>NC_084496.1:10178401-10484939 GCF_030035675.1 Rhineura floridana | reverse complement strand
GGGATATTCGCAGATCTACCTGGAGATGCTCAGGATTGAATCTGACCTTCTGCATGCAAAGCAAATGCTCTACCACTGAGCTACTGCCCTTTACAGATCCATCCCATGGATCACATTATGGAAGAAAGTAAAAGGGTACTGTGGGGGAAATCATGGTAAATAGATGTGTTTTAAGAGATGCTTGAATGTAAAAACAGGAAGAGAACAGAGGGAAGACAGAAGGGCATTCCAGTGATAGGGGGCTGGAATGGAAAAGAGGCAGTAGCAAAGAACAGAGAGAGTAGTCTTAGGTTTACAATAGCGGAGTGGTGCCTGCAGGGTGAAAGTTCTGAGAAGGAGCATAAACAGAAAGGAGAATATAGATAGCTATAGAGGAGCAAGATGAGAGAGACACAAAGTGAAGGTGAGAAGAGAGAAGAAGTCAGTGAAGAGAAGAATGTAAAGGAGTAGTATGATCTGAATGATGAGTAGAAAATATCAAACCAGCAGCAGCAATGTGCAGATGTAGTTTCCACAAACACAAGGTTTTCATGTTCATTGGACTGCTTGATCACCTCCATGTACATTTCCTTCCCTGCATGTGCAGAATGTTGCATTTCACAGTCAAGCCCTGGTGCCTACACTGGAACTCTTACAAAACTCTGAATCAGGGGCAACCTGTTTCATTTATGTTGCATTTTGGAGGAAAAAATCGCTTATTTTCTAGCATACATTATATATTTTTTCCTTCCACACAAAAACGATTCTGTATCAACTACACTGTTACGTTTATTAGGTGATCAAGAAATAAAACTGAGAACCCCAGGGTTAATTAACACAGTGAAGGCTGTGAAATAAATAAATAAAAGTGGTAAAAGTCAGGCCAATCAGTGTAAATGTCACTGCTTAGGAACATAATCTTTAAAGTCAGGTATGTGGGCTGTGATGCAGCAAAGGATGATTGTATGAACTTACATACTTGACGATGGAACTGTGAAAGAATCAACTTGTACAGGTAATGTTCAACAGGTAATCTCTACACTTCCATTGTTGACAATGCTAACTGCAAACACTCATATTTTGTGGGCTCATAGCTATGTTTCCTTTTTGTTTTGGGGAGGAAAGTCGGATTACTGAAACCTGTCTTTGTGATTTCAACTTTTGTAGAAGTGGAGACAGAATGCTAGAGGTCTCTCTTCCATATTAAAAGGATTATGGAAAATGATGTGTTAAGTTACGTGAACACTGTAAATACAAGAAACAGTGAGCCTCATGGCTCCTTAGAAACAAACCTGTTATTCTTAAAATATAAGCTGTTGACAGGTGCAGTCTCATTCAGATGCATGAACTATTAATAGGCAAACATTTTAATTATAACTTGCTACATTTTTTAACCTGCCTTTCTTCCAAGGAGTTCAGATTAACATACCTGGTGTCCTTCCCAGCTTCAGTCCTACATATTTATCCCTGCAACCACCCAAACAGGTAGGTTAGGATGAGAGGTAGTGATTGGCCCAAGGTCATCCAATGAGATGCATGGCAAAACTGAACCCAGGTCTCTGTCATCCAACAATCTATCCATCGCATCACACCACCTCTCATTTACAATTAATGTTAAAAATCTATGCCCCTTGTTATTTAGATTATTATTTGGAATTTCTCTAGAATATTTGGAATATTAGTGGCATATAGAAGGTCCCAGGTTCAGTCCCCAATGGCAACCTTCCCATAGGGTTGGGAGAGACTTCTGCCTGAAATCCTGGAAAGCTGCTGCCAGTCAGTGTAGACTATACTGAGCTAGACCGACCAATGGCCTGACAATGTACGACAGCTTCCTGTATTCCTATGAATTTACTTTTCTAAAAGGGAAACTTCTCTGTACTGTAGGCCACTATCAGAAGCTGTGTCAAAGCTGCAACATCTATGGTTGTTGGTAACCAAATTCTAACATGAACCACAGGTATGTTTTCCTTAATGCTCTTACAGTGCTAGTAACAGGAGAAAACACCGGTCTAGGGCCCATTCTCTGGACCACATCAGCTCATGACCACTGCAGGAAAAGAGGAAAAGGTTTACTTGATTGACTTCCAGTTGCTTCAGCCTCTAGCATGCTAATTGCACGCCTCTGCTCTTACACACTGGATGAAACTTATGGCATGTCATGACTAACCCATACTTAAAAGTTATCACATATCTGGAAGAGTCCTTGACCTGTTTTCTTGCACTCCAGCTATGGTCCAGAATTGGCTTTTGCAGAACCACTGAGAGTCTGCAAAAAAAAAATGGCTGGCATAAAATCTTTATGCCCATGGAATCCTTCCTCCGTAAACATAACACCATCTGACCTGTGTAGACCCTAGCACAAACTGTTGACATGATGTCATAAAATGATTGTGGAGGTATGGATTCAAGAAGATTTAAGATTTATTTATTTGTGTCTTACATTTATATCCTGCCTTTCATCTGTCATGGAACCCAACATCAGGTACATGTGGTTCCCAGGAGATCACCCATCCTAGCACTGACTAGAATGTAGACCTAGACCTGAAGCGCTTCAGCAAAGTGGTGGCATCATGTGCCTTCAGACCATACCCAGTCGCTAGCTTTATCTGGGACTATGATAATGTTACCAGGATTGATGAAACAGCACATTTAGTCTAGTTTGACTACAAGGTTCCTTCATTTCTGCTTTTAGTGCTCTCCCCCCCCCCCAGCTTCCATTTCCCAAACACCTACATAGGATAGGCATAAAATGTATGGAGATAGTCTAGGATGTCCAGAATACTCTGTTCCGTTTCCCCTCCATGATAATTGGATTGCTTTTCTTTCACAATTTTTTTTTCGTTGGACAAAAGGGAATGAGTTATATGACAATATATTCTGTGCCTCAGTGCTCAACTCCCCCATTGCCTCAACTGTAAAGTTCTTCCCACATCCTTGTTTTAATAATAATTTCTCATATCCTGAAAAAACAAACACCTGATACTGAACAACCCACATAAGTTGGTTTCCACCAGCAGTACCTAGGTCAGGGGTGGGAGGAGAGGGACATAGCAAAAGGGACGCCCTTTCCAGAGTAAGTGTGCCTTCTGATTGTAAGGGACTTCCTTTTGCTCCCTGCTGGTTTAGCCTTGGTTATACACCTGGTCTCATTGCTGGACATATGAATGATCATCTTTGTGAAAACAGCTATAGGAACCCCATAAAAACATAAAATAAAGTTATGCTTTGCTGCAAATTTGCAACTTGGAATCTTTGCTGATATTTTTGCACATAGCTAGGGCTGGGCTGAAGCGGACAGAGCGGTGAATGAAGGTGGAAATCTCCTCCTCAGCATGAAGGAATTGCTTCCTGCCTTCACTCTGAACTGAGTTTGTGGGATTAGGTAATATCCAACTAATGCATACTCAGTAAACCCATGGAAATCAATGGATTTAAGTTGCAATAGGTCTATTCTGAGTATGACTAACACTGGACATCACTCATTGTCAAATAGTGACTGGCTAAACAGCAACAACAACAAAAATAAAAATGTATATCCTGCCTTTCCTCCCAGAAGCAGCCCAGGGTAGCAAACAAAAACATTAAAAACACTCTCTAAAACATCTTAAAATCCAAAGACTTTTAAAACATTTTACAACAAAACATCTTTAAAAACATCTGAAAAAGCAATTCCAACACATTCACAAACTGAGATAAGGTCTGTACTTAAAAGGCTTATTGAAAGAGGAAGGTCATCAGTAGGCACCAAAAAAATAACAGAGGTGATGCTTGTCTAATATTTAAGGGGAAGTGTCAGTGTCACTACAATAAAGGTCTGCTTCCTTTGTTGTGTAGAATGGACCTAATAAGATGGTAATCTGCAGGAAGCCCTCACTTGCAGAGCACAGTGATCAACTGGGTATATAAGGGGTAAGATGATCTTTTAGGTAAATGGCATTGCCAGAAACCAAACGTGAAGAAAAAAAGGCAATACCCTTGCTCTGATATGGCTTTATGATGCTGTCACGTAGCCAAATCTGACTGGCTATGCAGCAATATGACAGTATCTAGGGGTTGTATCCAACTAAATCCTACTCAGAGTAGACCCATGGAAATGAACAAATCTAAGTTTGCTGTCTATTAACTTCAAGTGGTCTACTCTGAATTGGATTAGCACTGAATGCCACCCGTGGTGACTATATGATCCCCAACTGGCTGGGATCACATAGTCAAAAAGAAGATAGCCTGCAAACAGCAGTCAACAAAGTGAGTAAAAGGGGATGGGTAGTGTTAGAAAACCTTCTGACACCCTGAAAACACTGCTTTCATGGCAAAAAAAACCCACCACTTGTGAAATAGTGGCATAGCACTAATTTTTACCTTTAAATCATCCAAGCTAGGAGGCAGGGGTCCGGGTTTTCTGTTGGAAATATTATTGTTCTGTCTTGGCATGCTGGCTGCTGCTGAAGAGGTACTATTGCTCAAAGTATTCAGTGGTGTGTTCCCAGGGTTACTCTGTTTGTCACTCACTGGCCTTTAAGGGAAAAAAGGCATTAAAGCTCAAACCAGTTTCTCTCTCACATTACCTCCTTTTAACACGCATTGCCTTGAATCTGATTTTTCATTTAACGATGAAGCATTTAATGTATTCTATATAAATCAGAGTATAATAGTAGAACTAAAAAACATCCAAACCATTTGTTGGTTTTAAAAAGACAGTTTACTCTGTTAGCATAACAACATGCTATGGGCTAGTTGGTATTTAAAAATGCTGTAAGAAATTTGTATTGAAAATTGAGTAAGAATTTGTAAAGCCTATGTTTTGACAATGAAATAGCTATCTTTGAGTTTTTTCACAATGCCTCTAGGCCCAAAAGGATGTTATATTGTTTTTGCCAGTTTATTTTTTAATTATTCTGATTTTATGATTCTGTTTTTTAATTATTAGAAACAGTTTAATGCTATTTTAAACTAGAGTTCATTTTTTAATTATATCTGTTTATACTTATTCATTTATGTATTACATGCTTTCATTTTTGATAGGTTTTTAATTGTATGTGTCTTTTATCTGGAAGCCGCCGTGAGTTCCAATTTGGAAAAACGGCGGGGTATAAATAAAGTTAAAAATAATAATATTAAATATGTACTGGTGCAATGAATACTTAATATAAGCAGCTGGGTACACAAAAACATATAAGCCTTTGTCTCTGATGGTAATGACTGGCAGCCCAGTCCTGTGAGTGTCTGCAAAGGCCTGCTGCTCCAAGTGTACTCGCACCAGAGCAACAATCGGAGCCTACTCTTAGTAGATATCATCTAAACCAAACTAAATGTGATGTTAATTGTGCCAATGCAATTAGCATGCACTGCTTTTCTAAATAGTAACCATGGGAATACAGAACAGCCTCAGGGCTGTAGGAGGTGGGGAAAAGATCCCACAATTGATCCCAACAAATAATTGCCTTTCCAAAGCTGCAATATGCATTCTCAGTGGAAGCTCCTATTGGGCATAGCAGTGGAGGTTTTCCTTGAAATGAAAATAGCAGCTTCAGAGAGGCAATTCTTACCAGCACTGTAGCAGAGACAGAGAGAGTTCTCTTCCTCCACCCCACAGTTCCAAGGCTGCTATATACATAACAAAACACACATTAATTGTATTCACAGAAGTAAGTATCTTGTCTAGCTTGGCCCTCAGTCTCTTTGGACAATGGGATCTGGCACCTGATGTGCAGGTAGAGGAGCTGTTGCTAGTCCATCTACATGGGCTGACCTTTGCTTTGTGTTGTCATGTGTCTACCCTGACCTTGGCACCCTACATACCTCTGACTTGGACAAGGTTTTGATTAGTGCTTTTGCCTTGACCTGAATTGCTGCAATGAGCTGGAGTTGGGGGATGCCTAGCATTTTGCCTAGCACAGCAGATCATATAATTGGGCTTTATGGTTTCTCTCTTTAATCAGACAAAACAAGTTTGCAGTGTGTATTTAAACAAAATACACATGGGACTGCAACCCCTGCCTATTGAACTTTGCTTCCAAATCTTCAAAAGAAAGTACTGGTCTACAAAAGAATTGAAGGAAGCAGGACGCCCAGGTTCTGCTTTCTTCAATTCCCTTCTTCCAACAGAAATCTTCTGTCGTCTAGAAACCTGCTCTCCCGCTCTACAAACCACAAAACACCAAAGTAGGCATAGCAGTTCAGGTTTTTCTATCTTAAAGACCATCCCCTCTTTCACACAGGGAAAAAAAACGGACAAAGCTTCACATACTTGAGTGGTGCAGGAAGAATCGCCTGGTAGTTGTAGTGTTGCTGCTGTTGGCTCAGGATCTGCAGTTGCAAAAAAAGCTGCTGCTGTTGTAGCAAGCGAGCATAGTTGGAGTCCATCTGTGGCTCATTCTTCTCACCTTTCTGATCAGGTGGGATGTACTGGTGGTACTTCAGCTTCTTCACTCTGGGCTTTGGTTCTTTGCTTTTCTTGCTCCGGGACTTGTCACTGGGGTTCTTGGGGTGGGGTTGCTATTCACAGATAGAAAATAAGAGTGATGGGTTGGATCCAAAGGTTCCCTTCTGCTCACAGAAAGGCTATTTTACACCTCACACTAGAATGCTCTGTACGAACAGGGAAGCTAAATCCAAAGATGTCATTCTGCAGAACTGCATGCGACAATTTCCCTTCTGCTTATGGTTCTTTTGGTTGTATCCAACATCAGTTGTATTCAGAGTAGACCCATTAAAATTAATGGACATGACTAACTTAGGTCTATTAACTTCAATTGGTTTGCTCTGAGTAGAACTTTAGTTGAAATGTACCATTGGTCTCACCTGAAAGGTGATTTTCATAGGAAGGGGCCATCACTGTGGGTAACAGTTCCACCTATCGTGCGAAGGCAAGAATGTTTTTGAAGTCAAGACTAGGGACGTCATGCCCCTCCCACTCTCCAGTTCATTCGTAGCGAGTCTAAAAGAGATATCTAAAAATACAAGAACAAGGCCAACAGGCCCGCCAGGAAAATAAGATAATAGTCACATGCATAACAACATGACTCTAACCTAACTACATAACATAACAGAACTAAAAGTCTTGACTTCACTCTTACATTTAAATATAATATGGAAACAATAACATATAACCCATTGATAAAATCACTAGTCATCCTCCAATTGGGAGGGTCGTGATGGCCCCTTCCTATGAAAATCACCTTTCAGGTGAGACCAATGGTACATTTTCCATAGGAAGTGGGCCATCACTGTGGGATGTACCAAAGCAACCCATATAGGGAGGGACCACCCACATGTTAATCCTCATTAAGAACCTGTTGCAACACTCGTCTGCCAAAAGAAGCATCAGCAGAGGCATAACAATCAATTTTATAATGTCTTATAAACGAGTGTGGGGAAGACCAGACTGCGGCCCTACAAATATCGGCAACAGGAGCATTAGTAGCAAAAGCAGCCGAAGTGGCAGCTGACCTAGTAGAATGAGCTGTTATACTAGCAGGAACTGGCAGCTTCAGGGACTCATATGCTAAGGTAATGCATGCCCTTAACCAACGGGATAAGGTAGGATTGGATACTTTATGCCCCATAGACCCTGGATGAAAGGATACAAACAGAGACTCCGTTCGTCGAATCTCTTGGGTCCTAGACAGGTAGGTCTTGAGAGCCCTCCGGACATCCAACGAATGCCAAGCCTTCTCGAGAGGATGGGTAGGATTTGGGCAAAAGGAAGGCAAAACAATGTCCTGGTTGCAATGAAAAACTGAATCGACCTTGGGACGAAAGGAAGGGTCAGTCTTCAGCACAACAGAGTCCTTATGGAAGACGCAGAGGTGTCTAGCGGAAGACAATGCGCCCAACTCCGAAACGCGTCTGGCAGATGTGATTGCAATCAGAAACAGGACCTTGAAGGACAGAATACGTAGGGGCACAGTTCTGATGGGTTCAAACGGAGGGCGTTGCAAAGCCTGCAGAACTTTCGGCAAACTCCATGAGGGGAACCGATGGACAACAGCCGGAGAGCGTAGGGCGACTCCCCTCAAAAAACGTTTGATGAACGGATGTGAGGAAATATGATCTCCAGGAGAGGACACTGAGAGAATGGATGACAGAGTAGACGCATGTCGACGTAGAGTGTTGGGTCGAAGTCCCATCATAAAGCCACTATGGAGAAATTGGAGCACCTGGTGCACATTGGCCTGGGATGGATCGTGGTGGTGGGACTGACACCACTTGGAGAAAGCCACCCAGGTATGTTGAGAAATGCGAGTGGTAGATGGTCTTCTCGAGGCCAAAATAATATCAATCACAGCGTCAGACAGTCCAGCTGACCTCAAGTGTCTCCGTTCAAACGCCACGCTGTTAGATTGAGCCAAGTAGGGTCCTGGTGCAGTACTGGACCCTGGGATAAGAGGTCTGGCGTTACTGGAAGTGTCCAAGGGTCCATCATTGACATTGCCAGAAGATCTGAGAACCACGGACGGCGTGGCCAAAATGGTGCTATCAGAACCAGCTGTGCCCTTTCGGTTCGCGCCTTCCTCAAGGTTTTGGCTAACAATGGTATGGGAGGAAAGGCGTACAATAGACCGTCTGGCCACGGTGTTGTCAGAGCATCCACTGCTTCTGCTGTTGAGTCCAGGTATCGGGCAAAGTACCTGGGAAGCTGGCAATTGTGACTGGAAGCAAACAGGTCGACTGAGAGGGCGCCGAACCGACACTGGAGACGATGGAAAATGGCTGGATGAAGTTTCCATTCTCCCGGGAAGACCTGTTGTCTGCTGAGCCAGTCTGCTGTCACATTCAAAATCCCTTTGAGGTGCTCTGCTTTCAGGGATTGTAGATGTTGTTCTGCCCAGACAAAGATGAGGGAGGCTAAGTCCTGCAGAGGACGAGACCTGGTGCCCCCTTGTCTGTTCAAATGTGATTTTACACACGTGTTGTCTGTTCGAATGAGCACATGATGCAAAGGGAACAGAGACTGAAAATGACATAGAGCCAAGTGGACAGCCTTTAGTTCCAGCCAGTTGATGCTTCGAGCTCGCTCTGCGTTGGGCCAAACCCCCTGAACATACTGGGAGTTGCAGTGGGCTCCCCAACCTATGAGGCTGGCGTCTGTGGTCACGACGGTTCTGCGGGGTTCTCTGAACGACGTGCCCTTGGAGAGGTGTTGAACCTTGGTCCACCAGCGGAAGGAGAGGCACAGAGCGGGGCTCAAACGAACTTTGCGATGGTTGGAGCTGGCAATGTCTTTTTGAAAAGGCAACAGAGTCCACTGAAGGGGCCGAGTGTGAGCTCGAGCCCAGGGTACAATGTGGATTGTGGAGATAAACATCCCGAGCGCTCTGGCGAGAAGCATGACGTCTGCGGATGTTTGTTGCATCAGGGACCTTGCGATGCTTGTGATGGCAGTGATGCGATCTGGAGACAGGAAGACCATTGCCTGCAGGGTGTCCAACATTGCCCCAAGATGTAGTAGGCGTTGGGTTGGTTGGAGATGGCTTTTGTCGAAGTTGACCAGCCAGCCGTAGGTCTGCAAAACATTGAGGGTGAACATTAAATGATGATGAGCCAGCTCTTCAGATTTGGCCCGTATAAGCAGATCGTCCAAATATGGGTAGATATGAACCCTTTCATAAGGTAAGCCACTAGGATGAGTAGCACCTTGGAAAATACTCTTGGAGCAGAGGAGAGGCCAAATGGCATTGCTCTGTATTGAAAATGTTGGTGGCCAAAGGCAAACCGAAGAAACTTTCTGTGGGCTATGCAAATGGGTACATGGAGATACGCTTCCTTAAGGTCGATAGAAGCCAGGAAGTCTCCTTCATGCAGACTCTCGGTAATGGAATGGAGAGATTCCATTTTGAACCTGCGGTATGTTACAAAACGGTTGACAAACTTGAGGTCCAATACCGCCCTCCAAGATAAATCTCGTTTTGGCACAGCAAATAGGAGGGAGTACACCCCTTCCGATCTCTCAGTTGTGGGAACTGGCTCTATTGCCGCTATGTGCAAGAGGTGATGTATAGCTGTCTGCATGATGTTGTGCCTGGCTGGTGCCCTTGGGCAAGGAGACGGGTGGAATCTGTCTGACGGGGTTGCCCAGAACTCTATGGTATAGCCATAAGTGAAGAGGTCCCTGATCCAGGGGACCGTAGTAAGGCGCAGCCATCGATCTCCAAAATTAAGTAATCTGCCACCTATGGGGATGGCGTTAATACTACTTGTGTAGGCGAGGACCTCCCCTATATGAGGACGATGAGTTGCCCCTGCGCCCTTGGTACTGACCTCTGCCCTGGGGGCGTCGGTTCCAGGAGCCCCTGAATGCGTTGGAATCATAGGGTCTGAAATCGCGGCCTCGTCCTCCTGGTCGCGTTCCTCGAAAGGGCTGGTTAGAACAAAAGGAGGGAAATCGCCTGAGGGGCCTGTGGTCGATGTTCTTGATTGTGGCTAGAACCGGTTTGTGGGCGTCTTTTGGATCAACCAGAACTGCCTTTAGAGCTTCCTCACCGAAGAGTAGAGATCCGGAGTAAGGAGCCTTGGACAGGTTCAATCTAGCCGCTGAATCAGCTTGCCAGTGGCGAAGCCAGAGGGTGCGACGAGCGACTATTTGAGTCGTCATGGCTCGTGCCCCTAATTGGGTGGCATCCAAAGTGGCATCGGCCACAAAGGCTGCTGTCTTACGTAACTTCAATAGTGCTCTTTTGAAGGCGACAGGATCAGGGTTATCGTCCTCTAGAAGGTCATCCAGCCACATCATAGATGCTCTGGAGAAGATGGAGGCTGAGGCAGAGGCACGCATGGCTAGGGCAGTGGCCTCGTGGTTCTTGCGGAGGGCGAAGTCTATTCGACGTTCAGTAGTATCTTTTAGGTGGGATTCCCCTTCCCTGGGCAAGATAGATCGTGAAACGAGGCGAGCGATCGGTTCATCTATGCCAGGGACATCTAACTTGGTGGCGAAGTCTGGGGCTAGGGCGTAAAGTCTGTCAGCCATGTTCTTGAAGCGTCGAGCTTTGAGCGGGTGGGCCCATTCTTCGGAAGCTAATTTGGCAATTGGGTCCGGCACCGGGATGTAGTGTTCAGTAGGTGCAGGGGATTTGAGGACCTTGGCCCCTTTGAGAGTTGGAGCAGACGAAGTTGAGGGCGCAGTCTGGAGACCAAGGGTATGAAGTACCCTACGTGCGAGCGGTTGGTAATCTGAGGTATTGAACAAGCGATACGATGTATCCTCCTCATGATCTGAATAGTCGCTCCAGTCGTCTCCTTCAACATGGTCAGTGAAAGTTAACTCCTCCGCATACGAGGCTTCGTCCGTACATCTGCCTCTGGCTAAATCGAAGGGATCTGGCGAGCAGGAAGGATGAGCAGCATGGAACGCGCGTTGGTCCATGTTGAGTGGGGGTCTGGCAGGAACCTGTGGTAGTGACTGCATTTGTGTGAAATAAGCCAGCATGGCTTGGAGTTGGGAGAGGAAATCAGGAGACAGCTGCAGACCAGATGTGTGAGATGTATGTGCCTGGTGGGCTATTGGAACAGATGTCTGAGGCGGTAAGCCAGAGGTAGGTTCGTTAGGCGAACCGTGAGGGGGAAAGCCAACAAACTCTTCCTCGTCAGAGGCAGGAGCAGGAGAATGGAAAATATCACTTATGTGTGTCTGTGCTGTGGTGGTTGTTGGCACAGAGACATAACGAGGGCGCTTTGGTTTACTATGGCTGGAAAGATGTTTTGTCTTAGCCAGTGCTTTGGCATGTCTGGTCTTAGACGTGTTAGTATGTTGTGGCTTGGCTGATTGTGGCATGTCTGGCTGATCTGGCACCATGTGTGTTGATGGTGACATGCCTGGCTGTTCTGCCATCTTATATGAACCTGGGTGCAGTACACTGCCACGGAGGGGGCAGGATGTAAAGACCCGAACTGGCACAGCGTACTACCACGGAGGGGGTAGGATACACTGGCAGATGGCGAATGCACTGCCACAGAGGGGGCAGAATGCACAGAGGTATCAACGTTAATATAATATAGGCTGTTTTAGAGTTGGCACACTCAGATTAGTGCTGTAGGCTGGGTTTTTGGCTTGTTCACGGCCCCATAGGGGGCAGGATATGTAATGTAAATCAGATTTAGTACAAGTCAGCCACTGATATTAAAGCTCCAGCCTTGATAATGTAATCCAGCCACTAGGATTAAAGCTCCAGCCTTGATAATGTAATCCAGCCACTAGGATTAAAACTCCAGCCTTGATAATGTAATCCAGCCACTAGGATTAAAGCTCCAGCCTTGATAATACAATCCAGCCCACTAGGATTGGAGCTCCAGCCTTAATAATACAATTCAGCCACTATGATTACAGCCACAGTAAAAATGTGTGTAAATCAGCCTTGTGTAAATTTGTCAGCAGCACATATACACAAACATACAGATAGATAGCCTGCAGGGGAGGTATCCGATGCTTAAAAAATGGTAACGAAAAAGGCGGGAATTTTGAATTTCAAAAAATGGCGCCCAGAAAAACGGGCGGGAAAAAAACGATCAAAAGGGGGCTGAGGAAGAAGGAGCAATGGCGGCCGTCGGAAGCGAACTGGGAGAAGGGCTGCCCAGCACGGACTCGCCGAAAGCCGCAGTAGCGGCTCTGGAAAAACTCTGGAAGGGCAGGTAGAGGCAAAAAACGGCAGCCGCCGCAGAGAGAGCCGCAATAGCGGTCTGTAAAGCCCTTCGCAGTGGGATTTAAGCCACGTAGCGAGGGCGATCTGCGGTAAGGAGTAAGAGCGGGAGCCGCAGCTGCAAGCTCCCGCTGAGATCGGATCAGCCGCAGCCGCGGCAACGATCGGGGGGGGGAAGGAGGGTGGATTCTCACAAGCGATCAAGAGATCGGATCAGCCGCAGCCGTGGTAACGATCGGGGGGGGAGGGAGGGGGATTCCCCTTCCCTCACAAGCGATCAAAAGCGATCAAAAAGAGAACCGCAGCCGCGGTCACTGAGGGAGCCCCCTGGCTACGGATACGACAGAGCCGGGGGGGGGAGGGGGCTTGAAACTGCCAAAACAAAGAGAGCCGCAGCCGCGGTCTCAGAGGGAGCCCCCAGTCAAGGAAATAAAAGAAATTAAATAGCCTTGAGGAAAGGGGGAAGAGAGCCGCAGCCGCGGTCTCTGAGGGGATCCTCAGTAGGCTAGACACAAAAAACGGAAAAAAGGAAAAAAGGTTTTAAAGAGAGATAGACTTAGCTAAATGCTACGTGAAATTCCAATCTTGTTCGTACGAAGGCAAGAATGAACTGGAGAGTGGGAGGGGCATGACGTCCCTAGTCTTGACTTCAAAAACATTCTTGCCTTCGCACGATAGGTGGAACTGTTACCCACAGTGATGGCCCACTTCCTATGGAAAATATAACCTTTTGGATCCAAAGCGGGTTAACTTGTGCAATGCTTTAAGGGCCACAATGGCTCCGTTCACAGTCCATGGTAAGTTAAACTATGTCTCGCCGTGATGAGCAAGCATGCTACTACACAGTGCTAAAACTGCACCCATCCAGCTCCACGTCAAACCAAAGTACTGGCTCAGTGTTATGTAAGAACCAGTGCTTGTGGTTTGTTTCTTTCCAAACAAATCATGAGAGGAAGCCAAGGAGTGCAGCAGGCATGATTTTAGTAGTGCACACCAGGATGCTTGCTCATTCATTTGGCGCTGAATTTAAACAACGGCAAATGAAAGTTCACTCCTAATTGGTCTTTTGCAACAAGGCTGCTTTACAGTGGGATCAAATACACTATGATTGATTGACAGGTGGGCAGACCCACCCATCTGTTAAATGTGGCCCATGGAGAGAGTGGGCCATTTTTTTTCATCTGTCTGACTCGACAGAAGCGATTCCCTACCCCTGTTTTAGTGGGAAATCACGGTTTCCCATTATGTCTGAAGCAGTCCTAACAAAATGACTTAACTTTTCAAATGCCAGTGTCAAGACAGCATGATATGTCTCTGGCCCCAGAGAAGGAGCTGCTTCCACATGCAAATCAAAAGCAGCCAATTCAATGAGGCCCAATGGAGCATCAAAATGTGAATGACAATATGCATCCAGACACACTTCTGCATCTGTAATGGCTACGCACAGAAGGCTGCTTGTCTCCTTTGCTGGATAGGGCAACTATCTTTTATCAAACAAGAATTTATGCTATTCTCTACTTTTATATTTCTTTGGCTTTTAATGTACCTATGCATAAAGTAAAGTGTTATATGAACTCATATGAGTTCAATTCCTAAATAACACACTACAGATGTTCTTCTTGAGGGCTTCCCACAGGCATCTGGTTGGCTGCTGTGAGAACAGGATGCGGGACTAGATGGGCCATTGGACTGATCCTGCAGGCTGTATGTTCTTTTGCTATATGGACAAGGATCACCTTGACAGATTTTGATCAGAAGTATGTTTCAAGTGTGCCAATTTAGCAATCTGAATGTGCAGACTGTCTTACCAGTCTGTAATAATGCATAAGCTTTGGAACAGATAATCATTAATGAATGAAAACAGAAAGCAAATTGTAACAGTCAACAATTTTTGTGTTGGGCTACATGCCATGCTTATAAACAAAAAGGCAGATCACAGCCCCGTATTGTAGGAACTTTATTAAGGAAATTCCTCACAACCACTGCAGTGAATTGACTTAGCTTCAATGAAGAATTAAAATCAACCACAGAATAGTTGTGCAAGAGCCTAATCAAAACACTACTCTATTTATGGCAACAGTAAATTGCTATATAACCCCTCCCCAACTCTGCCTAAGTTGAAACCGTATGTCCATATGTATCTTGATGGGCAGAGGCTCCAATATGTATTTGGACTTTTGTTTTATCAAATGCATTTCTAATTAGCACCCGGAGTGCAGAATATGGGGGTTCCTCATTACATATGCAACACATCCTGTGCATGGAGTTACATGTACTCACAACCACACAGTTCTAAATTGTACTCAATATCTGTAGGTATAATATTGGTAGGTTCTTTCAGATAGCTTAACAAGCTCAGTTTGCTTAAAGTCACACTGTTAACTATTTTGCTAAATCAACTGCCCAAAGCATAGCAAACTCAGGTTATTCCAGTTTATAGCCTCTTCAGTGTTGTGCTGGCAGTGAGCAATCATCCTGCGCCATTGCCTAGTATTCATTAGAGCACATGTATTGGCAGATCAGCATTCCTATTCCCCAGGAATTACCTGTACCTTCTTATACAGAGTTGTCTTACAAGACTGAGAACTGTTGCCTTAGAGCTTTAGGTGTTATTGGGTAGCATCTTTAAAATCTAACTACTGCAGAAAAAGTTGCCATAGCTTACAGGTGACATCACCACTGTGTCTACTGGACTCAGGGAAATGCCTTATAAAACAATTGTATAGAAACTGGCAGGGGAATGTCCTTTCCTGCATTCTTTTGAAGGTCACTAATTCAGCTGGCAGTATAATAAACCTTGGTGTCAGTCTGAAAAATATAAATGCTACAACAATATTACATCTGCACCGACACTGAGGTGCAACTTTTTGTGGGGTTTTTTTGTTTATTTGTTTTTAGGAAGGCTGAACATCTCCTGCACATGTCCTACTTGTTTACATGTCATCTCAGCAAATGCAGGTTTGGGAACATATGCTTACCAAATAGTGCAAATCCAAATGCAAACAACTGTCTGGATAATTTGAAAACCACTGTTTGATGAAAGCAGTAAATGAACTAAACATCAGATATTTTTGTGTTGCTTATTTTCCTTCATACATACCTTTTGTTCTAAAGTATAGAACTGAATGCTGGCAAAATGTTGGTGCTTGAAATTAATTATCAGTCACATAACAGAACCATCATTTGTGCTATCTATGATGGTTTAAAGCGGCAACTGAACTAATAGAAAGTTCTCCTTATCCGTGCTGTTTAATTTTTCAAATGACTGTCTCGCAAGATCTGTAATACTAGTAAACGGAACTGGCTATTTCTCTTACTTCTCCTGTGGTGAGACTTTTCTGTTTGTTATGTAAACACAATATATAAACCAAACATATCCGTGTCTGTTTTCTCCTACCTTTATTAGTGTTGGCCCACTGCTGTGTTTTGCTGCAGAGACGGTATTTGTGGTAAGAGAAGCAGCAGTTGCAGAGCGGGTTGTTTGCTGATCTGTGACAGGTGGCTTCAGAAATTCAGGTACTGATGATGTTATGGTGGGATACTTTTAATATTAAAATAAAATAAAATAAAATGAGCAACTACTACTCAAACCGTTTTCAATATAGGCATTGGCTGTTCCAAGAGAATTTACATCACACATATTCCAAAAAGAATCAGAGCTGTGAAATTCTCCTGAATCTCTCAAGAAAAGGAAAGTTTCTTAAATGTCTACAGACGATTTATGAGCAGTCTGTGGAATTAAACATTTTTAAAAAAATATTTGTGTTTTTCCTTTGCTGCTGACAGTATCCAAATATATCAAAAACAGCCATTGGAAATAGCATAGTGTGCAAGGTGAATTCATGCTGCTGGGCTGACAACATTTTGTGGTGGTGGGAAGGGAAAGGGTCTAGTGGCCGGGCTTTCCTCCAAACACAGGATCTGATTCCTTCAATTTTTCCCACTGCTGCCAAGATTTCTCTAGGTCAAAGCAGTAGAACTACTGGAAATAATGTTCTCAGCACTTATCAACTGCAAACATACTGACTGATAAATTACATTTTTAAATAATTTTAATTTGAAAAAAATTAACTAAAAATATTAAGGCTAGAAATGTATTTAAGAAATCTTTGGAAAGGTATTGACTGCAATTTGTCATTTTCTCTCATTGTGAACTCATGCTGCGACTGCCAATAGAAATGGAGCCAAAATGAAGTTGTCAAGAAACAAGAGAGAGGAATCAGAATGCTTGGGGGAACCCAGAGGTTTGCAGGACTACAAATAACAACACAAAACATTATGGTGCTGAAACCCTCCCCCAAAAAACCCTCCACCCAATAAGGATTGTGTAAACTCAGTGGCCACAGAATGTTTAATATCTGTTGGAAAAGAAAACATGGAAAACAGAGGGGGAGGTGGAAGGAGATGGAATGGCTTCGGCATCCTGAACAGGAGTCACTCCTACTAGGGAGGTGAGAATACACAGACCCGGTTTGCATGTAATGCTAAGCCAAACCATGGCTTAGTGCAGAAGTACAAACATAGATTCCCAGAGCAAAGACTGCAACCACTGTGCTCCTGTCTTGGTCCTGCTGCCACTGCATCAAGACAAATCATGAGCTGTTAACCACTTATGTTTTCTCTCAGGGAGACAAAGCATGAACCCAGGTTCAACTGTAACACTGAGCTGACCACAGTTTAGCCCTGGGGAGCATGTCAGAAACAAAACCAGGGAAGGAGTGAAGCAGTCATGATCTCTCCTCTGGGAACCTGCTCATTTGCCCTAAGCCATGGTTTGGGTTAGCATTATGGGCAAACTGGACTGCTGAAACATTTTACTGTAGGCCTCACTTGTCTGCAAAATGCTCAGTATATTTTTTGTGATAAAGACAACAAAGAAAAAAACTAAAAGGCATTTTTTTGGCAAGCATCCCATAGATAGCTGGTTCAAAACTGAAGGAATACATACTTAAATCTTACTCTTGCCTTTCAAATTCCTCACTGTAGGAGCCTGACCTTTAATTTCAATTAAATGTTGTGCACACTGATGGTATAGTGGTATCTCCATGCACTATTTCCATGTTATATTACTTTTCATTAGCAGCTATTGCCCAATTCCCATTATGAACCTGGTCTAGAAGATCCAGTACGTTTCCCAGCAACTTCCAGCACAACCTTCATCACAAACTCTGCACACCTTCATTTTCTGAAGTTAGCTCTCAGTTGATACAATCTTCCCTAGCTGTGAAAAATTCAATTACAATTTTTTCCTTAAAATGGGATTTTTAATCTTATCTTGAGAGGTCTACTTTTTACTGTACTATTGTTTGACTGTTGGCCTTTGGCCTGGCAATAAAGATTGGATTTACTTAAGACAGAATCAGTGGGGCGGAGCCAGCTAAGTCCTATTCAGAGTAGACCCACTGACATTAATTAATATTAGCCTTGCCCATTCATTTTAATGGATCTACTATGAATAGGACTTAGCTGGATACAATCCTATGTATCCAGTGTTTGCTTGGTTTTTTGCTGAGGTAAGGGTAAGATTTTTTTTTCCAAAAAAAAAAATTACAGCTTGAGCACAGTACGTAAAGCAAGCATTCTGTTTCTGTTCCACCATCTGTTCACGATGAAATAATTTTGAGTCAGAGGCCTGCAACATGTATATATTAAAGCAGACAATATGAGTCAGAGGCCTGCAACATGTATATATTAAAGCAGACAATATAGGGAAAACAGTAAGGAAAAAATTAGATCTAGGCTGCTAATTAGATCTAGGCTGCTAAACTAATTAGCACTGCTTAAGCCAAAAAGAGTGACATATGGTATAAAATTCTTTATATCAGTTGTAAAGACCAACTAGACATTACAATCGTGCAACATAAGCCATTTTGATGCTCAGAGTCAACTCCTGACCCAAGCTCTCTATCCATATCTTTTCCCCAACATGTAGAAAAGCAGTTTGTATAGGACTAAAGCACCGCCTCCCACTCTTCCTCCATTTCAACAGGCAACAACCTGCAACTGCTTTTCATTACAATACAACCCATTCTTACTGAGTTATGTGCATCAACTGTGTAATATCTGGGTTGGCCTTAAGGGACCATGGTAAAGACTGGGTTCAATGAACTAGCAATATTACACAAAAAACAATCTCCACAAAGGAGATTGGATCTTGGTTTAAAAAAAAAAAAAAAAAAAAATCTAGGCCCTACAATGTTCTGCACGGAAATATTTTAATGGCAAGCAAACATTTCTAAAAGGAACTATATATAAACAAACGTGTTCTTAAATGTTACTTAAAAATGAGTTGGAAGAAACGCAATAAAAAGGAACACCTGATGTTGTGCAACTACTTGTCTCATCCAGCTTTTTGTCCTGTGAAGTTTATCCCTTTTGTGAAGGAAAAAACATCTCATCTATTTTTATAGTGACTGTAATTAAAAGAAATTTATGTTCTTGGCCAACTACTTGATTGCATGTATGAAGAAATGTTAAATATATAGGCCACAGTCTGGCATAAATTTTCCATTCATAGCCAGCAATAAGAAAACGGGATGATTCACATTTAACACCCTGCCATATTTTGGAAAATGAGTTCTGTGCTTGCACAGGGTTTGAGAGTTTATCTCGAAGAGTACCTGGGAGTGCTTTTGGACAGACCAGACTTATTTTGCTGGCACAATTTGATTGGGGATGGAAGAAACAGGTATGATATCGCAGGCAGAGATTTCCAACAAATCTAAGTAAGGAGAAGAATGAAGGAGATTTTTTTTACCCAGGTTTTACTACCAGTAAAGGGAGAAAAGAATTCAGTTCTGGTCAGAATTATTTATTTAACAAAATTTCTATACCACTTGACTGTAAAAAACAAAATTCTTTAAGCGGTTTACAAGAATTGATTAGTTCCTCCACATCACTTTTTAAAGATATTGCATCTAAAAATATATATGCTATTGCCATTCCTTGTGACGTGCAGATATTTAACAGGGCTAGAGACTTGCAGGCCTGAATGCCATGTATTGCTCCTCAATGAACTGAACAGGCCCAACATTTTCGCATATACCTATGAAGACATATTCTGAGCTATCACAGGGGTTGGGAAATTTTGGGGGCCCATGGGCGCATTTGCAAACATGAGAAATTGTTGTGGACACTATGCAGACATGGCAACTATACATACACTATGCACACACGCAGCAACCACACAGACGTGCACACCATAACTATGTACCACAACCATGCACACATGGCAACCCCAGACATGCAGTCATTGTCTCTGTTGCCAGGCTTGAAAAACATGTTTAAATTCCTCTCTGTGTGTGTGCGCGCACGCAGCTGGGTATGTATGTCATAGCTGGGGAAGGAAAAGTTAACACTCACTTCCCCAGCTGTAACTCCCTTCCACTGCTATTAAGCTTGGAAAGGCCTTCTACTGGCTGCAAGATAAGAATTCTTTTAAGCCTAGCTTCAGCAGAGGGGTGGGGGGATCACTTCAGATGCTAGAGAACACCTCTGTGGGCGCACGGACACCCTTGAACTAGCAGGTCCCTGTGTCCAGCAAGCAATGGTTGGAAAAGAATCATACTGGAACTCTCGTCTCCCAACGTGTATCTGGATGACTACCAAGGCTTTGCATATCTCAGGGTTTCCACAAAATGCAGATATCGGGCACAGAATTTAGGATCCTGAGAATCTTACCTTTCATTTTTTCTAAAAAAAACAAGTGTTTAGCCCAGGAACAGGCAACATGTTGTCTTCCAGATGTTGTTGAACTACAACTCCCATCAGTTCCAACCAGCATGGCCATGGTAGAGGTAATCCCACAGCATCTGGAGAGCATTACATTGGGCTAGCCTTTAAAGCTTGGAAGTATGTGTGTAATGCCAACATTACAATTCTCAGGGACTGAGGAAAAGGGAACTGCCAGTAGTTAGGGGGAAAAGAGGGCAAAACATTAATACCCTAAAAAGCTCTCTGTCAATGATCCCATAACTAGAGCAGACGGTTCTTACATTTATATTTTATTTCCCACCTTTCTCTCATACTCCTTAAAGAAGTTGTGCAAACAGACGCTCCTTATGTCTATTGGAAACTATTCTGCAAAACAGTCAGTGCCATTTTTCCATAATTGTTTTTGAAGTTTAATTAGTGTAAATTATGCAAGCTGTACTTTACATATTCATAACAGAAGCAAAAGAAAATGTTTTATTATAGGAAACTTCACTAAAATTGCAAAGTAAATCAAACAAAGTAAATCAAACATATTTAAAATGACTATCTGAACTATATCAACTGACTTAATATTGGTGCTTCCTTCCTGCTAAAACAAGATCAGACCAGCACATGCCTTGTTTCTGTTATTAAGGCTGACTGCAGGTGATGCCACCACTCACCATGTGCTCAGGGGCACATTACCAAATTCTTCCAAGCTACACAGAAAGTGGAAAGGACTGTGAAAGACCAACCCAGATTATGTTTGCATTTTTACAAATTTGTAGGGCAGTACAACATCTCAGAGAGGAGGTCAGGAAAGACCCTATTCCCCTCAGAGCTACAATCCCCAGAAGAGGGGCTGACTGTTAAACCACTTTGGCCACTGGAACACTGTCAGAGGAATAGGAGTCTTCTAACAGCTTTTAGCACTCTTCACAAACGACACTTCCCAGGATTCTCTGGGGGAAGCCATGACCGTCTAAAGTGAAATAAATTTCTGGTCTGGGTATGGCCACCTGATTACCCAAGACAAACAGCTGTGAGTCTGGCTTTTAGAACACTTGGTTCTTACTGAGCATGCCCAATGTTATCTTTCAGTTCAATGTAAAATTTCTTAAATTAATTAAAAATCAGCTAGACTTTTTTAAACTGAGGAAGATGAAGGTCAGAGTATGGGGCAAGGGCAGTAATAGGATGACAGGTACTCTGTGAACATGGCTGATTTTTAATTACTTTCAACAAATTACAAGAACACTGACAGAAAAAAGTCCAACAGGGGTCTGGATTTTTTTATTCTTGTTTTACACTTTGAACTCTCTATTCTCTCTGAGTGT
Source organism: Rhineura floridana (assembly GCF_030035675.1). NCBI lineage: Eukaryota > Metazoa > Chordata > Lepidosauria > Squamata > Rhineuridae > Rhineura > Rhineura floridana. The sequence continues at coordinate 10,463,296 of NC_084496.1, read as the reverse complement.
TTTGTATATCACCATGAAAACTTAACAGGGTTGTTAAGCAAGCATTTCTGAGTCCAGGACTATAAGTTTGGTAAGGTTTTGTTTTGAAATGAGCTTATGGGAAACAGCAGAATGACATGAGGGGGTATTTTCAATTTAACATTGTGGAATGTGAAAAATCCATGCTGGCTATAGTATACAGCCACTTCCGTGGCTATATAATATATGGATTCCAGAAATTCATTTCTCTCACCACAGAAACTCTGGCTATTATGCTTGTTAGAGCTCATTTTGTGGAATGACAGGGAAGACTCTCTACTGCACTTTAGAAAAGGTTGTGGTATCTGATTGCTGTGCAAATACATCTATTAAGAATCGACAGACTTGAAGTAATGAACATTTTTTAACCACCTAACCTTCACATTTTCCATAAAATACAATGGACGTTTATCAGAGGGGAAAATGTCATAATAATGTTTGGTTGGCATCACAATATGGCTGCACCAAAGGTTATGGACATGAATTTGTACATTATATACCTGATTAGTAGAGGAAGCTGGTATGACTGGTGATGGCGCTTCCCTTGTTTTGGGCTCGCCAGGGGATGCTGCTGAGCCCTGAGATTCCTGACTGGCAGGCTGATCTGGAGATAAAGCATCACTGCTGTCTTCATCAAAAGAGAAATCATCCAGTCCTTGAGGATAGTTCTCCTGACCAACTGCTAAAAAGAAAAGGGGGGAGGGAAATCACCTTTTAACTCTGTGATTATAGAGAAACCTGATATAATTTACTTTTTCTTTATTTCTGACGTGAATACCCCCTACTCAACTGCAGACAGTTCACAAACAAGAGGCCTTCCTGTATAGAAGTCTTTTTTGTACGAGTTTGGGCCAAATGAGACACAATAGTGGTGGACACTTCCCCCCCCCATGTGTCTGCTCCAGGCTGCACAACATATTATACATTTAAAGTACATTCCTCTATTCCATCCCCAAAGAATCTTCGGAACTGAAGTTTACCGTTCACAGAGCTACAACTCCCAGCACCCTTAAAACTACAGTTCCCAGGATTCTTGGGGGGGGTGCTTTAAATGTATGGTGTGTATACAGCCTCTGCCCCATATAAAGCAAGGTGAAGGCTTTAGCAGTAAAAGACAGCATGGAAGAGAGGTACTGAACTCTCTCTCCAATGCTTTACTGAGGTTACTAAGCCAACTGCTCCAAGTAGTCTTCTCCATTTCTTGCTCAGTACTGGGGTCATGAAGGTTAAAAAATATTCCTGGAGCAACAGACTATGGGGAGGTAATGTATGGAGGGTGGGTGTGGGGAGGGTTCAGCACCTCTCTCCCCTGCACTCCATCCTGCTTTATACAAAAACAGGGCAGACATAGGAACAATAGCCCTTTAATGTCTACTTTGGCTGTTTCAATTTTATTCCTAATTACTACTGAGAAATTTGATTTACAGTACACATTCTGTGTAACTATTCCATAAAACAAAGCAGGCTTTTTCCCCGAAAGCCAAATGTCAAGCTGAGCAAAATTGAGAGGGTAATAAAAAGACTCACCTGATTAAAGGAATGTGTTCTAGCAACAGCTGAAAAAATATATAATCTCCTGTGATTGAGGACGAGGACAAAAAAAAGTGACTTTTGAAGGTAATAACTGGCTTACTATCATATTTTTAAAAAGCTAAAAATCCAGGGTAGAGGAGAATACCATGCATGCTTTGAAATAGCAGTACCTTTTCTCCCAAGGTGAAAGTGTGAGCCTGACCCGGTCTGAATCACATTTGTGTGCAGAGTGTGGGTGTCAAATGTAGCTGCCAATCCACAGCTCCACAAAACTGATATTTAAATACGCTTCAAATATTGCTTCCATATACCTCTATTTTTTTTTTCTTAGCACACAGGTCCAATCCCCGGCATCTCTAGGTAGGGCTGGGAGAGACTCCCTGTCTGAAACCCTGGAGAGCTGCTGCCAGTCAGTGTGGACAGTACTGAGCTAGATGGACCAAAGGTCTGACTCGGTATAAGGCACCTTCCTCTGTTCTTATGTATGACGTCAGTAATGAACTATTCTGTCTGACAAAATATACAAGGGAAGCAGTACCTTGCTGTGGGACATAATTACATCTATATGTGCTGCTCTGTAAAAAAAAATATGTAAGGGAGAGATGCATTTCAGTGCTAGAAAGGTCACAAAATGGCTCGGATAGCACAGAAAGGAGTTGTGCCACTGGTCAGTGGAGATGTCACAGGTGCTATCCAACATATGTCAGATATTCCACAACTTCAATTGTAATGGAGACAGATAAAGAAAAGGGGGCAGGACCAAAAACAACAATAACAGATGAAACAAAAGAAGACACAAAGCCTCTAAATGGCACTGAAAGACAAATATTTATCAATTAATAACAGTTCTTGTGGAACAATAAAATGCCCAATTTTTTTCAGTTGATGACAACCTTGCGCAGGAGTACTGAAAGAATGAGCATGTAAATAAATATGTGAGCCATAATACAGCTAATTATGATCACAGACAAAACAGAATTAAAAATGCATTTCTTGCATTTAAAAAAACCTTTTTTTATCCATGGAACAGATAAACCCCAAGTCTTCATTGGATGGCCAATAAGCTGGCGGTGAAGCCTGACAAAATTGAAGCCCCATGGGTGGACAGTTCTCGGGTCCAGGGACTGGGTAATTTGCCTGTTCTAGACAAGAATGCACTCCCTGTGAAGGAACAGGTGAGTGGCCTGGGAATGCTCCTCAACAGGGGTGTAGTTGTCCAGGGTCTCGGGGGGGCTTAGACCGCTTACTTTTTTGAAAGCAGGATCCCAGCAGGGCCCCTACATCTCCAGCATCCTATGAGGCAATCAGCATGAAAGGAGAGTAAGCCACTGAAAAGTCTTCTAACATGCTTCCTTGTCCTTTCCCGCTGATTAGCGCCAGTCAGAGTGAAAGGAGGTGAGTCAGTCACTGAGAAGACTCTTCTCAGTAGCTAGTCCTCTCCCCTTGTACTCTGGCTCATAGGAACATCTGTTGTTGTGAAAGAAGGTTAACAAGGATCTCATTCTCAAGCCAGCTGCAAAAAATGTGTGTGTGAGTGTGTGTGACTCTCATGAAGGGACCCTGCACTTCTGAATTTGCCACTACGCTGCTGCTCCTCAATCCTTGATCCATTGTTCTCACTTTAGGCCCGTTGTCACACTTTTACCAGCTTTGGCAAATTCAACAGCTATAACCATTCCTGGACAGAGGCAGCTTGGCCACAATGATCTACATGCTGTTAACCTCAAATCTGCATTACTGCAACACTATGTGGGGCTTAAGGTTGGTCTGGGAGCTGCACAAAGAGGAGAATGCTGTGGCTAGATGCATAAATGCAGCCACTGACCTCATAACCCCACTCCAAAAAGAACTGCACTGGCTACTAATTTGGTACTGGACCAGGTTTAAGGTTTTGTGGATGACATACAAAGACCTAAACAACTTAGGAGCAGGCTTCAGAGGGAGCACCTTTTAGACCTGCCCAATCACTGAGATCTGCAAGTCAACCCCTCCTGATTATACTGCAGCCTGAAGATGTCCATCTTGCAGTGACTTTAAGACAAGTGTTTCGAGAGCTTGTTGAAATCATACCGATTTAATCAGGCCTTCAAAGCCCATTAATTTCACTTGGTGCATTCTAATTAATTATGGATGCTGTTGCATTTATTGTTGGTTGTTGCACTGATTTAATGGATCAACCAATCTTCATCCCGGAGGAAAGTTGTCATCAACTGAAATGAGTTGCACATTTTTATGTTTCACAAGGAGGCCTTTGTTTCCTTTAATGGCAAAGGATGCATGCGCTTGTTTGGGGTGGAAGATGGGGTTGCATATTCCCAGTGACAAAATGCCATTTGAGTTCAGGTTATCACAGCAACAAAACCCGTTTGCAGGAAAACCATCTGGATCTTTCACAACAAATGACTTAACATATGCACCGTTTGTTATATAGGTTCTCAAATCCTCATTGCTCAAGTTTTCATTTCCCATTATTTTCTGCAACAAGAGACCCACATCACAGCTTTTCTACTTGCCTATAATTGCTTCTTTCACACTGGAGTCTACAGGAAGGATGTTTTTTTCTACAAGTTCCATAGGACCAGGCCTCTGAGCAATCTTCTCATTCAGATCATCTGCCAATCGTGCTCTCTTCAGTTTCATCTGAGTTGCCTGTAGAGAGGGTTCCGCAAATGTTTCTGGAAGAAAGGGACACAGTTTTAAAGATTCTACCATATTTTTCAGATTTCAAGAAAAAAAGAATTGTTTTTGAGCATTATGTTATGGTCATAACTTTCAAAGTCTAGATCCCTTTCACTATTTATTTCAGTGGTATTTTGGGGGGATACCAGAGAGCATTTTCTGCTTGACCTGAAATTAGCTAAGAAAAGACAAATATTCTAAGTGGCCAACATAATTCACCCCAAGCTAAGTATTTTTGGCACTGGACAATTGTTGCAGTCACCTCTGCGTTTGGAGAAGAAATCAGGGTACACACATTTCTGAAGAAACAAGCAGATAAGTACTCTTTATTAAGTTGACTAGAAACACATAACAGTTAATGACTTTAATACCTACTCTACCTTAGTCAAGGATTGCTAAATAGCTTACTTTGCATTGTTTTTAGCAACCAAGAATTCTACTTGCCAAAGGCAAGTGCTGCAAGCAGCAGGTAAGCAAGTTCCCCCCAAATCAAATAGACAAATAGGATGACCCCAAAATCTAGTAGGTTGCATTGAACAGCTATTGCAGGAGACAGGCTTGCATGGAGTCTTCCTAGGCTTTCATTTTTTTCAAAAACGTATGCTTTTAGACAAAGTACAAGTGTGTGAAACTGTATCCTTGTAAGCACCACAAGTGCGTCTTGCTCCTTGTGTGTTTTGAAGTTGCAATGGAAACCACTAAACAGAGCATGTGGAAGTTTTAAGAGAAGAGGCAGTTAATCCCCTGGACCAACAAAGACTGTAATGTCTGGGAGCCTGGCGATTAAAAAGTGGTTCTGTATCTCTGGAAGACAGAAATAAACTGGAAAGAGAGGGATGGTCTTTGTTAAGGCTAAAATGTTTCACATTGGAAAACTTACTGGAGACCTGTGGCATTTGCAAGGTAACTATCACACCTAGAATGGGCTCTGGTCCTCACTCAGCCCACTGTGCAGCATCTCTTTGTCCAACAGCCATTTAGTGTGGCAGCACCTACCCTGTGGAATTCCCTCCCTTTGAATATTAGGCAGGCGCCATCTCTGCTATCTCTTCGGCGCCTTTTGAAGACTTAACTTTTACAACAAGCCTTTTAAGATGAGAGCTATCCCAGTCTGTGTCTGTGTCAGAATTGCTTAATATGTTTTTTAATAATGTTTTTAACCCTTTTTTAAAAGTTTTTTAAATGTTTTTAATGCTGTTTTGTCTTAATGTATTTTAAGATTTGTTTTTATGATGTTTTAAAGTGTTTTTAGTGACTTGTTTGCCGCCCTGGGCTCCTGCTGGGAGGAAGGATGGGATACAGATTAAATAGATAAATAAATAAATTTAACAGATGACTGCCTGGAGAAAGCAATGCTCTTTTGATGGCTTTTGAGACTGGTTACACACAGCATGTTTTCAGGTCTTGTCTTTGTTGTAATGGATTTGACATCTATAAGATGTCATTTTTATTTATTTTTGCCTCTTTTATCCTCCAAACAAGTTAATTACCTATATTGTGAGCCCTTGAGGATAGGTGTGTTTGACTTAAGAAAAAAAAACTGTTGCAAATCACTCTGGGCCCACAGGATAAAATAGGATATTAAGCTTAAGTAAATAAATCCAACTTTTTGACCACATCACTAGCTGTAATGTGCTTGTGTACTGACTAACATCTTGTAACAAACAGATCATTTCTTGGCTATAAAGCTATAAATTTTAAAAGGCCACAATGTTTTCTCAACTATCTTGTGAAGAGATAAAAACATGAATATATTACAGAAAAATTCCCTGATGTCGTCCTTCTTGCTGAGCAAGTTATGCATTCAGAACTACAGGGGGAAAGCTCCATCAATGTTGTAAACAATTTCTTAACTAATATGTGCTGCTTGAAAACCATTTACAAAGATTCTGCATAATGTCTGTAAACATTTTTTATTTTTTAAAATGAAACAAACATGCATATCTTAACAAATCTTTAAAAAACATGTTTTAACAAACAACTGTCCTTAACTGTTTTCCTAAATTGATAGAACAGTGAATGTGAGAACTGGATTCTAATCCCATCTCAACAGGCTTATTAGGCAAGATGTAAGAAGTCACTTATCAGCCTTAATTCTCCAACTGCAAAAAGGGAAATTATAATGATCTATTTATGAAAAAATAGGGCTGGCAAAGTTCTTTACACATTAAAGTAAAATAAAAATAAATCTTCTCTGAAAGAAATACTTTGAATTTGAATTAACATAGCTGTTGCTACATCCCTGAGTTTTGCATACATATCTTAGTATTCTGGTAAATTAGGATCTTTGCGTATTTTTATGTTTGAAGCAAGGGAAGCCAACAATAATTTTATCACTGGAGAGAGAAAAAATATTCCATGTAATTAGGGTAAAAAAAATTGTATAAATACATATTAATGGCTAGTTTTTCAAAAGAGATCCACAGACTCTGTCTAAAGGTTTATTTATTTAACTGCAGATCCCTTCTTTTTTTTTTAATTGTTCAACCATTAATTGTTAATATGTTTTTTTTAATGTTTTTAAGCCTTTTTTAAAAGATGTTTTTAAAGCTTTTAAAAATGTTTTTAACGTTTTGTTTTAATGTATTTTAAGGTCTGTTTTTATGATGTTTTAAAATTTATTTTATTATTTTTATTTATTACATTTATATACCGCCCCATAGCCGAAGCTCTCTGAGCGGTTTACAACAATTAAAAACATTAAAAACAAATATACAAATTTAAAAACACAATTTAAAAAATTTAAAAACAATTTAAAAACACATTGATCCAGTATTGATCCAATCAGAGTCGAGTAATACTAACTAAAATGCCACATAGTAAGTGCTTAGCGGTCACGCCGCTCCCCTCATCCAAAATAACTTCCCAAAGGAGTTATCCTTATTGTTGTTTTTGTCTGAAGAAACAGAAGTCCTTTGCAAGCTCTTGCTACCCACTCCCTTCATTTCTCCCAAAACACTGGGGATGGGGCAGCGACAATGGCAATGACCGACCACGCCTTAAGCCCACCCTTCCAAGCGGCTCCCTGTTTAAAAAAAAAAAAAAAAAATACAGACGTGCCCACGCATCCCGTACTACAGGCTCACCTCCGTCGCCCACCGCGCTCCGCCCTGGGCTCCTGCTGGAAGGGTGGGATATAAATCAAATAATAAATAAAATAAAGCCAGAAAACAGGACATCAGGGTCCTCACCTTCAAGAATGTGCATTCTGACCAACTCTGATCTATCAGGTCTACTGCGTATCTTGTGCTTCAGAAAGTTTTCCGTCTGGGGAAAAAATGCAAGCACATTAAGTACACATTTACTGGCAATTCACACAAAATATTTCAGGTTAAAGAAACATTTTTGGGAAATGACTTTTTTATTGCAGTTCTGAATGGCTGTCACTAAATGAAATTATTATAATTTTTTGGTCACATAACAAAAGACACCATCTGAGAAAGTTTTGCAAGATGCTGCCTTATACTACAAGATTATGTTTTATGTTTATTGTTATAACATTTAGAGAATACTATAGAACATCAAGTTCCTGGCAACTCATACTGGAAGGGATAAAATGCAGACTTCTCCCCCCTTCACGTTTTACAATCCAAAATCCAGCTCATAAAAATTTACTCTTTATAGATGACACATTTCAAACCTATTCCTCTATATAGTGACACAAGTGGATAAAGTATAAAATGTAGAAGTAGAATTCTAACAGGTCTAGAATTTAGGGCTCTTAACAAGTCAGCAGTTACAACCTGCAGAATTAAGGGTGTTTTTGAACAGATTTTGATTTTTTAAATACATTAATGACTTCCTAATAGTGTAGCTTCGCCATTTTTCTAGAGCACTTATATTGAGCAAATTAAACTTGAATATGCAGCACACGTATCACAGGGAACGTGAGACAATATTTATCCCTGAACATCATTAGGCAGCACTAAGCTTATACTGTTCCATGATAGTCCTATATTATAATACACTCAAAAGCACTGGCACCATTCACATTTCATTGTAAACCATAATCCATGACTTACTATGAATGAGTAGTGTGCTAATGCTCACTTTGTTAAGTAACAAATCATGAGCCTTGGTTTAGTGTGACATGCAACCCAGCGCTTGTGATTTGTTTCTCCCAAACAAACCACGATCAGTAAGCCACGAACAAATCTTGGCTTAGCACAGTAGTTTGTTTGGAAAGAGACCATTACTGGTTTGCACATCACACTAAGCCAAGGCTTGTGATTTGTTGCTCCTGGCTCAACAAAGGGAGGAGTTGCAGCAGGAGCAAAAGCAGCATCCACTAGCATGCTGTTTATTCACTGTAAGCCATACTTCGTGGTATACCATGAGGTACAAACACAAACATTGTAACTAGGACCTAAAAGCTTAGACAAATTCAAAGAGCTCATTTACCTCCAGCAGGGATGCTGACAATTTTTAATGAATTGTTAACTGTTAAGAACATAAGAAGAGCCTCCTGGGTCAGGCCAGTGGCCCATCTAGTCCAGCATCCTGTTCTCACAGTGGCCAACCAGGTGCCTGGGGGAAGCCCGCAAGCAGGACCTGAGTGCAAGAACACTCTCCCCTCCTGAGGCTTCCGGCAACTGGTTTTCAGAAACATATTGCCTTTTAATTATGGTTTTTATATTATTGTATCACACTGTTGTTGTTGTTGTTTATAAATGGCTCTGAGCAGAAATCTGTGGAAATTGCAGTATATAAATAAGATGACTACAACTGTGAGTAAATGGATCTCACCTGGGGTTATCTACTGTGAATCTAGATCCAATGGATTGTTTTGGGGAAGATAAGGGCAACTGGGGAAAGGGAAGTAGGAGTTGCCTACATCTGGAAGGTTTGCATTGCTCTAGGAAATTGATGCTTCATTAATGGTGACATTTAGTTCCAGACATATCAATTTAGTTCAATTTTACCTTGCTTCACAACTCTTGCATGTTTCACCCTTTTCAAATGCAACCATATGCAAAGAATGAACCAATATGTTTAAACTTGATTTCTTACCCTGGCTCTTTCCAAGCTCTTTATCTGCTCATGGAATGCAGCTGGGCTCTTCAAAGCTACAATGGGAAAGCAGAGGAGTGACATGAAACTATCAGAACATGCTAGTAGGGACAGATGCCTTAAACGCCTCAATATTTGTCTCTGCTAACCTCAAATATGCTCTATCTGCAGTATATGACCTCCTCTTTGCTACCCTCCCCTACCTGTCGTAATGATGGACTCTTGTTAGAAACAGTAACAGGTACATCAGCCAATTAGCTGGATTTCAAATAGTTCAAGTGAAGATCATTAATATGGACTGGATTCTAAAGGACTATGAGCAGAAGGGAAAGAGATACTTGCACTAATCTATATACATATATAAATATTAGAGAATGAAGTGACAATTGTGTAGCAGAGGCAACTGGAAAATCCAATATACTATATGTGTATGTGCATGAAAAACAATGGATTGGCTCAGATGTCTGAGTTACTGTTAGATGTGGAGAATCTTTGGCCCTTCAGCTGTTGCTGAACTACACCTTCTATCAGCCCCAGCAACCACGGCCAAACAAAGTTGATGGGAGCTGTAATTCAGCAATGTCTGGAGGGCCAATGTTTCCCAGCACTTGGGTTATATCAACAATGAATAATGCTCATGTATTCTTCTTACTCCCCCCTTCCCTTGCACGCTCCTCTTAATTAGTAACTTTCTGATTTTTGTCAAACCATAGTTTGCCATTACATCTGAACCTCTGGTTTGTGTAAGGAGCTGCAACCCATATCAAACCCAGGTTGGATGCAATGGAAAACCAGTTTGGCAAATATCAAGAAGTTATTAATCAAATGGAATGCAAAAATAGAAAAGAGAATGTGAGGGAAAGTGTGAGAGCACTACATTCATTCATTTTTTTATTTATTTAGATCTCAAACAATCCCAGGACAGGTCAGGACAGGTCACAAATGTAAATAAGGAAAAACAACAATAAAACAGAACAAACACAGTTCATTAAACAATTCACTCCTCCTCCTCCTATACAGATCAAGTGATTTCAGAAAACCACATTGCACTCAGTCCTCAAAAGCCTGGAGGAAGAGGAACATTTTTGGCGGGCACTAAAAATCAACCAGTATCTCTGCTTCCTGCACTTCAGAAGGATGTTCCACAGCTGGGGTGCCACCACTGAGAAGGCCCTAACAAAAGCCCCAGCATGCTGGTCTTCACTCAACAAGAAGGGCATCCCCAACATATCTTATATTATGGGCATGACAATGCAGAGATAAGACCCACTTATCTGAGGAAGTGCCTAAGTAGTCCAAAACTTTATATGTGAAAACCAAACCTTGGAATGGACTCAATAAAGTACAGGCAGCTAATGCAGATCTTTTAGGGTCATGCTGTAGGATTCAGAGCAGCTGACCCAGCCAACACTATGCAGTTGCATTTTGCATCAGCTGCAGTCTCTGAACTATCTTCAAGGGCAGCCCCACACAGAGCGCATTACAGTAATCTAAGCGGAGCACTGGATGCCAGAGGTCATTGTAGCCAAGCTATCCCTGTCCAGGAATGGCCATAGCTGATACGTCAGGCATAATTTGAAATAGACATTCTATACCACTGAGGCCACCTATGCCACAAGTGACAAAGCAGAATCAAGGAGTTTATTTGTCTAACTCCCAGACCAGGAAACCACCAACCCACAGCACCTCCATCAGTCTATTACTCATTAAATCATGGTTCTTCATTCCGCCCCTCCCAAGTTATTTCCAAACTTAAAAACTGCAAAGGTACTCCATGAAGCTGAAATTGTGAGTGAGTGAGTGAGTGAGTGAGTGAGTGAGAGAGAGAGAGAGAGAGAGAGAGAGAGAGAGAGAGAGAGAGAGAGAGAGAGAGAGAGAAAGAGAGAGCAAGTGAGCATATACTTAGTTGTGATTCTCCTTTTGCTTTCTGATAGGTATTGGTACTGGTTACTTCCTTTCATCTCCAGCAAGACATCTGAGAATTAAGTGTTGTACAAGTTGCAGAAAATAAAATTAGCCTTACGTGGCATGATTCCCTGGTCCACCAGCTGTTCTCTTGTCCGCCTTTGCTGTAGCCTCAGCTGAAGTACTGGCAACAGAAAAAAGAGAATCATTATTTGACAAGTAGGAATGCAGTCTTACGAGCAGCTAAGTACAATGGGTGACATCCAGAGAAAGTTGGAGGAGTACATAATTCTCACTGAAACAGTTTACTTAAGCCTTACAGTTAAATGCTTAATTAAGACCTATAGCTTTCAATAGAACTTAGCTGCATCAACAGAACGGAATATTCTCCTTTCCTAGGTGAAGTAGTACAGCCATTTTAACTTGAATTCATGCATTATTATAGAATCATAGACTAGTAGAGTTGGAAGGGGCCTATAAGGCCATCAAGTCCAACCCCCTGCTCAATGCAGGAATCCAAATCAAAGCATTCCCGACAGATGGCTCTCCAGCTGCCTCTTGAATGCCTCCAGTGTTGGAGAGCCCACTATCTCTCTAGGTAATTGATTCCATTGTCGTATGGCTCTAACAGTTAGGAAGCTTTTCCTGATATCCAGTTGAAATCTGGCTTCCTGCAACTTGAGCCCATTATTCCATGTCCTGCACTCTGGGACGATCGAGAAGAGATCCCGGCCCTCCTCTATGTGACAGCCTTTCATGTACTTGAACAGTGCTATCCTATCTCCCCTCAGTCTTCTCTTCTCCAGGCTAAACATGCCCAGTTCTTTCAGTCCCTACTCATAGGGCTTTGTTTCCAGTCCCCTGATCATCCTTGTTGCCCTCCTCTGAACCTGTTCCAGTTTGTCTGCATCCTTCTTGAAGTGCGGGGACCAGAACTGGATGCAGTATTCAAGATGAGGCCTAACCAGTGCTGAATAGAGGGGAATTAATATTTCACGCGATTTGGAAACTATACTTCTGTTAATGCAGCCTAATATAGCATCTGCCTTTTTTGCAGCCACATCACATTGTTGGCTCATATTCATATATAAACATATCAATACACTGCATTTTGAGGGTAGTGGAATATTGTTAAAAGACAAAGTTAACGATCTGTAGAATATTTCTCTTTGAAAATGTCCATATCTACAATCAATTCTCCAGAAGCTGGTGTAGTTAGTGCTGGGAAGTCTCCAGATCAGATGATTTTAGGGAAGGCACTATTCTTTCAGCCCTCCATCTAGAATATGGGGATTATAATACTAGTCTGACAGGACTGTTGAAAGGATTACTAAAATCAGCAAGTGATTTTGACACTTAATATAAACTGGGCTGAATTAGACCTATCCCCAGTCCACCCCATGCGTGTGCATGTGGTAGAGAGCAATGCAGAGCTTGGAAAAGTTACTTTTTTGAACTACAACTCCCATCAGCCCCAGCCAGCATGGCCACTGCATTGGGCTGATGGCCGTTGTAGTTCAAAAAAGTAACTTTTCCAAGCTCTGAGCAAGAGTATATCTCTCCTCCCTACCCAACGCATCTCCATTGTCCCCAGACATCCATACAACATTCAATTACAACTTACTCACATAAATTCCCACGTGTACAGTCCCAGAACACCATACTATCCCAGATAAAATCCAGGAATCATCCATGTGATCTATATGCACATTACATTTTACACACAATGGCCCTATTCAGACTTTATGCTCCTGCATGGATGTCTGAGGCAAGGTAGGTACACTGGATAAGTAAAAAAAGAAAGTGTGTTTTCACTCCCCACTATGCATATTCACTAGCTCAGGCACAGGTAATTATCTAATCCAACCTGCTAAATAAAATGTTGAAAGTGGTTATTAAGGAACCATCACTATTGGTTTGTAATGCTCTGCTGTGTTCAGGGAGTCACACTTAAGCTAAAGATCTCTTGTAAGGTTTCTGGTTATCAAATTTTAATGACAGCATTTAGTTACACCCACTTCTTCTTCAAACAGAATTACTGGCTGTTTCTTCACTTCCTATCTTTCCAAAGCTGTGAGTCTAGGTCAGTATAGCTCATTGCAGGTTTCCTACACACCATATAGTTGTGATTGCCACATAGAAAATGCCATGTGTGTGACAAAGGTAGATGAATTTCTTTTATTGTGTTTAAGAAAAAGACTGCTTCTCTGTTTTGAAAACTAGTTCACACTTCCAGCAACCTTGACTGGTTTTACAAATTTACAGACTGTAAAATATGCTTATTATTTGTGTGAGATAGTATTGTGACAAACATCAATAACTTAAAAGGAATGTTAAACTGAAAATTGTGGTGCATAGCCATCATGAACCTGATCTTATAAATGAGACTTCCCCAACCTTGTGCCCTCCAGATGTTTTAGACTACAACTCTCATCATCCTGGATCATTGGCCATGCTGGCTGGGGCTGATGGGAGCTTAGTTCAACATATTTGCAGGGCACCACGTTTAAGGCGGCAGTTATAAATGTTTAGACAGCAAGAAGTCTTACTGATTTTTAAGAGACTGGCTAAATTTGCCCCATAGATTTCAAGTGTTCATTTAATAGTCCAGTCCTAACCATTTTAATCCAGCATGAAGTCTTGGAAGTTCCATGGTACTTCCAAGTCCAAGAATTGCAGTGTAAAAATAAGTTTGTTCTGTAGACATTTTTTTAAAAAGTAGTCAGTTGTCAAAACAATTACATCTTAATGCTTTCCCATGAGATTTGATATCAGTGAAAAGGCAATTGAAGCAAATAATTAACCTGAGTATACACATTTTCTCTCCACATAGATTTTTTTAAAAAATATTTTAAGATAGGAAATATAGGTAATGATAAACAACATTGCATTCTCCTGATATTTCTTGATAACCTATGAATGTATGTTAGGAACAAAGAAATTTTCGGAAGTGATGTTTGCATTCTACTTTTTCTATAGAAACAAAAGCAGTTGCCAGATGGTAGAAATAAGCAAATTTCTTGCAAAGATAGATTAAGGACAGAGTTCATAGATCAACAGAGTATTGGCTTGTTCTCTTTCCACAGAAAAAGGATGCATGATTAAAAATAGATTGGTTAAAAAAGGTTCAGTTGCAACAAAAACATAGCAAGTTTAAAAGACAAACAAAAGACAAAAGGATTTTTTTAAAACAAATCAATATTGTAATTTTATAATTTTGTTTTTAAAAGGACAACATGCAAATGCAAAGCGCATTTTGCAAAAACATAATACAAAAACATGATTCTCAGTATCATAGTAACATATAAAGAAGTTATTAGCCTAAAGCAGTGTTTCTCAATGGGGGCAGCGCATGAAGACCTGGAGGGTGAAGTGTGTTTCCACAAAATATGTACAATAGAAGTAAAATGTGAAAAAATATATAAGTACTTTGATCAATTTTATTAATAAGCTCAAAATTTTATTTATAACTAGAAGTCATGATATGAAATGAAAATAAAAGTCATGATATTTCAATCCTTTTGAAAATTAAATAATTAGAGGAGCCAGGTTTGAAGGGGTGTGTGGGATTTTTATGTTAGCTAAAAGGGGGCATGAATTTAAAAAGGTTGAGAAACACTGGCCTAACATATGTGTGAACAGTCCTAGAAAACAATGCCATCCCATTGTTCTTAGGGTTGCCAGGTCAGAAGCATCCCAAACTCTGAGATTATGGGGGCAGGCCCGAGTTATGTCATAGGGGCATCCCTGAGTGATGTCATGGGGGCAGGCCCAAGTGATGTCATTAACCATGATACGTTAAGCATCAACCACAGTTGCTTGGCACATACAACTCAAACAAAAACATTTCTCTTATTGGAAAATAAGATCGAAATCTTAGCTAAAAGATGGAGCCTGGGTAGGGAACATTTAATCTAGCCTACTTGCTTCTGGCAAAAAGGGTTTAAGTGCCAGGCCAGTCACCAGAAGGCTATTGTAGGAAGAAAGGAGCCTAATGTTGTGGAGATGTTAAATGGGAGCGCTTAGGAGTATAGGCTGCAATTCTAAAAACACTTACTAAGGGACTAAGCCCCATACAACTCAACAGGACTTACTTCTTGGTATATATGGTTTGAATTGTGTTGTTGGTAAAGCTTGACCAGGAATCCTCTGCAAAGACATCCATATCCAAGTAGGGTTGGCAATCCCCTGCCTGGAATGCCCTACCCCTACATTTTAACATGGCTGCTCCAAATGTCTTTACAGATTTGACCCTTTACTTCAGAAAGAGGTGTGAGAAATGAGTAAGAGTAAGAAGATTCTCTACTCTTTTCTGTCTCCCCTGTGAGCTGCTATAAACTCACTTTGACAGTCAACCCAATTCCAGTGAATAATAATTGACAAAGAGAAAACACACATGGTTTGGTCTACCTTCATAAGCAGCAGCTTGGGAACAACAATTGCAGCCACACTGCCCAGTATGTGAATTCTCTTTTACCACTACTGGGCAAGAAACAAACCGTCATGGAAACAACAAGTTGAGTCTTCAGTGGGTGTAAGGGGCTGAGTGGAACTCATGGAACCACTGTTGTTGCTTCTATGGATGAAAGGGAGCAAGGATAAAGGTAAATGAAATTTAAATAGCAAAAGAAAAAAAAAGACAGTGACGATTTCCTAAATGCAATACCATACCAACCACAACAAAATTCCTATGAGTAAGACAGAAAACTCAGCATCTCATAACGACTCAGGATTCCTAACCAAAAACCAAAACTATAAAAATCCTGGCAGCCAGTTAGCCACGGTCACAGAAATCCCCATGCAGCAAAACCTGACCCGGGGGCTACAGTTAGTGCAGAATGCTGTGGCACGATTGCTGACATGAGTGAGACCCTATCAGCACATAATATCTTTGCTCTGAAATCTGCACTGATTGTTCATTTGCTACCAGGCCAAGTTCAAGGTGTGCTTTCCATGTTACAGGTTCCACATAGTACTTGTTCTGCTCTTGTAAGAAACGAGTCCTTTAGTGTGGCAACACCTATGCTTTGGAACTCCTTGCCTATTGACATTAGCAGGTGCCTTCATTGTACTCTTTGTGGCATCTGCTAAAACATTTTTTTGTTTAGGCAAGCCTACCCAGGCATGTAGAAGCTATTATATTTTTATCTATTTTTAACTCATTGTTGCTTTTATTATTTTGAATATTTTAAAATACCTATCTTTAACTGTTTTTGCCAATAATTTAATTGTTTTAATTCTTTCTGTAAACTGCTTTGAGATTTTTTACAATAAAGTGGTATATAAATGTTATAATTAAAATACATAAATAAATTTTAGAGTCACTGTGGCCCTTGGGTCTCTTTCCATATTTAGGAACCAAGGAATCTGCCTTATACCTACTCAGGCCATTTGGTGCCATCTAGCTAAGTATTCCCCCTCTAGGATGCACACCTTAACGTGGTGAGGGGGTTTGAGAGTGTTGAAGAAACTGTCAAAGCTGAGACACCAGACTAAGATCTATCCAAACCCAGAGGAAGGCAATGGTAAACCACCTCTGAATACCTCTTACCATGAAAACCCTATGAACAGAGTATCCAAAATGCAACATGAGACAGTGCTGGAAGATGAGACCGCCAGGTCAGAAGGCACTCAACGAGCTACTGGGGAAGAACAAAGGACACATACGAGTAGCACTGTGACTAATGAGCCCAAAGGTTGATGCGCATAGATGCGAAAAGAGAGTCCAGAGTTGTACAACACACACAATAGGAACATGGAATGTGAGAAGCATGAACCAGGGAAAGTTAGAAATTGTCAAGCAAAACATGAAACGTATCAACATTACAATACTTGGTGCGAGTGAATTAAAATGGACCGGAATGGGACATTTTCAATCAGGCAACTACAAAACATTTTATGCAAGAAATCAGAAATTAAGAAGAAACGGGGTTGCTTTAATAGTGAGAAGTGATGTAGCAAAAACAATTAAGAGCTATAACGCAAAGTCTGTGTGAGTTATATCAATGAGATTTAACGGGAAACCTATTAACATAACCATCATCCAAGTCTACACTCCGATGGCAAATGCAGAAGAAGAGAGAAAGATTTTACTCAGAAGTACAGGAAGAAATAGATCACACACCAAAACAAGATGTGCTGATAATCATAGGGGACTGGAATGCAAAAATAGGGAACAGAGAAGAACTAGGAATTGTGGGAAAATAGGGCTTAGGAGATAGAAATGAAGCAGGAGAAAGATTTATTGAATTCTGTGAAGCCAATAATTTGTTTCTTGCAAACACATGTTTTGAGCAACCGAAAAGACGACTGTACACGTGGACATCACCAAATGGTCAATAGAGGAATCAAATTGATTATATAATTGGAAACAGAAGATGGAGAAGTTCCATACTTTCAGCAAAAAAAAGACCAGGAGCAGACTGTGGTACAGATCATTAACTGGTCATATCGAAAATCAAAGTAAAGCTAAAGAACAACAAAGCAATCATAATGCCAAAATACAATTTAAATAACATCCCAGAAGAATATAAAGATCAAATAAGGAACAGATTTGAGGCTTTAAACTTAGTTGACAGAGAACCAGAAGAACTATGGACTGAAGTCAGAGACATTATCAGGGAAGAATGCAAAAAGACAACCTCTAGTTAAAAAGAAAGAAAGACCTCAATGGATGACTGAAGAAACTCTTAAAATGGTTAAAGAGAGAAGGAAAGCAAAAGCAAAAGGAGATAGAAACACGGTTATAACCCTGAACGCAACAATACAGTGACTAGTACGTAGGGACAAAGAGAACTATTACAATGGTTATTGTATCAAAATGGAAGAGGACAACGAAAAGGATAGAACAAGAGCCCTATTCCAAAAGATCAGAGAAATTAAAGGGAAATTTAAACTAAGAGTAGGGATGTTGAATGTTCAACAGGGGAACATACTGACTGACCGAGATGAAATAAAAGGAAGATGGAAGCAATAAACGAAAGAACTCTATAAAAGAGATGCAAAGACGACCGTTTCATTCACAGAGGAACCGTATGATGAAGAACCAGAAATTTTAGAATGTGAGGTGAAAGCTGCTCTTAAGATACTTGCAAGAAACAAATCACCAGGTACAGATGGTATACCAATAGAGTTGCTACAAGCTACTGAGACTGAATCTGTCCAAATTTTGATATAAATTTGTCAAGAAATATGGAAAACTAAACAATGGCCACAGACTGGAAGTGTTCCATATACATCCCAATTCCAAAGAAAGGGGATCGCTGGGAATGCAGTAATTATCAAACTATTGCCTTAATATCCCATGCAAGTAAAGTAATGCTCAAGATTCTACAACAAAGGCTCTTTATTTATTTATTTATTATTTTATTTATACCCCGGCCTTCCTTCCAGTAGGAGCCCAGGGCGGCAAACAGAAACACTAAAAACACTTTAAAACATCATAAAAAGACCTTAAAATACATTAAAACAAAACAATGTTAAAAACATTTTTAAAAAAACTTTTAAAACATCTTTTAAAAAAGGGTTAAATATATTAAAAGACATATTAAAAGCAATTCTAACACAGATGCAGACTGGGATAGGTCTCAACTTAAAAGGCTTGTTGGAAGAGAAAAGTCTTTAAAAGGCGCCGAAAAGATAGCAGAGATGGAACCTGCCTAATATTTAAGGCTCTTACCATATATGGAGCGAGAAATGTAAGATGTCCAAGCTGGATTTAGAAAGGGAAGAGGCATCAGAGATCATATTGCAAACTTACGTTGAATAATGGAATGGACCAAAGAATTTCAGAAGGAAATCACCTGTGCTTTATAGATTACAGCAAAGCCTTTGACTGTGTAGATCATGCAAAACTATGGAATGCTTTAAAAGAAAAGGGGGTGCCACAGCATCTGATTGTCCTGATGTGCAACCTGTCTGGACAAGCAGCTACTGTAAGGACAGAATATGGAAAATATGGAGAACCTGATTGGTTCCCAATCTGACAGGGTGTGAGACAGGGGTGTATTTTATCACCCTACTTGTTTAATCTATAAGCAGAACATATACGGAAAGCAGGATCGGACCAAGATGAAGGAGGTGTGAAAACTGGAGGGAGAAATATCAATAATTTAATGCAGATGATACCATACTACTAGCAGAAACCAGTAACGATTTGAAACTAAGGCTGATGACAGTTAAAGAGGAAAGCACAAAAGCAGGACTACAGCTGAACGTCAAGAAGACTAAAGTAATGACAACAGAAGATTTATGTAACTTTAAAGTTGACGAGGACATGAACTTGTCAAGGATTATCCATACCGTGGCATAGTCATTAAGCAAAATGGAGACAATAGTCAAGAAATCAGAAGAAGGCTAGGACTGGGGAGGGCAGCTATGAGAGAATTAGAAAAGGTCCTCAAATGCAAAGATGTATCACTAAACACATTCAGACCATGGTATTCCCGATCTCTATGTATGGATGTGAAAGTTGGACAGTGAAAAAAGCAGGTAAGAGAAAAATCAATTCATTTGAAATGCGGTGTTGGAGGAGAGATTTGTGCATACCATGGACTGTGAAAATGACAAATAATTGGGTGTTAGAACAAATTAAACCAGAAGTATCACTAGAAGCTAAAATGATGAAACTGAGGTTATCATACTTCTTGACACATAATGAGAAGACATGATTCACTAGAAAAGACAATAATTCTGGGAAAAACAGCTGGGAGTAAAAAAAGAGGAAGGCCAAACAAGAGATGGATTGATTCCATAAAGGAAGCCACAGACCTGAAATTACAAGATCTTAACAGGGTGGTTCACGACAGATCCTATTGGAGGTTGCTGATTCATAGGGTCGCCATAAGTCGTAACGGACTTGAAGGCACATAAGAACAACAGCTGAGTACTGATGACATGGACTAGCATCGGCTCTCTGGAATTCTAGGCAATAGCCTTTTCCAGAAATTGAATTTTGGAACTTTGCATGCAAAGCATATGCCCTACCACTGAACTACAACCCTTCCCCTGTTTAAAAAAATATCTTTTATAATTGTTCTTTTCAATTTACTGATGAATGCACATCATACCTAGGGCAGATCCACACCATTCATTTAAAGCACATTCAATACATTTTTGAAGCACATGAACCACACCACAGAATCATGGGAACTATGGTTTGTTAAGGGAGGGGGAAACTACACTTCCCAGGATTCTTTCGGGGAAGTTAATGTGCTTTAAATGCAAGTTGGATGTGCTTTAAACGTATTGTGTGGATCTTAATAAACTTTGCCTGCATGTAAATCATTTTAATAATTTTTTTTAATGGAAATGAACTATAAAGTTTACTGAATGGCCATGGGCTACTCACCATCTCTCAGCCTAATCTGCCCCTCAGGATGAAAACAACAGAGGGGAACCATGAACACCCCAAGGAAGAAGGGCACACTGAAATTTTAGAGGAAGTAATACTGTACAACCATAGTGTGAAATCAAGATACTTACCGGGACATAATATGAAGAAATATTTATATGAGCATGACTATCAAATATGTTTATTATTTACACAACTTGTAAAGATATTTATAGTGCAATCCAATGTTTGTTTACTCAGAAGCAAGTCCCAGTGTATTCAGTGGGGCTTACTCAAACAGGGAAGAGTGCAGAGAATTGCAACCTCAAGTGATAAGGAACTTCATTCACCCAACCCAAAATTCAGAATCATGCCACTTTAAGCAGTTTTGCAACTGTTTATAGTTGTTTTTATGGTTATTGGATTTTAAAGGGATTTATTTCTTATTGTGAGCTGCCTTTGTTTCCAGTTTGCAATCCTACCTCACAGGGTTGTTGGAAAGACTCCATATACACACACACACTGGAGATGTAAAAATACATACACCCCATTTAATAGTTTATTGTCAAAACCAGTTGGTCATTGCAGAACATTTATTAGAATAATATTAGTTTCCTATATAATAAAAACAGTGATACCTATGTAAGACCCGTCTAATTGCTTTAAGAGATAGGAGGGGGAGAGAAAGATTTACAGTACAATACAAACACAATTCTTTGTTATGTTCACTCAAAAGTCCCATCAATTTACAGCACAATACTAACCATATCTACTGAAAAGTAACTCCTATTGAATTCAATGGGGTTTACTCTGGGTATGTGGGATTAGCATTGCACTTTGCTCCCAGAAAAACAAGTACTCGATTAAAGCTTCATATTGGGAAGGTTTTCAAAACAGAGCCCTCTTCAACAGCCCACGAAAATTTAAACTTGTTTGACACACATGAAAAAAAGAGTTAAAGATTTTCAGGAAAGCAGGAAAAAACAAACTTGCAAAGGGCTCTAGTTACTGCCTTGTCAATCACAACCCTGACTTCACTTATTGGCTACAAACCTGAAAGGGCAGGATTAGCACCTAATCTTTATGAGCTGTGCCTCTGCCTGTTACAAGAATTGCTCTTAAGATCACTGACAATCCTAGTAGGAAAGTTAGGCAGAGGCAGCTAGCTGGGTGTATATCTCGGGAACCAGACCACCTAGAAACTTAATTTTTTTAAAAAAATGAAAGCTGAGAGTCCGTAGATTGGGGTGACTCACCCAGAGACCTGGGGAGCAGCCCAAAAATCCAGAGTCTCTGAGCAAAAACTGGACACCTCATAACCCTGATTGTTCTAGAAATGGCAGTTATCAATAAAAAAGATGAGATGGTTGCACAATACATTTTCCATGTTTGCATATAAAATTAAGCCAAACCATGGCTTAGTGCAAACAAATGAACACCCAAAGAGGAGAGTGCAGCTACTTTGTTCCTCCCTGGTTGTTTTTAGCTCAGCACACCACAGTAGCTAAACCTATATTTGGCTTTAGGATGTTGACCAAAACCTCTCTCCTGACACGCATAAAGCTAACTTTGATGGGGGAGGGAGTGATGTAGGTAGCAGTTTAGGAATTTTGTTTTCTTCCTTTTATTGGGTTTAACCGATTTCAGCTATTTTGCATTATATGCGGTTGCAAGTTGCTTTGAGAATTTTTTTGTATAAAGCAATGAATAAATGCAATAAATAATAGCAAGCTCCTTGGACAAAAGGTGGGATACAAATGTAATAATAAATAATCTAAGGTACAGAGTAACCTTAAAGGTGATTGCAGGTAAGGAGTATAAAGCAGAGTGGCAGAAAGGAAGCATTGAGGAACTCTGCACAGCTAAGAACTTTGAGTGTTTCTTTAATGGGGTAAGGGGAGGAAATCGGTTGTTGACGAGAATGGGCAAAGAACTCCGAGAAGACTTCCGCACTCTTCCAACTGGCCAATGAGAAGAGGCATTATAATGCAGTAAGGCAACAACAGTAGTATGACACAGCAAAAACTTTTAGAGTATCTTGCTAGGAAAGAGAAAGCAAGCTAAGCTCTCATGAAGTAAGGCAAGGTTTGTTTGATTGTCTGTGGGGGTGACTTGTGGTTTACTTTGGTTTGTTTAATATGGTTCAACTTTGGCTTAGTGTGACATGCAAACCAGGCCATACCCTGCAATGCGATGCATAGTGTCCCTCTATCATTTGTAACACTGTTGGTATCTATGTTCTCTATTAACAAAAAAAGGAGCCCATATACATGCTAATGATGCTAGAGGACTAAGTTTATAAATGGTCTAGTGAGTGGCAGAACTTGGTATAAATCATCTCTAATTGTGCATAGCTGGGAACAACACGTAAGAGCTATCCTTTCTGGCTCATGATTCATGTCTTGTGTGATCATAGTTATACTCCCACAAAATATGGCCCCTATCATTCTCACCCATTTTATTTATTTTATTTTATTTATTATTTCCATTTATACACCACTTACTATCTAAAAGATCTCAAAGCGGTTTACAATAGACACAACAACGTACAATAAAAAATCAAATTAATTTACAAAGCAAACATAAACAATATCCATATACATAAACATATACACAAACACAGTACAAAAGTATCTTCTCCATGCTTAGGAGAACAGTTGGGGGTCACAAGGATCTGTGGCTAAAGGTTTGCCATCACATTCAGCTAAACATAAGCATGTTACAAATTTGCTGGAAGGATTTTTTTTGCTGATTTAAGTCAAGCATTGATTTTCTTATCTTGCAGCAAGCCTTGGCCTAAAAAGTTGCAAGTTGACCAACTGTTACTCCACACAACTGTAGCACTTAAGTGTAAATGTACCGCCTTTCTTTTCAGTCATAACTCCAGGGAATCTGTGAGGTCTGGACAGAACAGCAAAATTAGCCTCTGACCAGTTTGTGAAGAATACTTCAGATACTATCTCAGAACATTCTAATTTAGACTGCTCAGTTCTTTCACTGGTATGAACATAAAGCCACAGAGAGAAAGAGAGAGACAAATGGATCAGACTTTACAATTACATCTACACTCATAGGCTAAAGGCTCTAAATAGAATCAAGTAGTTCACTGCACAAAAAGGACAAGGAACCTTGTTATCACCTTAAAAACCTTTTATATGCCCCTTTATAGTAACATCTGCTTTGATAACTTCTATCTGAAACAACAAATGCTTGTGTTCAGCCTGTGTCTTAACTTTTGAATACTTGTCCTTCCATGCAGAGGGCAACAGATGAAGCTTGCCAAAATAAATTAATACTAAACTGTAAGTCATCTTTTAGAAGAAACTGTAAGTCATCTTTTAGAAGAAACTTTCAAAAATAAATTGTTTCAGTTAAGAGTACATAAAACAATGTAACTGTGTTGCAGTGCCAAACATTTTTATCTAGTGTCCTATTGTGAAGTCTACCTGTTTATTGTAATGAACATGCCAGAAGATGGTGGTGCTCATTTTGTAATACAAAATGGGCTCAGGATAGTATAAACACATCTGATGCCTTGAGCCTATTGGAAAGACTAGCATTGTAAAAAAGCAGCTGCTGCCAAAAGCGACATGAGACAAGCAGAAATGCTATTACTTATGGAGATTAACAAAACATTTGCCATTGCCAGAAATGCAATACAAGCCAAGGCTCCAGAGTGCAGACTCAACTGTGAGATCTATACCCCAAACAATATAATAATAGCCATACTCCATATAGAGTGAGCGAGATCGACATTTTGCCAAGGAAAAAAGATACATGAATTTTTTCAAGCACTTTTTTTGCAATAAGTTAAAGAGAGCATAACATTTGCCTTTTTAATTCTTTCAGATTGCTCAGAGAGCTCTGATAGTATTTTCATAATCTCATGTTTTCAATATATAAGCTCCATCACTGATCAAGATTTGTCTAATAAAATACCCATCAGGATAATGGAATGTGTGTTTGTGAGCTGCTCATCCATTGGCTTTTAAATCTGTTTCTTGTTTGGTTGTGGTTTTAAACTTTTGCTTGTGTCAGATGCCTTTAGTGGTTCAGTTTTGAACTAGTAACCTGGAATATAAATAATCTTAATAAATTATTCAAGAATAAATGTGAAATACTAGGTTTAGGCCTATAGTATGAGGTTTTAAATTTGCATGGATATCTCCCATGCTTTATGTTTCCTATCTGAGATTTACCTGTGCTCCAATGTGAATAATTATACCACAACTCCATAATTCAACCTGTTCCTATTAATGGCTTAAATGATTAATGATAGCTCCCCTCAACGTTAAACCAAACCCATTTTCTTGGTATAGGCATCATTAGTCCATTAATGGAGAAAATCAAAATATAAAAGCCTGCAGTTATCCAGATTTAATTTTCTCTGCCTTGCAGGGACGTATGAGTTCCAATTAGTGCAAAGGCAGATCTGAACAATTGCTGGATTTACAATTTTCAAAGGGTGATCCTTGCTTCTTTGCCCCTGAATGCTTTAGTCTGACTAAAGCATTCAGTGCACACGAATATCTTTTTCACTGGACACAAACCATCTGAAGAACTGCAGCAGTGCCAGTTCTGTGAATTCAAGTGGAAGACTTGTTCTTCTTAAACAGTGCCCCCCCACCCCCATCCAACGGCACTGCTTTCAAAACTTTGGGCAATTTGGAAATCAGTTTGTAGTGTGTCATGATTACCTGTTCAAAACCAAACAAAAAGTAAATTCCACTGGGCTACTGCAAGTCCCTTGTGCACATCTTACGTTGCAATTCCACACACAAGGAAGTTGGAGTAAGTTCCACTGAACTCAATAGGACTCACATATGAGTAGACATCTACAATATTTGCTATAAAGTAGCTCTTTGGGCTTCACTCTGTTTTTATTCAACAAGTCTTACTGATATCTATACAGACATCTCATTGAGTTTATACATTTATTGCTTATTTAAAACATTTTTATTCTGCTTTTTAGGGTTAGAAGTGTTCAAGGAGTCTAGTGGGACTCCATATCAAATTTACCACTCCCAAGTATACAGTATTGTATCTAAATGATACTGAGAAAAATCACTTGCTCATCTTTAAATGGTGTGATGCAGTTCTGAGAAGCAACACATTTAATTCAGATTTTATCATCTGGAAGATGGAAATAAAAGGTATTATTGCAGATGGAAATAAAGGTATTATTAAAAGCATATTAAAATCAATCTGTAATTATTAAAGTTAAGATATTATATGATATTACTACTCAGCATTTATATAGTTTATTTCCCAAGAAGGTGCTTCACATACATTAGTAATCCATAGAGCCAACTTGTAAAGTGGGCCAGTGTTGCTATCCCCATATAGTACAGATGGAGTGCTGTGGCAAAGAAATGGCAGCTTGCCCAAGATCATCCAGTGAGTTCAGAGTTGTGGTGAGGATTTCACAGATAGCTCATTCACTTATGCATTACACTATGCGACATCTCCGCCAAGTTTCAATCTATAGTTTCTGACCTCACTTGGAAGGACATCCCATAGCCTCAGGATGATTGCAATTAAAGCCCTGTGAGGTATATGGACCAAGGACTAATCTGATGATACCACTTGATGAAGGAGTGGCAGTTTCCAGGAAAAATAGTATTATCTACAGTATTATCTGTATTGATAGAACAGCTTTCCATCATAACTATCTATCTCATTCAAGACAAACAAAAATCTTATAGTCTGATATTCCAATACTATTTAATACCAACTCCAATGAGTTCTGTAGCATGTTCTGTTCATCTTCTGAAGTAGGTGTTATGAAATGTGTCATGTAAAATGTCCAGCTGCAGTTTGGAGTATGCTAGTATTATAAACATTATGATTAATAATGCGGGATTCACTGGCATATGTACACATCTCAAAAGAAGTATGAAGGGGGAGAGAAACACAAAATGTAAAACATGTATTCTCTTTTCATTTAAAGCAACATGGGTCTGTTTGATTCTTTACAAATACAAGGGCTTTCCCCCACATGCAACTTAATTATAATTTAATGCAAATTTGTTGTCATCTGCACAAACCGTAGATAAGTATCTATATAGACATAGAGCTGCCATTACACCAACAGAAGAGATGCTAAAATATACAACTTGGGTTTACAAACAAAATGAACAGTCACAGAATTCTCATGTAAACCCCAAGAGATAGTGTCGTCATCACTGCTGCGTTTGGACAAAGCTCACCGTGTCCCTGGTACCATCGCTTCCAGATCTGCCTACCCCCTTAATTTTTATTTAGGCACTTGTTACTCTGCATCTCAGCCCTCGGGGGCCCCAGAGGAGCTCACACTAAAACATAAAGTCAATAGAAACAATACAAACCAACTAAATCAATTTCTTGCAGAACAAAAACAAATTCAGCAGTAAAATCACTGAAGCTAGGATAAAAAAGTCTGGGCAAATAAAAAGGGGGAAAAATGACACCACTAGGCAAATTACCCTGAAAAGAACATTCCAGAGAGTGGTGACCACAACTGGAAGGCCCCGTCTTTGGTGACTTCTTCCAAATCTGCGGAGACTGGTTTGACCCTTCGTCAGGGCTTTTCTTGATTGGCAAGCAGTATGAAGCCTTGGTTGATTGTCCAGGCTTGGCAAGAAGCTGGATGACCATCCTTGCCTGTTCAGCAGAATTACCCAAGATTGTGGGCTCATTTATCCAAGCAACAATATAAGTATTCACTAAATGGATGTAACATCTCAATGTATTTTGACTGAGCACTCCTGCCAGCTATGTTCCAGCTCTAACTCCAGCTCTTCACTGCAAGGCCCTAGGTCGAAGAACACAGTCCAGATTTGATTACTGGCATATCTATCAACAGCACAAGCCCACACTTGACAGATTTGGCTTCCCAATTGGATTAGCCATGCTGAGTATCTAAGTATCTTTGCCAGTAGTACTAGCCATTAGGGAGTTGTGGTCCTGGCATACAAACTGGCCATATAATCTGTGCAATGCACCTCGGACACCGATTCAAACATTACCACAATTGAAGTGAAGTGCAGTCATTTAAGTTATCCACATACAATACTACAAGTACAACAAACCGAAAGACCTGGGTTATCTTCAATTTGATTTTTATTGCATGAAGACCTAACTTTGTGGGAAACTGCTGAATTGCCTCAAATCATATTCTACTGGAAACATAGGTGGTGTGTACATAAAGATCGGTACACAATAACACCACACTCATCCATGATTTGATCATGGATGCAGGTGCCAATTTGGTGTGCATTACCAAGACCTGGGTGGGTGAGCTGGGAGGAGTTGATCTGACCCAGCTTTGCCCATCTGAATACTTGGTGCAATACCAGCACAGGCTGCAGGGCCAGGGGGGAGGAATTGCTGTGGTCTATAGAAGTTCCATTTCTGTCACCAGGAAACCACTCTATCTTGGAGCTGTGAGGGACTGCACCTGGTGTCAGGCCAAGGAGACAGGAAACTAGAGTTGCTGCTGGTGTACTGTCTACCCTGCTGCCTAGCAGCTTCTCTGACTGAGCTGCTGGAGGCCATCTTGGTGGTGGTATTGGAAGAGCACAGAATGATAGTCCTGGGTGATTTCAATGTCCATGCTGAGGCTGCCTCTAGTGTTATGGCTTGGGTCTTCATGGCCTCCACAGTGACTGTGGAGTTGTCCCAAGTTGTCACTGGCCCAAAGCATAGGGCAAGGCACACCCTCGACTTGGTTTTTGCTCCAGATGGAAGGAGGAGTGGTCTGGAGATGGAGCGGTGGTGGATGTCACCCCACTGTCATGGTCAGACCACTTCCTGGTAAAGTTTAGACTTATGGCTCCAATCCTCCCTTGCAGAGGTGGTGAACAGATTTAGATGGTCTGCCCCCAGAGAAAATGAAATCCACTGGATTCCTGAATGCCGTGAGTTCCCAGTAGATAGAGCACGTGACCTTGTTGAAGCCCTTGCCACACTGTGGATCACAATTGCCCCTGAGCGCCCTCTCCGGCATTGTGGAGCCTGGTTTGTACCTTGGTACACCAGTGAACTAAGGGCAATGAAACAGGCTGGAAGACAGCTAGAGCACAAGTGGCAAAAGACGTGCTGTGATGCTGATCGGTTACAAGTAAAACATCATATCTGTGCCTACTGTGTGGTGGTGAGGGCAGTGAAGAAGGACCACCTCTGCCACCATCACATCTTCAAGTAGCATCCAGTGGAACTTTTCCGTATTGTCAGGGATCAACAGGGGTCAACTCCAGGAAATTGAGTTTTAGACACTTCGGAGGCCCACTGTGAATTGTTTGCAAGGCACTTTGAGGGTAAAGTTGCTCACCTCCATAGCTTGCGACAATGTGGCCAGCAATGTATCCCCTCGACCCTTGCCCTTCTTGGCACATTAAAGCTTGCCAATGGGGTTTGATTCAGCAAATCAGGGTGTGGTCAATGCATCGTTGCGGCAGGGAATGGTTCCAGCCGGCCCGGAAGAGGTGGTAATCCAACCACTCCCGAAAAAGCCCATCCTGGACCCATTGGTTTGTGAACTGCCACCTGGTTGCAAATACCTCCTTTTTAGGGAAAGTGATTGAGAGGGTTGTGGCACAGCAATTGCAAGTACTCTTAGATAAAACAGATTATCTTGACCCATTCCAGTCTGGGTTCAGGCCTGGTTATGGGACTGAATCAGCCTTGGTTGCCCTGATGGATAACCTTTTTCAGGAGAAAGACAGGGGGAGTGCGACCCTGTTATTTTTACTTGATCTCTCAGGGAAGTCCCCTTCAGACCTCAATGTGTGAAGGTCTGAGAGGAACGTACACACCTGGGGACATTGGGGGGGGGCTTGTATTCATGCCTGCACTGCTCTACACATTTGTAACCCTCTGTTCAGCCAAACACCTCAAGAGGGATTACATAAATGGAACTGTTTACTCATCAGAAAGGTGTTTCTCTGGGGGCACAAAACCGCCAAGGGTATTGTCTTCCTCTCTGAGGGACTTTAAGGATCTCTCTGCACAGGCCAATAGTCTTGATGCTTCCTGATGGAGAACCTGTGATTTGATTCCTCCTTGATGATTGATGAACGCCTTCATGGAACTGTCTCACCTCAACATCACTGCTCTAGCCAGGCAGGAAAACAAACTAACACTCGGTGGGAGGGGATGAGGTGAGAGACCTTTGGAGTGTTAACTCTTTCCTGCCTCAAGCAACAGGAGAGGAAGACAATACCCACTTCGGGGTGTCCTGGTGCCCACTGGATAACTGGAATTCAGATCAAAATTGTATGCAGCTGCAATGGAGGGCTGTTGCTCCCAAGTCAGTGTGTGCTGACCTAGACTCAGTCTCATTTAAAAGAAAGTGATGTTCCCCATTTATTTGGTCCCTCTCACAATGTTTTTTATTTGAGCACATATATACATGTTTATTCTGGGCTACATCCTGCTAATTTGGCTGCTTCAAACAGATGTGCTTTCAACTGTTTAAAAAAATCATTCTTGGTAAAACTAATTGTGCTGCAATTTGGGAAGTCACACGCTTTGCCAACAACAGAATACTGGATTGAAAACCACTTAGTTGTCCACTCAATAAACAACTGCAAATAATAGCAGGGCTGATTCTAAGAAATTCAACTCAATTTGCAACCATTTCTAGATATGCCCTCTGAGTGTTGCATTTTGCCTGGTTTTCACTTGTGGACTAGAATTACTTTTATTTCCTGAAATTGGCCATATTAAATTGGAAAGGGGGGGTAGATCCTGTTTGTTTAGGAGATGTCAATCCTGTCATTTGTTCTTAACTGTACAGTGGTAACTGTTGTCAGTCTCCTGTTATAAGTGTGAGTTTGTGTGTATTGAAAATACAACTGTAAATGCATGTGTGTGTATAAATATATGTAAGAACTAGAAGCAACCCAAGATCTTGTTGTTTTGTTTTATTCTAGCTACTTTGGATGGCATTTTTATAGCATGGAAGTGAATACATAGGGTTAAACTGTCATACAATAACTAGATAAGAATTGCAACACTGGTCAAAATTTCAGGGTCCATCTAACACTGTATTCCAGCCTTTCCTAACCGGTGTGCCTCCAGATGTTGTTGGACCGCAACTCCCATCAGCCTCAGCTGGCTGAGGCTGATGGGAGTTGTGGTCCAACAACATCTGGAGGCACACTGGTTGGGAAAGGCTGCTGTATTCCATTTGTCAACAGAGGTTAACCAGATGTAATGAAGTAAGTAGTAAGATCCTAGGAAAACAGATTTGCCAGTATTCTACTTTGGACATTTACAGAAGGCATTACAACTGTTCTTCTTGCTGCCATGGAAACGTGCTGAAATCTGATGGGTTCCTTTGAATTTATCACAGTTGTTCCAAAATCTATTTTGCTTCCTCTGAAAAACAATAATTAACGTAATTTTTCCACTTTGGCAATTGCTCACAACGCAATATATGAAGCTATCCTAATGTTGGGCCAAAGAATTTATTGTGTACCTGCATCACTTAGAATTGCAGTCTAAAAGTACACACACACACACAGAGAAAGCAAAGTAGTAATGAAGACCCTGCCTATTTTACACAAGCAGCTAAAAAATCATTTGAAAATGGAAACATTTCTATAAGTTCACTGGAGCCTGGAAGGTTCATCACTATGTACTGAGACCCATATTTAGCCCTGTATATATAGCTTGTAAAATATTTTAAAATGCAGTCCTAGGAAGTAGTGTAGGCTGGTGGCTCCCATGTAAGTGGAGCAGTGAATCCACTCCAGGTTTTAGTCCGGACTTTCAAGCAACTGTCCATCAGAGCCACCAGCCTATACTGCTAGAAAGTGTTGGCTTTTGTTCCAGGAAGATGACAAAATTGTTTTTATTTAATTCAATCCAACATTTCAAAAATGAGAATGCATATTATTACTTTTTTATTGTTCACAAAGCAATCTTGCAAAAGGTCATGAAATATGTTACTTCTGACTCTGTATTACCCATCTTGCATGCTTCCAAAATAACATATTTAGATAACAGTCATAACTGACATGCAGCTCAGCCAATGAAGGGTAAAAGGGTTCAAAGTGGGAAGGAAGCAATTTCTTTATGATCACCCACCCAGGCATCTCGATAGACTCGAGGTAAAATCCCACCCTCCTAATCAGTGAAATGCAGAAGATGGTGTGATCCTTCCCATGTGGGATCCAAAAGCATTGTGGAATTCTTGGCCATCTCTCTTTCACAACTCTTTTTGTTTCCTTAATAGGGGTCTTGTGTCCATGCAGCCTTCTTCACTCCCCCTTACTTCAATCTATCTGTCCTAAGGCCAAAACCAAGAATGAACATATGGAAACAGGCTCATTTTTTGCTTTCTTTAAGGAAATTCATGATACCTATTTAACAACATCTGCTTTAAGAGGGAACAGGGGAAGGTGTCGTCCCTTCCAATTTTGCTCTGAAAGCCAAAAGAATGAATCATGCAAATAACACATTTGCTTCATTCCTTTTGACTGCAGTATCTGGGATATGCTTAAGACTTCTAGTCTTAGCAAGGAACCTTGGGAACAACAGACATACGGGAGGAGAAAGTCATAGAAAAGGCCAAGAACAACCTTTACCAATACACTGTTAGTAAGGCCTTAAAGGCTAGAAACTTTTTTTAAAAAGAAAAACTGCAGTTCTTGGAATAATATATTCTGCATCTCAGAAGGCTCTGTGAATTACATGAAGTTGGTATTTGTCTCAAAACACAGGAAAGCGCTTTAATGTCTGCCCATCTGGAAGGAGATCTAATGATATTCTGTACAGGTACAATGTTTGTGTGGTAGTGAAAAGGCTGACACACTTTTGTGCAGGTCTCTTGCACATTTGTGTATATGTTCTTTGCGCAGTAAGTGTGCACCTTTGCAGAGTAAGCAGGTACAGTGTGATAAATAGCAACTAGTTTGTTCCCTCTCCCCCATCCGAAACACACTTTTTCTCATGAGAAAAGTGAAGGAAAACTCAGTGGAAAGTGAAGAATAATGACTCAGCAGTGACGTCATATAACCTCTGTGCAAATTTTGTGGAAACAAACCAGGATAATTGCTCAATATATGCTTCATCTGAAATCATCCTTAGAAACTGTTATGTAATTTTGCAGATGACAAAACCAAACTTATTTGTCCCCTGATTGCTCCCTTCATAGGAAAGTCTTTAGAGCGGCACATGGCCTTCCTGGTCATGGATACACTATCTCATGTTAGTGGTAATATTTGAATTCCAAGTTATAAACATTTGTAAGCAATTTTTACAAAACTCAAATGTATGGGGTACTTGTTTTAATTTAGCTCTAACCTTGTTTAAATTTTTGGTGTGAAACGGGTGTATTTTATCACCCTACTTGTTTAATTTATATGCAGAACATATCATACGGAAAGCAGGATTGGACCAAGATGAAGGAGGTGTGAAAATTGGACGGAGAAATATCAATAATTTAAGATATGTAGATGATACCATACTACTAGCAGAAACCAGTAATGATTTGAAACAAATGCTGTTAAAGAGGAAAGCACAAAAGCAGGACTACAGCTGAACATCAAGAAGACTAAAGTAATGACAACAAAAGATTTCTGTAACTTTAAAGTTGACAATGAGGACACTGAACTTCTCAAGGATTATCAATACCTTGGCACAGTCATTAACCAAAATGGAGACAACAGTCAAGAAATCAGAAGAAGGCTAGGACTGGGGACGGCAGCTATGAGAGAACTAGAAAAGGTCCTCAAATGCAAAGAAGTATTACTGAACACTAAAGTCAGGCTCATTCAGACCATGGTATTCCCAATCTTTATGTATGGATGTCAAAGTTGGGCAGTGAACAAAGCAGGTAAGAGACAAATTGACTCATTTGAAATGTGGTGTTGGAGGAGAGATTTGCACATACCATGGACTGTGAAAATGACCAATAATTGGGTGTTAGAACAAATTAAACCAGAACTATCACTAGAACCTAAAATGATGAAACTGAGGTTATGCTTTGGACACATCATGAGAAGATATGATTCACTAGAAAAGACAATAATGCTGGGAAAAACAGAAGGGAGTAGAAAAAGAGGAAGGCCAAACAAGAGATGGATTGATTCCATAAAGGAAGCCACAGATCTGAATTTACAAGATCTGAACAGGGTGGTTTATAACAGATGCTACTGGAGGTCACTAATTCATAGGGTCGCCATAAGTTGTAATCAACTTGCAATAGGGCCCCGCTTTGCAGCGTTCCACCAATACAGCGGTTTTGCAGAAAGGCCTCGCTTCTACGGCGCTTGTTCCACTTTTACAGCATTTTTCGGGCGTCGGGCACCATTTTACACAATGTTAGTTAATGTGTTCCGCTTTACGGTGGATTTCGCTTTACAGCGGCGGTCCAGAACGGAACCTGCCGTATGAGTGGGGCCCTACTGTAACAACAACAACAACAACAAAGACATGAAGAATGTACTGTTAGTAGGCTCTCTTGTATTTTTTAGATTCTGTTTCCTCCACAGTATGGAATCAAATTTTTGTTTTTGTTTTTAAATTGAAACAGAACATTCCAGACTCTTCTCTTGGTCATGTATGGACATCCAGAAAATATATTAAAAAAACCAGTATTATGTATTACTTTCACTATCTAGCCACATTTTTTGAAGTAGTGTCATATATTAACCAAACTGAACTTCTTCTACGCTGTAGCCATGTATACTAGGATATAACATCTACTATAATGATCAAGGACCATACTGTAGATTAGCACTGGATTTCCTGCATTAACAAGGGGGTGGACTAGATGACCATCAAGATCCCTTAGAGCTCCATATCTTAAGAAACTTTAGTCTAAAATGTAATAATATAAACGCTAAATGACACCATTGATAAAAAACATGGGTTGTATCCAACTAAGTTCTACTCAGAGTAGAACCACTGCAATTAACGGACCTAAATTAGTAATGCTCATTAATTTCAATTGCCCTATTCTGACTAACATTGGATACAACCCTCTATTATAACTAACATCTACTAAGATGTATTTTTCTAGCTTTTCTATCAACTCATAAAAATGTAGATTCAGTAAAAATAAGTGTCAAGTAATGCCAGGGTATTCTTTGAGTTTTACAGGCAGAGAGAGAAATTCAGATTTCCTCTCCTTTGATTAAACAGAATGATAGAAAATTTCAGTAAGGTAAATACAGTTACAGTGTAATCTTATGAATATTTAGCTGGAAGTTATTCCCTTGTAAGTGTTTCTAAGATTGCAGCCCTAATCCTTGTCATCTAAAGGTGTACTATGTTTTCACACTGGTGGTTTTCCTTTTAAAAAAATCAGGACAAATTGTAATACTTAGTAACAAATATATTTTTCAACAACAAATCAAAGAGGACTACAGCAAACATCTGATTATCAGGGAATTGTCAATTGAATGTTTAAAGCTGTTAGGGGCATACCAAAGGAAGACTAGAATTCATGAAAATAGCAGACAGATAATTAAATCAAAATAACTGTGCTTGGCCAATCTATGTTGCACCCCTATAAGGCACTCCAAAGGGTTAATATATGGCTTAACCTATGGCACCTGATACCAAGAGCATGCCACTTTCTCCATTCTTGAGTTTTTTATCAAAATCTTCATAGGCTTATGCATTAATCAAAGCTCTTTGTAAAATCCTTGTCTGCCCAACCAAAAAAGATTTCAAGATGAAGGATGATAGAAGATGCCAGCTCACAATTTTAATGAGTTATCATTCCACTCAAATTTTGAAGGGGGATAAATTTCAGTAATTTAAATTGGTATTGATTTCTAAATGGTAACTCACTTATATTTAGTAATAATGCACAGCAGAACAAAACTGGTATTAAACTGACATATTATAGCACCATGATTATAAAAAATGCAACTGGAAAACTTTACTGGAAACATTTTTAATGGTTTCTGTACAATTTTGGCAGCAGAGTTTTGGGAGAAAAAATAGTATTTCACTATGTAGATATTTAATATCTGTATGCACTTCAGCATTACTAAATACTACTTATTTCAGTTTGTAAGATGAAAGCAACACCTGTTATGATATACTGTTTCTGATATTCTGAACCCACAATCATTAAATCAAATGTGCAGATGTTCAGTTAACCTATCACAAATCTTCAAATGGTTACCTATCACACAAATCTTCAAAGTTTGAAAGTGTGAGATTTGACAATTATAATCTGAATTCCTTCTTGTTAGCTTTCGACTTTGGAACATTTTACATATTATTGCTATTACATCTTAAAAGTTATGTCCTCAACCCTGTAGGCAAGAAATGTGCTTTTCTGATCAGTAGTCACTGCGCCACTGGCCCAGCTTGGAATGGGTTTTTCAAAAAATCAGATTCTGAAGATTCTAAGGAGGATCCAAGGGATGCCCAAAAGGGTTCTGGTCTTCTCTGAGGCCAAAGAATGACCAACATGTGGCTGAAGAGTCAGAAAACAAAACCCAAGGAGATTTTCCCAACTGCATAATAAAAAAATTAATTTCAAAATATACACATTAGGGATATGTAAGAACATGCTAGCTACAACATATGCCTTAATATTCTGTTGCTTCCAGTATCATGTTGTTCCTTCTTCAACCTGCCATACCTTTCTCAATAATCCTCTACTGACCCATGGGATGTTTTTGCATGTACTTATACTGAAATTTGCATTAAACTGTAAACAAACATACTGTAAACCAACAACTCTGCATGGAGCCTGTAACACATTTCATTCAGGTTTCTAGACTGCCTCATTTTTAAGGCTGAAGGCTAATTACAATTCAAAAGTAACATTTATAATATATCAAAGAGAATCAGATTAAAACTGCATG
Source organism: Rhineura floridana (assembly GCF_030035675.1). Classification (NCBI taxonomy): domain Eukaryota; kingdom Metazoa; phylum Chordata; class Lepidosauria; order Squamata; family Rhineuridae; genus Rhineura; species Rhineura floridana. The sequence goes on along the minus strand of NC_084496.1, from coordinate 10,427,002 downwards.
CTAAGAGTCAGGCCTAACAAAAAGGTCTTCTGAATGGTGCTCAGATTCTTGGTACATTTTCAATGGAAGGAAGCTCCATAGGAAGGAAAGGTATTTGAGAGGGCATGAGAAGGTACAATGGGACTGAACTATATATATATTTTGGGCTCTACATACATGGTCAAAAACAGCACTTTGAATTTGTGCCCCAAAGACATGAAAAAACCCTACATATCCTAAAACAATGATGAAATGAAATACATTCCTGCTGACCTGTCTGGTACCAACAGATGCTCCTAAGCCAGGTTTGCTCAGTTGTGATGCTCACAGGGTGACTTTGGGTCCATCTATATCTCTCAGCTTAACCTACTTTGCAGGTTTGTTCTGCCTCTCAGCCTCAAATTCTAGCTAAATAAATTCATATATGTTGTATTTTAATTTAATTATGTACGCCGCCTAGAGTGGCCGTTTATTCGGCCAGATAGGCGGCCTAAAAATAAAATTTTATTATTATTATTATTATTATTATCAGAAGGAGGCAATGGCAAACCCCCTCTGAATACTGCTTACCATGAAAACCCTATTCATAGGGTCGCCGTAAGTCGGAATAGACTTGAAGACAGTCCATTTCCATTTTCTGAGGACCAAATGTACATATACATCACCCAGCTCCTTCGATAAAAAGTGGAACACAAATGCGATGATAATGTTCGAGGGCATGCCTTGAAATGATATACGCATGGACAACAGCTTCAATCTTATCAGACAGAGTCAAAGAAAAACTAATGCTTACCACCTCCACCTGACATTGGTTTACACAGAGTCCCCTACATACAAGTAGCCATGGGGAAGGATGACCATGAGGCCCACAAGCAGCCATTTCTATGATCACTGTTGCGTTTTCCCCATGCATTACAATCACAGGAATAGTTGCGGGTTGACCTGTGTAGAACCAGTTCACACAAAACATTTTCCTTCGTGACTGAAGGCATTAGGAGGGGTTGTGTGTGTATATACATGTGTGCATGTTGGGTTGATGGAAAGACCTTCAGCCCAATTAAATTCAACTTCTAGCCAAAAATTGCAGGGCAATTCATTTTTACTCACTATTTTTATTAGTGGTTTTGTTTTGTGGTAAGAGAGACAGAACTACTGTTTTGCTCTGAGCAATAGCTATTTATATTCCTGACAGCCCGCTTTCATTCTGCTTTCCATTTATTCGAGAAAAGTGGACCCTCTTTCAAGAAGGTGACAATTAAAAACATAAATCAACATTCAATATTAGAATGGATGAAAATATACTTCAAAAAATGGAAGTCTTATCCGAATGAAGAAAATAAAAAACAACACAAACTCTGGCAAAAGAAATGCAAGAAGACAATAAGGGATGCTAAAAAAGAATTTGAGGAGCACATTGCTAAGAACATAAAAACCAACAACAAAAAATTCTATAAATACATTCAAAGCAGGAGACCATCTAGGGAGACAATTGGACCCTTGGATGATAAGGGAATCAAAGGTGTACTAAAGAACGATAAGGAGATTGCAGAGAAGCTAAATGAATTCTTTGCATCTGTCTTCACAGTGGAAGATATAGGGCAGATCCCTGAACCTGAACTAACATTTGCAGGAAGGGATTCTGAGGAACTAAGACAAATAGTGGTAACGAGAGAGGAAGTTCTAAGCTTAATGGACAATATAAAAACTGACAAATCACCGGGCCCGGATGGCATCCACCCGAGAGTTCTCAAAGAACTCAAAGGTGAAATTGCTGATGTGCTAACTAAAATATGTAACTTGTCCCTCGGGTCCTCCTCCGTGCCTGAGGACTGGAAAGTGGCAAATGTAACACCAATCTTCAAAAAGGGATCCAGAGGGGATCCTGGAAATTACAGGCCAGTTAGCTTAACTTCTGTCCCTGGAAAACTGGTAGAAAGTATGATTAAAGCTAGATTAACTAAGCACATAGAAGAACAAGCCTTGCTGAAGCAGAGCCAGCATGGCTTCTGCAAGGGAAAGTCCTGTCTCAGTAACCTATTAGAATTCTTTGAGAGTGTCAACAAGCATATAGATAGAGGTGATCCAGTGGACATAGTGTACTTAGACTTTCAAAAAGCGTTTGACAAGGTACCTCACCAAAGGCTTCTGAGGAAGCTTAGCAGTCATGGAATAAGAGGAGAGGTCCTCTTGTGGATAAGGAATTGGTTAAGAAGCAGAAAGCAGAGAGTAGGAATAAACGGACAGTTCTCCCAATGGAGGGCTGTAGAAAGTGGAGTCCCTCAAGGATCGGTATTGGGACCTGTACTTTTCAACTTGTTCATTAATGACCTAGAATTAGGAGTGAGCAGTGAGGTGGCCAAGTTTGCTGACAACACTAAATTGTTCAGGGTTGTTAAAACAAAAAGGGATTGCGAAGAGCTCCAAAAAGACCTCTCCAAACTGAGTGAATGGGCGGAAAAATGGCAAATGCAATTCAATATAAACAAGTGTAAAATTATGCATATTGGAGCAAAAAATCTTAATTTCACATATACGCTCATGGGGTCTGAACTGGCGGTGACCGACCAGGAGAGAGACCTCGGGGTTGTAGTGGACAGCACGATGAAAATGTCGACCCAGTGTGCGGCAGCTGTGAAAAAGGCAAATGCCATGCTAGGGATAATTAGGAAAGGTATTGAAAATAAAACAGCCGATATCATCATGCCGTTGTATAAATCTATGGTGCGGCCGCATTTGGAATACTGTGTACAGTTCTGGTCGCCTCATCTCAAAAAGGATATTATAGAGTTGGAAAAGGTTCTAAAGAGGGCAACCAGAATGATCAAGGGGATGGAGCGACTCCCTTACGAGGAAAGGTTGCAGCATTTGGGGCTTTTTAGTTTAGAGAAAAGGCAGGTCAGAGGAGACATGATAGAAGTGTATAAAATTATGCATGGCATTGAGAAAGTGGATAGAGAAAAGTTCTTCTCCCTCTCTCATAATACTAGAACTCGTGGACATTCAAAGAAGCTGAATGTTGGAAGATTCAGGACAGACAAAAGGAAGTACTTCTTTACTCAGCACATAGTTAAACTATGGAATTTGCTCCCACAAGATGCAGTAATGGCCACCAGCTTGGATGGCTTTAAAAGAAGATTAGACAAATTCATGGAGGACAGGGCTATCAATGGCTACTAGCCATGATGGCTGTGCTCTGCCACCCTAGTCAGAGGCAGCATGCTTCTGAAAACCAGTTGCCGGAAGCCTCAGGAGAGGAGAGTGTTCTTGCACTCAGGTCCTGCTTGCGGGCTTCCCCCAGGCACCTGGTTGGCCACTGTGAGAACAGGATGCTGGACTAGATGGGCCACTGGCCTGATCCAGCAGGCTCTTCTTATGTTCTTATAACATTTTACTCTTAAAAGAAATTGCCTTCTAGTGTGAATTGCAATGAAACAGTCTTTTCCTCAGTATTCCAGCACACTTTTGTTCCTTGCATTTACATTCTTTAAGGAAAAACAGTCTCTGGTTTGAAGGAAGTGCCAGTTCTGTATCAAAGGAAACAAACAGTGCTCTCTGGCTCGTGACCAGATAATCCAAAGCACTTAGGTATAAGGAATCAAAGGAAAACTGAGCTGAGGTTTGTAAAGGAAGCAGGATATCGTTGGGGGGTGGCAGAGAGGAGGGGACAGGCATCTTCTCACAAAAATTAGAGACTCATGCTTGAAAGATAGAATAAAACTACAACTGCCTAGGTTACCTTTAGACTTACAATAAAATGCACACACAATTCAGGGAAAACATACATTTCTGCTACAGCTTGGAGCACAATACCTTACATCCTACAGCGCCTCTTTAATATTTGTTAGTACAGATGCCATTACTGTTTATAACTCTCCCAACTTCACTAGATTTCTTGACAATTCAAGGGGCTTTTCTTCATTTTATTGTACCGTTCACCGTTTAACAAGAGACAACAAGCTTCACAAGGTGCTAAATATAAAAACATGGCAAAGCTGAATTCTATTAAGCAGCAGGAGCTGGAGGAAATCAGCTCAGCAGTGATCATGAATGGGATTCCTAAAGAGAAATTTCTAATTCTCTTCTCTCTGTTCGACCTTAACTTGTGAAACCCTTAAAAGGCAGGTTTCTACACCAGGCTTTGTGAACTGAAATGAAAAGAGCATTTACCTCCAAGATATCATTGGAATATTAATTTCTCTTCAAAAATTGGCACTGGAGAACAGCAAGGTGCCAAAGCCCTTTTTAAGATTTAAGACCATTGTTTTGCACAGATTAATTCCTCAATAATCTTTTCACACACACACAGCCCATCATATTTAAACCAGAACCAATTGCACATTTGCCTTCCCATTTCTCTCCCAAGCCATGAAACTGACCTTCCTTAAGACTTTTCTGGTTGTTCGTGTCAAGACATTCCTTTTCTTTCAATGATTCAATATCCCCAACAGGAAAAATCTCTGGGAAACCCTGTTGCTGCTTCTTAGAGCTATCGATCATGATGGGACTCCTTTAGAAAGGCAGCATCCAAGCACAGGAAAGAGACCAATTTGCAAACCAGCAGTATGCTGCTCCTTTCGCTCAGTGTAGCGATAATTGAGCAATTATGTCTTTAAAGCATTTGGAAGCAGCCATTACCCTTTACTTCCCAGCTTGACCTGAAAGTACACTCAAACGGCGCTTAACTCTCTCTGAGATAGGAAGACTGTGAGCCGATGTGGAGAGCTTCCAAATCCCACCTCCTTCCCCTGACAACCACTCCTCATCCCTCCCTTTTTCCAGCCACCCTCGCTTTCTCTGTACTTTGCATTCAATATGCAGTTTGATGGTCAGAATCATCTGACAAACACTGAGTCAAGCAGTTAAAAATAAATCTCAGCAGTTGTGGAAGGAGCAGCTTTTGGCGATACCTAAGATGACAAATTGGTACTGTGGTCTTTCCTTTTCTCTCTCTCTCTACAGCTACAGTCTGTGGAAACATTTTAACGCTGCATGGTATCTGTTTTGCATCGTGTCCTCAATCATCAAGAAGTTACCTGCAGCATCCGAAATAAAACAGGGTAGTGGAGAAATAACTAGAATTCTGTGTATGTGCTCATTTTTAAAGAAATGACTCTAACAACAATCAGTGTGTCCACAAAGGGAGTACCTTTCTGTCTGCTTTCTCTCCTGAATCACTTTAGACAGACTGGGATGAAGAAGGATTATTACGGGGGAGGGGGGAGAGAGATGTCTGAGGAGTCTGGCATTATTATCTAGAACAGAATCCAAGAACTGCTTCTTAGAATGGATAGAGGAAGCTGATTTCAAAGCAGCCTGGAAAGAAGCCTTCAGTGCTTTCAGCCAATGCACCAATCCAACCACTTTTCTAAACAGACATTCAAGAACAATAACAGGTAAGCATCCCCACTAACAGGATCTACATGGGAATTTATAACATTGTTATTACTTATTAGACTTGTTAGTCACCTGTTGCCTGAAAGACTCCCCAAGAACCACCTTGTGGAGCCAGCCATCCAGGTAGGAATGGAACCACCGCAATGTGGTGCCCCAATATCCAACTCAGACAGTCACTCCAGAAGGACACCATGATTTATGGTATCGAAAGCAACCGAGAGATCATGGAGGTTCAACAGAGTCACACTCTCTTGTCTCTCTCCCAACACAGGTCATCATACAGGGCAACCAAGGCAGTTTCCACACCAAAACCACACCTCAATCCCAATTGAAATGGATCTAGAAAATCTGTATGAAGAGAGAGGGAATATGTAGGAAGCTGGATAAGGCACTAGATGAAAAAGCAGGGAGCTGCTCCTGCACAGCCATTCATTTCAATGGGTCTTATGCCTGATGGATCATAGTCATACAGAGCTGAACAAAAGCCGGAACTGCTACAGCATGAACACCCAACTGAGTGACAATGAAGGGCTTAGGAAAGGAAGGATACATCCAAAAACAAGAGGGGGAGAAGGCATAACACTCCTGTCCAAAATCTGCTCATTATGAAAGAGCTCAGCTATCATCCCATATTTCCATACATCTATAAGGATTGGCTACATCTGAGCAAGACTGAAGTTGTGGGGAGGTGGGAAGGAGCATGCAACTTAAGAAAGAAGATATGGAAAAAGCACATGCTCAGGGTAGCAAGGCAGATGTAGGACCAGCAGTGGTGGGGCTAGGAATGGTGTTGGAAGTGGGGGAGGGTGTCTTTTTGAGGACAACTGCAGGAACCAGAGCTAGATGGTAAGATGAGGCAAAACCAGCTGAGACCAGAGAAGGGGAATTGGGGCTGGGACTTTGGCTGCCCATCTTTATGGTCTTGTTTCAACATGCTTCTCCAGCACTTGAGGGCCATCTCACTAGAAGGCTTGCTATTCTCCTCACTCCACAATAAACACACACTGCCATTGCTCTCGTCTCGTTTTTATTCCATGCAGCATTTGAATGTAGCAAACTTCAATTGCTTGCTTTGTACATCAATGCTTACCCTCATTAAATCACTCCAGAACACCTCCTCTTCCCCCACAAGTTTTTGATCTGCTATTCTCAATGCTAGCAGCCTTTTTATCTTTTCAATTAGTAACTGAAAGCAGCTCTTCAATGTCAACCTGCCAAAAGGAAAAAAGTTTTCCTTAATGGTCCCTGGAATCCTTTGGAGCAACCACAGCTGATTTTTGTGACCAAAGAAAATCATTTCTGCTCAAGCATCAGCTGATTTTGTGGCCTCCTTGGAAGCAATTCCTCTGCTGCTCTTGGTTACCAAATTCATTGTATGTGCTCCAGCAAAACCATGCAAGTTATTCATCCAACACAATCCAATTTAGCTAAGCCACAGGATTATCAGATACTTTAATCAACATATTCAAACTACCAAATTTAGAAAGAGAGCAGTCCCTCTTATGCAGCACGGTCTACTATACTTCTCACCCAACTAGCAGGGCCTCATTCACACAATACATTTATTCTGCTATTATTCCACTTTAAACAGTCATGGCTTCCCTCAAAGAATCCTAGGAAGGGTAGTTTGTTAAGGGTGCTGAGAGTTGTTAAGAGACCCCTATTCCCCATACAGACTTACAATTGTCAGAGTGGCTTAACAGTCAGTATGTCTTCCCAGAGAACTCTGGGAATTGTAGCTCTATGAGGGGAATGGGGGTGTCTTCTGACACCTCTCAGCATCCTTCACAAACTACACTTCCTAGGATTCTTTGGGGAAGCCATGATTGTTTAAAGTGGAATAACAATGGAATAAACGGGGTGTGAGTGTTGTCTAGATTGGAGAACCCGATAGCCCCAAATATATTCACTGGCCACAAAAACATCATAACCTATCTGAAAGTAATTTCTTTAAAAAAACCACACCAGTGTGACATCAAAATCTGGCTAAAAAGAAAACGGCAGGTTCCTCATTGAGGGAGCAATTTACCACTGTTGAGATAGCCCACACTTATTGCCAGCAAGAACCCACTGGAGGCAAACTGAAGATTATATTTCCACAACATATTGCATTAAACAAACTTTCAAAATGGCTGGGTAAAATATGTTAAATGAAGCCTGTCAGCGGAAAGTAAAGGAACCTGCATTTATGTAAATAAATAAATAAATCAGCAGTAAAAAAACATTTTAGGTGATACTAAATAATTAAAGCCTCTACTTTAAAAACAAAGTACATAGAAGATAGCTGATTTTTTTGCACTAATTGTATTTATTTATCAGTACTACCATAGTTCATAGCACATCATTAATTTACATGGCACTTTACAAATTAATGTAAGCCTAAAAGACAGGTCCCTGCCTCAGTGAGCCTGTAGTCTCTAATTGAAGACAATTAGGTAAGGTTTTAAAATATACTCAAAATTGGCATATTACACAAGATGAAGAAAAGGATGGTTTTTATACAGGAGTGCAGAAGATACCAAACAGCCTCAAAATTCTTGTGTTTTTCAGTAGCGAGGATTCAGCCATTACGCTTGTTGTTCCCAGCTGGCCATGGTGCAAATTGATACCTGCATAGCACCTAAATGGCCTCATTTGAATGTCTGATATCTCCTTCCCAAGTCCATCTAAAACAGGGGTTCTTCACTTGTGGTCTATGGACCCCTGGGTCCATGAACCGGGTGCAAAGAAAATCAATTCGCAATGCAATGAAATAAATTGTATTTATGGGGTCCATAGCTTTCATCAGATTCTCAAAGGGGTCTGTGACCCAAAAAAGGTTAAGAACTACTGATCTAAAGACTGTGACCAGACACAAACTCCATGGCTTCAACATCAGCACAGCCATTGTTCTGTTTTCCATCTAGCCTAATTAAGAATTCTGGAGAACTTAAAAGCTTGCTCACTGTGTTACGGTATTTTGGCATTGCCCTAATATGGCCTTTGGAACCTTTTACTAACACCTTCCTGGATTTTTGAAAGGTGCCAATGACCCATCTTGCCATCGTGCTCCTCTGTGTAGGGGCTGGGCATGTCCCAAGTGTGTCCAGTCCCAAAAGGTTGTGCCTGATTGGAGTATCCAGCTGCACTGTCAAGCCTTCCCCTGGTTCTCCCAGACTTCATAGGTTTCTCTATGAAAATGTGTCTCTTCTTAAATATCATAAAGGGACCTGTGCTATTCACATGCAAGCTGACCTATTGTTAGTTAGGTTACGTAGAATTTATTTCTCTTTGTTTCTTTCTATATACTGCAGCTTGCTAGTTTCCCCCTTTTTAACTCTTTATTCCCAACTTTATTCATTCTCCCCTTTAGTAATGTGTTGTCTGACAGCAAAAGATAATGTTTGTCAAGTATATGGTTTGAAATGATCTCATGCTTCCATCTAAATGGGATGAGATCAGTCTTTATGTTGTAGTAAATTTTCTTTCATGATGATCTTTTTTACTGTTCAAAACCACTAATATTTCCATAAATCAAGTTAGTTTTCCCACCACTTCAGTACAACTATTATTTTATTAAGCGTGAGAAGAAATAAGCCATACTGTTGAGAAGTGAGGACTAGCCAAAAATGGGCTTCCTGCCAACTGCAGTAAAAACAAACAATTCCCCAAGGACATATATCAAATTTAGCAGGGTCAATATATTCTTACATCAGAGTATTATACAAATTCACAAAGAAAAGGAAAAACAGGAATCTTGTTGGCCCACATATTTGAAAGAGACTCAGAGAACACTATGCATATGAAATGGAAATGGACTGCCTTAAAGTCATTTCTGACTTATGGCAACCCTATAAATAGAGTTTTCATGATAAGTGGTATTCAGAGGGGGTTTACCATTGCCTTAGTCTGAGGCTGAGAGGCAGTGACTGGCCCAAGGTCACCCAGTGAGCTTCATAGCTGTGTGGGGATTCGAACCCTGGTCTCCCACATCATAGTCCAACACCTTAACCGCTATACAACACTGGCTCTCATTATGCATATAGTACTTATTTTAAATAACTCATCTGTCATTGCTGAACAAAAAATGTATGTTTGTGTGTGTATCAAGCTTTTTGATAAGGAAACAACTAATTTTTTTCCTTTTTTGCCAGTCTCAATATTCCAAGAGAGAACATATTACATTATTGCAACTCCTTCAGGTGCTAGGGTATAAAGTATGTTGAGTTATGCAAAGGCGCTCCTGAAACATGGTAAGTTTAACTTTTTCAGCACAAAAAGCAATACTAAAAGTGTACATTTTGGTGCTACTTCAATTATGCAATTTTGTTCTATTTAAAGTCATCTAATACAGTGGTAAAGATCCTCTGTGGCACAGAGTGGTAAGCGGCGGTAACACAGCCGAAAGCTCTGCTCACGGCCGGAGTTCGATTCCAACGAAAGGAGGAAGTCGAATCTCCGGTAAAAGGGGTCGAGGTCCACTCAGACTTCCATCCATCCGTGGTTGGTAAAATGAGTACCCGGCATATGCTGGGGGGTAAAGAAAGGCCGGGGAAGGAACTGGCAATCGCACCCCATATATACGGTCTGCCTAGTAAACGTCGCGTCGCCCTAAGAGTCAGAAACGACTTGCACTACAAGTGCGGGGACACCTTTACCTTTTTTAATACGGGGGTTCCCAACCTGGGGGTCGGGAAGTCATCCCAGGGAGGTCGCAAAGAGAGGAATTATTCATTTATTTAAACAATTAATTGATGGCTGTTCTCTGCACCACCAACTTGTGAGCCTGCACTGCAAGTGCACGCCTCCGCCTCCGCCTCTCCTTCCTTCCTTCCTTCCTTCCAGCCAGCCAGTTCCTGCCACACAAAGAGCTAAGCAGCATGGCACATGAGCAAGACAAGGGGCCATATGGGCTTATTTAAGCTCCAGAGTCACTCTCCTCCCCCCTTTTTGTCAGCAGGAGTGAGGGAAGATAGATTGAGCTGATGTGCTCTGGCTGTAAAGAGAGAGACCTCAGGAGGGGGCTGCCTGCCAAAAAAAAAATATGCGACAGAGTCCTGGAGCATCCCCCCACAAATACACACCTGGGCACTCATTAAAAATTCACTGTATAGTTAACTTAAAGTACAATGTATACATGTCTACGCAGAAGTAAGCCTCTTCATATTTAATGGGGCTTCCTCCCAGGTAAATCAAATTGCAGTATTCAGACCAGATTCAGATTCTATTGAAGCTTTGAAACTATTCTGCTTTTTTTGGGGGGGGGGGGACATGGGGTTTTATAGTACAAAGATGCATCTTTCTGGTTAAAGGAAGTAAACACTTATGTCTTATAATACAAGGGTTTCAGCTGCAATCCTAACCAAGTCTACTCAAAAATAAGTTCTATAGAATTAAATGGAGCGTACTACGAAATAGGTGGGGTTAGGACTGCAGCCAGTCTCCTTTTGCAGCCATTTTAATTCTGCCTTCTATATCTTCACAACAGCCATATGATGCAGGTTAGACTGAGAGTTAGTGGCTGGCCCAAGACAGTAAGTGAGCAAAAAAAGGGTTAGTAAAGTAAGTTTTAAAATGTGAAATTGCACATGCTCAGTGTATTTTTGTTGCTGTTTATCAAGGCTTTGAGTGTGGTTTTTTTTTTTTTTTTTTTTCAATAATTTTTATTCAGATTTTCATAAAACATACAAGACAAAATCATAAAACATTCAAAGACAAAAAACAAAATCAAAAATAGTTAAACAAAAAGAAAAAAAGAAAAAAAAAAACAAAAATAAAAAATAAAGAGTAAAATATTGACTTCCCATTTGTCAAAGATCAAATCAGTTATAAGTCTATAATATATAACAATCCTGTCTCTTAAGTCATATTATAAAATCACTTTCCTCCAGTAGTTATCTTACTTAATCATCAAATCTCATAAACATTACTTTATTCTTTCCACAAAAAGTCAAAGAGAGGTTTCAATTCTTTAAGAAATATATCTATCAATTTTTTTTTTCCAGATAAGCATATCGATTAATCCATCTCATTACTAATTATGATAATCTTATTGTCATAACCATAGTCAAAATAAACATTTCAATTAATCCATCACATCAGAATCTGTTAGGTTCAATAATTTCAGTAGCCATTGTTCTATTATCTCTATTAGTTCCATTTTCCATCTTCCATCTTCAGTAGTCTTGTTAAGTCCAGTAATTTCAATATCCAATCTTCCATTATCAGTATTCCATAATAATCTTGCTGTCAAAGCCATAGTCATATAGTAAGAGTCTGATGGGGATTACCTCTATCCCAAATATTTTCTTGCCATCCATTCTGAATAAGTTGCTGAAATACTGCTGTAAAATCATATCTCTGTTCTTTTTTTCAAAATACACTGGGTCATCTCTTAAAAGTTTTTCCATTGTCACATGGCTGCAGTTAATTCCATAGATTTTCTCTATATTGGGCTCCATCACATCATTCCAGTCCAGAAGATTATCCATGCCATTGATAACTTTATCTCTAGAATCTTCATTCATTTCTTCAGAGATAACATTGAGTTCCAAACAATAGATTTTATTTCTAAAGTCCATAGACTCCAAATCTTGTTCCTGTTCCACGTTGGTTCCAATCTCCGGGATCTCCTCTCTCACAGGGACCCCTATTCCAGTCTCCAGGGTCACCTCTCTCACAGGGACCCCTGTTCCAATCTCCGGGGTCTCCTCTCTCACAGGGACCCCTTCCAGGGTCACCTCTCTCACAGGGACCCTTATATCTTTAATCTCCTGCTTCATTTTACTCAATTCAATTTTCATTATCTCAATCTCATCCATTATTTTCTGAAACATAGTTATTTCCAGATTTTCAGCCACTTTCTTAATTGCCATTTTAAAAGAAAAATATAGAAAAACCACTTCTTATTTCAGCAACAATTGGGTTAATACTCCAAACTTGGTGACATCACAGTATAAACAGAGCAGACAGCCTTATCTCTCCAATAGTTAAGTAAACAAAATGCAGTTCCCAGGATCGAAACAATTAATGGCAATCGTCAAGAAACAGATTCGTCAAAATAAAATAGACCAAAAAGAGAGTAGTCTCAAAACAGTATAATATTTTTCAAAATAAAAATCTGGAATAGAAATCCCTCTTCTGTGTATATCTTTAGAATGCAAATCCAGGACAGCTTTTTGCAACAAAAACAGAGATAAGCTATTAATTAGTGCGTAGCAGAGAGAAGTTACGGCTCCCCAGTGAGATGTCAAAAACCGATCAATCTGGCAAATCTCTTTTAAACAGCAACAATTTAAGTCAAGTAAAAGAAAAATATAGAAAGAAGGGTGCTTGCCTGTTAGTGCGTTCTCTCTTAGAAGATAAGATGAACGTTCGCTTTTCCAGATAGAGCTTGCTGTTGAAAATCCGTCCCACCTTCGTCGGCTGGACCTCGTCCCATAAATTAATGAGATCTGGTCGTCCCAACAAAAATAGGCTTTGAGGTTAATCTCTTCGTTTCTCCCTACCCGGGAGAAGTTTAATCAGTCAAAAAAAAAGAAAAAACTGACTGATATATCTGAATAAGCTTCTTTTGAGGCAGGAGCCCGTCTCAAAAGCAGGCACAGGCTAAGTCACCCTTCCCGGAAGTCGGCTTTGAGTGTGGTTTTTATATGGTTGTATATATTCATTTTATTTATTTATTTTTTAAAATGTTAAGTTGCCCAAATTTTTGTTGTTTTTACTTTTAACTTGCATGGTTTAGAGTTGGCTTTGGGGGATAGCGGGGGAGAGCTGTGCCTTTAACAACTGTGTGGCAAGCAGAAATAAAATAGAAATTAAATTGAACCTTTTCTAGTATGGAAATATAATTATGGGGAAAGCTTTACCTGTTGACATTCTGCTGTTGTTGTTGTTGTTGTTGTTATTGTCATATGGAGCTTCCTGAGCCAAGTGATGAAGATGAGGCCTTGTTGTATATAAATGGAACACTTAAAACCAGAGTCCAAATGCCCTGGCATCAACCAGTCTCTGCTCACCACTCTGGGTGGTTTACTTTTATCTTCTTTCTTTCATTTCCTTCAAAATTTGTTAAAAGTTGTTTATATTGCTGTAACCTGTCCTGGTACCTTCTGATGAATCATCATATTTGATTTTGTGATGAATAAAAAGTGACATTATTTAATGCTTCGTTATGTATTCTTTCAATTAACAGAGACTAAAATTACAACAATTAACATGTGGGGATTGTGAAAAATTTTGAGGTTACAAAAGGGGGTCCCATACTCAAAAGTTAGGAACCACTGATCTAATACAATAACCAGCTTCGTACTGACACACTGCTTTCATCTTTCTTCCCTCAAGATCATTAATGAGCAGCTAGATTTAATGTGCACTCTTCTGCAGAAACTACTGTTCCTACTAGCTATTTCTATCTGGGATGAGAGAAGAAATTACTCTGTTGTGTAACTACTCCCACCAACATGTTAAAACAGATACATTTAGGATACCTGGACATACTGTGAAATCTTTCAGCATTACTATCAATTCGTTTTAAGTCCAAATGAGCACTTCTGGCTTCATATTTTCTAGCACACCATGGTAAGCTATTTAACAGATATGCTATCTGAATGTATTAGAAAGCCTTGGCGCTCATGCAAGGGACGGTGGAAAAGATGTGCTACTTTATACATATGCTACAGTGTCCATACCCCTTCCCAGAAAGCAGCCGAGAAGCAATTTCTTATAACAAAGGTCACTATCTATAAATTAGCTAAAGGCATTTTTATCCCCATGGGATTACCACTAAGTCTTTGCCAGAACAATTTAAAGTGAAACAGGAAACACAAAAGAAATATTTCCAAAGTGAGTTTAAATAGCAAGAACAACATGAAGATGAGTGCAAAACTGCACCAGTGAGTGCTTGAATGACTTTTTAACATTCCAGCAGAGTTTTCAAAACTCACTCTTCTTCACCAAGCCCTTTTAGGGTGACTACACGTCAATAGCACCCACGTGGCAACTACTTTAAATTGCACTGCATAGCAGCTGCCATCTATTTATTTATTTAAAACTAAGTGGCAATTTGCTCGTTGTTAGGCCCATGCCTGCTCTGCAAAGCTGTACTGAAACTGCCCTGTAATAATATTCCCTGTTAGCAGGATGGGTGGGACTACAAGACTGAGACAAAAGCCTGGTTTGTACCTAACGCTATGCCAAACCAAAGCTAAGCGTGAACGAGCAAGCATATGGGGACTCAGAACAAAAATCTACTCCTGTGAAGGCCATTTCACTCCTTCCCGCCCTTCCCCTCGTCCTGCTGCCGCCGCCATACTACCCAGAGTTAAGTCACGGTTTGGTGCTATGTCAAACACAGCCTCATGACTTGTCTCCCCCTTAATGAGCCATGAATTGTAAGCAAAGAACAAATCATGGCTACAACTGATGGTTTGTTTGCAGCGAGACAAACCATGAGCCCAGACTCCATGGCTTAGCTTTGATAAGCTTGGCAACAGCAGGACATTAGAAACAATAAAGCTGCCATGATTTTTGCTCAGAGAACCTGCACGCTTGCTCATTTATGCTTAGCCATGGTTTGGTTTAGCATTTATGTTGTGAACTGTAACTTGGAAGCATGTGGTAAAAGCTTTACAGTTTTAAAGTGTCTGGGGCTTCTAAGAAGAAAATATATCTTGGCCTACCACTGTATTAACTCAATTGAAGAGTGGTTTCTAAAGGTTAGCAACAATTTTTCAGGCATTCTTTTCATTGCAGATGGGCTTTTTATGAACTGTTTAATAGCTTGGTTCCTCAAATAGTGTGAAATCCTGACAAGGAAATCGTAAGAAGGGGTTGAGTAAATCCAGTGTTTCTGAGGATAAGATGTGAACTTGAACAGCAACCCAGTTTATCAAGACCAGAGTCTAACTAGGTGCTTAAAGAGAAGGAAAGACCTGGGAACCGCCTCCTCATGAGGTAGTTGGTTCAAAGATTTTGTGTTGATATACAAAGCCCTGAACAACTTGGGTCTAGCATACTCTAAGGACCACTTGAATCCTTATATCTCAGCCTAATCACTGAGATTATCCAGAGGACCACTGTTAGTTGTCCCCCTTGCTGCAGAGGCCCACCTGGCTTCAGGCATTTAGTGTCACCATGCTGTGGAACACACTTCCGGCAGAGGTTTAACAGTCATGCTTGCTTTTGACTTTCAGGTATTGTGTGAAGACTTTTTTATACTAATAGGCCTATGCAGTTGTTTAAATGTCTCTTGAGTAGCCCAGTCATTTTTCATTATTGTTTTGTACAGCTTTTAAACATTTTATGTTGCTGTACATAGGATTTCCAGATCTCTGTTTTTTGTCCGGATACTCCAGTTTTTTGGGGCCCTCTCCAGGTCTCCGAGTGAGTCACCCCCAATCTCCAGACTCTTAACTTTCATTTTTTTAAAAAATTAAGTTTCTAGGTGGTCTGCTTCAAAAGATATACAGCAAAATGTCAGCCCCCCTCGCAACTTCTGTTAGAACTCGGCTGCTCTAATCCCCGCCCTTTCAGGGTTTTAGCCAATAAGTGAAGTCAGTGTTGTGACTGACAAGAGATTTGCTGACTTCCAGAGAATAGCTAGAACCCATGGCAAGTCATGAAAAGAAGCTTCCTTTTCCTGCTAGTCTGCACATCAGAAGTTGAGTGAGTGCGTAACTTTAAGCAGCAGCAAGATTGCATTTCTCTCTACAATATAGCAGAAATCTAGAACTGAAGATCACAAAGTAAACAATTTCAGTTATGATTACAATAAAAGTGTACATGCAGGTTTTTTTAATTACTTGCAAAAAAAGCATATTATACATTTTATCTTTCAAATAATTTTTGAACAGAAATTTGAAAAAGTGTACATGCTGCAGTTTATGATACCGTTATAAACTGTTATACTTTTCTAATTATGAGGAGTCAAACAACTTTACAGTTTCCTGGGCTGTTGAAGACGGCAGTTTATTTGTCTAATTCATAGCCTTCCCAATACAAAGCTTTAATTTTATTTACTCACTTTTCTTGGAGTAAAGCTGCAATGCTAATTCCACATACCTGGGAGTAAACCCCACTGAATTCACTTACTTTTGAGTAGACATGGTTAGGATTGTGCTGTAAATCAGTGGGACTTTTGAGTGAATATAGCAAAGGATTGTGTTGTAAATATTTCTCTTCCCCTCCAGTCCTTTTTTTAATCAATTAGGTAGGGCTTACTTAAGTGTCACTGCTTTTATTTGGTAGAAAACTAATAGTTTTTTTTTAAAAAAAATGTTCTGCAGTGACCAACTAGTTTTTGACAATAAACTATTATATGGGTGTATGGATTTTTACATCTCCAGTGTGTGTGTGTATATGGAATCTTTCCAACAACCCAGTGAGGTAGGGATGGAAACCAAGGCAGCTCACAACAAGAAATAAATCCATTTCAAATCAAATAACCATAAAACAAGTATAAACAGTTGCAAAACAGCTTAAAGCGGCACGATTTTACATTTTGGACTGGGCGAGTGAAGTTCCTTATCATTTAAGGTTGCAGTCCTGTGCACACTTCCCTGTTTGAGTAAGTCCCATTGGGACTTGCTTCTGAGTAAACATGTATAGGCTTGCACTAAAAATATCTTTATAGGTTGTGTAAATAATAAACATCTTTGACATTCATGCTTATATAAATATTTCTTCATACTATGTCTCGATGTGTATCTGATTTCACACTATGGTTGTACATTATTATATCCTCTGCATTTTAACTGTGCCCTTCTTCCTTGGGGTGGTCAGGGTCCCAATCTGTTATTTTCACTCTCAGGGGCAGATTAGCCTGAGAGACGGTGAGCAGCCCATGATCACAAAGTAAACTTTGTAGGTGATTTCCATTTATATGCAGGCAAAGTTTATGAACTAATGCAGACCCACATAATACATTTAAAGCATATCCAACTCTCATTTAAAGTGCATTATTTCCCCAAAAGGATTCCTGGGAAGTGTAGTTTCTCCTCACAGTTATAGTTCCCATCACCCTTAACAAGCTACAGTTTCCATGATTCTGTGGTGGCATTCATGTTTTTCAAATGTATGTTGAATGTGCTTTAAATGCATGGTGTGGATCTGCCCTAGGTATGCTGTGCATTCCATAGCGAACTGAAAAGAACAATTTTAAAAGATAGGGAAGGGCTGTAGCTCAATGGTAGGACACATGCTTTGTATGCAAAGTTCCAAAATTTAATCTCTGGAAAAGACTACTGCCTGGAATCCTGGAGAGCCAACGCTGGTCCATATCATCAGTACTGAGCTAGATAGTACCAAACGGCCTGACTCAGTATAAGGAAGATTCCTTTGTTCCTAAAAGAGGAAAGAGACCCAAGGGCCACACTGACTCTGAAATTTATTTGTGTATTGTACTTACAACATTTATATACCACTTTATTGTAAAAAAACTCAAAGCGGTTTACAGAAGGAATTAAAACAATTAAATTATTGGCAAAAACAGTTAAAAACAGGAATTTTAAAAGATTCAAAATAATAAAACCAACAAGTAAAAAACCGATGAAAAGGATAACAGCTTGTATATGCCTGGGTAGGTTTGCCTAAACAAAAAATGTTTTTAGCAGGTGCTGAAAAGAGTACAATGAAGACACCTGGGAGGCAGGCAGGGAGTTCCAAAGTATAGGTGCTGCCACACTAAAGGATTGATTTCCTACAAGAGCAGAAAAAGTACTATGTGGCACCCATAACATGGAAAGCACACCTTGAACTTGGCCTGGTAGCAAATGAGCAACCAGTGCAGATTTCAGAGCAGAGATATTATGTGCTGATAGGGTCTCACTCATGTCAGCAATCGTGCCACAGCATTCTGCACTAACTGGAGCCCCCGGGTCAGGTTGTGCTGCATGGGGATTTCTGTGACCTTGGCTGACTGGCTAGTTTTGGGTTTTGGTTAGGAACCCCGACTGGTTGCATGACACTGAGTTTTCTGCCTTACTCATAGGAATCTTGTTGTGGTTGGTATGGTATTGCATTTAGGAAATCATCACTGTCTTTGTTTTTCTATTTGCATTTCATTTACCTTTATCCTCGCTCCCTTACATCCATAGAAGCAACAACAGTGATTCCATGCGCTCAGCTCAGCCCCCTTACACCCACTGATGATGCACCTTGTAGTCTGCATGGTGGTTTGTTTCTTGCCCAATAATGGTAAAAGATTATTCACACACTGGGAAGTATGGCTTCAACTGTTGTTGTTCCCAAGCTACTGCCTGTGAAGGTAGACCAAACCATGTGTGTTTTCTCTGTCAATGATTATTCACTAGAATTGGATTTGCTGTCAAAGAGAGTTTATAGCATAGCACAGGGTTGGCAGGAAAGGGTAGAGAATCTTCTTGACTCTTACTCATTTCTCAAACCTCTTTCTGAAGTGAAGGGTCAAGTCTGTAAAGAAGTTTGGAGCAGCCACGTTAAAAGGTAGGCAGGGCATTCCAGGCAGGGGGTTGCCAATCCTGCTTGATATGGATATCTTTGCAGATGATCCCTTGTCAAGCCTTACAAACAGCACAGTCCTGACAGTATCTACTCAGAAGTAAGTTCTGTTGAGTTCTATGGGGCTTAGTCTCTTAATAAGTGTGTTTAGAATTGCAGTCTTTGGGGGCATCCATCTTTACTCTTGAGTACTCTCATCTAACATCTCCACTAGGCTCCTTCTTCCTACAATGGCCTTCTGGTGACTTGCCTGACCTGAGGGCACTTAAACCTTTCTTGCCAGAAGCAAGTAGGCTAGGTTAAATGTTCCCTACCCAGGCTCCCTAAGCATCTGAGAAGGAATGATCCTGTCCCTTCAACTGGACTTAAGAACACCCTCATTTAGCTAAGATTTCTATCTTCATTTTCAATCAGAGGAAAATTTTTGTTTGAGTGGTATGCTACAAGCAACTGTGGTTGATGCTTAACGACATCACTACGGCCTGCCCTGTGACATCACTAGGGCCCACTCCCATGACATCAATAGGACCTGCCCCTGAAATCTCAAGGTTTGGGATGCTTCTGACCTGGCAACCCTAGCTGTACACCACCGTGATGTTTTGCGAGAGGGTGATATAAGAGGGTGATTTACAAAGAAACAAGCTATAGGAAGATGGTCCCTTTAAACTCACTGCAAAAAATCAAAGTGAAACAAGAGGCAAGCAGCATCCAATGTTGATGTATGGCACCATTTCAAAATTTGCCCCAAGGTTCCATAATGCTCAAGACTAAGCTCATATTTTTGTTATTGTTATTATACTTCTATACTGCCATGCCTACAGAAAAGCTCAGAGTAACTTAGATGTGGCTGTCAACAATTTGTAATCCAGGGGGCTGACTTCAGGATCAACTCTGGGGGTTTTGTTTTTTGTTTTGCTGCTGCTGCTGCTGCTGCTGTATTCTGGCCTTCCTCCCAGTAGGATCCTGAAGGCCCACCAACTAGCGGTCCACCAATGTAGTGGCTCAACAGGGCAGGCATACACTATGACTTAAGAAACAGGTGTCTCTGGGCATATCCTCAGCCCAGAAATCTGTATCTATACCAAAAACAAGCTCACACATCCTTATACACAAAAATCCTCACGTGGTTTTCCCCCAAGCATTCTTTTTCAGCAATTTTATTTGGGGAGGAGAGGGGGAAGCTTTTCAATTGTTACTATTGGTAGATAATGGGGACTCAGAAACCCTTGCCAATCTATTACAAATCCAGAGACCTGCCACTAGATCCTGATCATCCTTCTGCCTACCCCTGCTATAATCAATCTGATCAAGTCGACACCTCCTTAGCTTCTATCAGACTAGTGGCTTCCATACCTGATGGCCTGGTTAACCACTATACCTGTACCTATTAGAAATATACAGTCACAATAATTAAAACAACATACAAGACTTTTTTGTAAAAAAAAAGTCAAACCCACAACCTCTCACTCCCAATCCACAAACCCCATCTGTACCAAGCTGACTATTTACAAATGGAACACCTCCATTAAAAATATTCTGCAATCCTCTGCAAAAAATGAAGGATTGGTTCAGGCAATCAAGAGCATACAACCTCACCTAGTCTCAAACATTACAATACAGTAATGTATTACAATACATTTACAGTACTGTAAAAAAACACTGAATGAAAAGTTACAAAAAAAACCACAATTATGACAGAATTTCCAAGGGAATAGTTTAAGGTCTCCATGGAAACAAGTTTTTTCCATGAGATTATCTCAATTGCTCTGTGCACAGGGAAGACTAACCAAGAAGGGTTATAATAAGGGACACACAGTTAATAACTTTGCACTGGCAGGACTGTCCAGCCCTAAATTATCCCCCAGAGACATCTAATCTCCTCTTCAAAAACTCTTCACAGAATAAGATGACCATTAGATACACTAATTAAATGAATTAGGAAGGCCAAGTTCTACCAGTGCTGGCTACAATTCAGGATAAGATTTTCCATTACAAGATCCTGTTTTCAGTTGAGAATAGATTTGTTGAATTTTAACTGTGGGGTGGAAGCCTTCTGTTGTGAAGGTCAATCTCAAAATGCTGTTGTCAATTGTGTCAGGAAAACATTTTAAGTTTTTCAAGGAATGAGAATATGTGAAAATATGTTTCAGTCTACTGTTAATACTAGAAGCCCCATCATCTTTTAAAGAAAAACTTAAGCACTGTGGGCAATCTGTCATGACGCTGGCTTTATAAGTTAGAATTGGGACCACTCAGACAAGCAGCATCAATAGTTCCCACAGCATTAATACATATATGGTTGACTTGCAAGCTGTATACAAAGACAAACACCACCATGTAAGGGCTCATCTGGGAAGATTTCAGCCCTGACCAATAGTCCAGGGCTAATTCTTGAATACTGTACAAAGTTTTAAAAACAAAGATGTGCACAAGCTGCAAATTGGGCACTAAACCAAAATTTAAACAATGGCTACTGTACAGGTAC
The DNA here is from genome assembly GCF_030035675.1 of Rhineura floridana. Lineage (NCBI taxonomy): Eukaryota > Metazoa > Chordata > Lepidosauria > Squamata > Rhineuridae > Rhineura > Rhineura floridana. The sequence goes on along the minus strand of NC_084496.1, from coordinate 10,405,689 downwards.
ACAGGATTAGTTCCACTTAAAACATTTGATATTCTATGAATAAATTAATCCATTCAAAGCTATTCTCCATATTTCTGACCAAAAAGATCCATAAATCTCATGGCTACCACAGATTTCCTCAACCACTGCAATGAGGGGAGGCCATGCAATGGGGATATATATGCCGAACATGCCCCACAATGCAGTGAACAGGAAAATGCTTTACAGTATTACGAAACAACTCAGTGTGCCCAATGGAATTCCCACATGCATAAGGAGTCTTTGGATCAGGGGAAGAATATATAAAATTACAGTAATAAGATTCCATAGCACATCAATGAATGAATGCCATGAAAGCATTCAGGTTAAACAAAGAGTCAAAAAACCTACCTTGCCTGAGAGTCACTAGTCAGTATGTGGGAAAATCTGTACTGCAATTGACAATGTAATCCATAGACAGAAGCTTTCCTAATTATGAGCAAAAGGTGAATTATTTTGGATAAAGTGGTTTTTAGGGCATGGACAAGTTTTTCTTTTTTAACAATTATTTAAGGAATAAGGTCCTTTTTTAAAAAAAACAACCATGGTTTTTAATTTACCTTTTCAAAACAAGAGGATTTTCTAAAATAACGCCAACAGGACAGTTTGCTAAAGCATTTGGCACATTGGCAAACGAAATTATTCCTGCTCTAATGGAAACTCGGGTATTTAGCAGAAACTCTTTCTGTGGCTACTTGCTTACTATAAGATTGCCCGCATTTCAGCAATAGTTAAGCTTTTTTTCCCAATGCACAAATAGTTTTTGTATGGAAAAATGTTTTAAAGAAAAATGTTAAAACATATTTTCAAGATATAAAGGAAAAACTTTACAGTTTTCCAGTGAAAATGTAAGAAGAGTCAATTACTTACATGAGTGGTGCTAAACTCTCAGGGCATGTGGAATCTGTGATGCAAAAAAGTGTGGACAGCAGAAATAATAGAACCAAAAGTACTTCAAATGAAGGCAAATACATCACAATCCAATAAAGTGCTTTGAAAATATCAAGATGGTGAGATTTCAGAGAATGAGCACCCATTCAAAAGGGTTCCTCCAGACCCTTTAACAATGAAAGGAAGCAACAATCTTGTCTCTTCCCTCACAGAAATCTGCTCTCATGAAAAAGGGCATTCTTAGATGAGCCAATCAAATTTTCATCCAAGTTTGTGAGCCCTGAGACAGTCAGCATATTAGGATAAATGTTTATTTAACTCTTTTGCTTCTGTGCACAGAGACTAGGAGCTCAAAGGAAGAACTCATAGCAGTAAGCTGAAATGCTAATAGAAGGTGTCCTTAAGAGCTTTCTAGTCTTCTGCATCATCAACGCTCATCTTCCCCAACATCAGCTCTTAGGCAAATTTGATTCATTTTTATAATCAGAGGTGAGAGAAGTGTGAAGCCATATGAAAAAAAAATTGAATACCTCTTACCATGTAAACCCTATGAACAGAGTATCCAAAATGCAATGACAGATGCTATTGGAGGTCACTGATTCATAGGGTCGCCATAAGTTGCAATCGACTTGAAGGCATATAATAACAACCCATCCCGAAAGAGATCTGCCAGTGCAAGCCCAAAACGTTTTTATGTTTCAGTTATAAACTGCTAGAAACAAGGAAGCAGTTTAAATCAAACACTTTTTTTTAAAAAAACCTTGTGCTGAATTTCATCTCAAATTGAAAAAGGTGGCTTAAGCTAATCAGCTTATACATTTTCTCTGTGATATACTACTAAATTGCATATTGCATTTTTCCACATAGAATTTTTCTACAGGGATCAACTTGTTTGCCAAACTTAAATTACAATATTAGATGCTAACATTGATATAAGCCCTTCAATATAAGTATTAACAAACTAGGGGCTGCTGCCCCCGCCTAGACCTCACCCTAGAGCACCCAAGGCGACCCCTAGCAATCTCTCCATCCCATGCCATGCCACCCAATACCACTTCTCTCACTGCCATTGCCAGAGGCTCTGTCCCCCCACCCCCTCACCGACCCCACCCCACACGGGTTGCCAGAGGGCCCCCCCACGCACACTGGTTGCAGAAACTCTCCCCCTCCAAGGGTCTCCAAACCTCCCCCCACCCTCTCTGCAATGGTCTCCAAGCCTCCCTTACTCCCTCCGCAATGGTTTCCAAACCTCCCCCCTCCCCTTACCTTATGGCCTTGCTGCTGCTGCTCACTCACTCGCCTGCTAAGCTTTGGCCAGCTAGGTCTCGCCTGCTAGCCCCCCCTTCTCATTTTTGCTGCCACCACCATCGCAACCAAGGTTTTCCTCTTGTTGCCCTCCTCACCTATGTCACCCTACATGTGAACGTTGCAGCGCAGGCACATGCCCGCACAGAAGCATTCACAGGTAGTGTGACACAAAAATATAATATAGTAAGACATCTGTATTACACACCAAAGCCTTTGAGTACAATATCATTTCCTGTAGCTGTGTTAGGCTTTTGCAGTCTTTATGTCACCTTAAAGACTAATACATTGATTTGGACATATGTATGGACTACAGTCCACTCCATTAGATGCATGAAGTAGTATCCTGTTGTTGATGCTGCTGAGTAGTTGTTTTGGATTGGCCTTGTCACAGGTTTTGGATGGCAGACCTGTACTGGCTCACAGATGGACACCCCCCCCAAACCTAAAACAACTAATCACCAGCAAGAACAGCATACACAAACGGGATATGGAAAGAGAGACCAGGAAAATGCTAGACCCTGTGTAAAAGAATGGACAACAATCCAACATCAGAAATGGCAATATAGAAAAGTTTGCTGGGTAACATTTCAGGCTCCCAAGATACTCTGTAAGTAACCTTAAGGTGGCCAGCAAAGGAACTTCAAAGAGAGCCTGAAAGGGGATACTGCGGAATTACAATACACAAAGAGGTTCAGTGCCATCATTTGTGGATTGAACAGATTTTTATTACACTAAATGTGTAATTAAAATATAAAAACATTAATACGACGATAACAAATCAGATAACCCAAAATAAATCTTCAGATACAAATATAAAACAATCAACAGTAGAAGGACCAGGCACATAAAAAGGATCATTACGTGGCACCAAAAAGACACCTGTAAGTCAGCACCTAGTGAGTTCCTTTCAAAATGCACCCAAAACTGGGGTGGCACAGTACAATAGAGAAAGGTCTGGCACAAGTCACCACCTACCTCACATCAGAAAGCAGGGGAACTCAGACAAGGGCTTCCAATCTTAAAACTGACAGAATTAAGCAGCCAGTACTTCTAGTACCCAAGGTCCCAAACCATCTAGGCATTTAAAAGATAAGAATGAGTATCTTGAGTTGTGTCTGGAAATAGACCAGCAGCTAATGCAATTGTTTTAAGACTTGGTGGGATATTTTCCTCTTACAATGGTTTCATTCAGATGTTAAGCAGACTGGAAGACAAAGCAAAGCCTTGTGCCACACCATAGCATAACTGCCATGGGGCAAAAGAATAGTCTCCCAGCACCACCTTCTGAAAAAGGCCATTGAGATAGGACCAGGCACAGAATCACTGGATTTCATCTTCCCCAATTCCCAATCCTAACAGCTGCTTCAGAAGAATACCATGGCCCATGGTATCAAACAACACTGAAAAGTCCATGAAAATTAACAGGTCACAATCCCGCAAGTCCTTCTTCCAGCAAAGATTACTCATCAAGGCTGTTTCAGTGTTGAACCCCAGCCTGTAACTGGATAGAAATGAATCTAAATTATTGATATCCAAGACAGCCTGGAATAGCACACTTTACCTAGTTATTGCAGTCCTAAGAGTCCACAGAAGGTTTCTTTAGCAGAACAACTATAATCTAATTCTAATACGTGATGTATATTGGAATTGTGTGTTCTGTGGTGGCTGAAAAGTATGCAAGATGCTTCAAAAACCCACTATTCTCCAACTCCGCTAGTTGATGTGTTAGGGTTACATTCCACTCTGCATGAATTGCCACTGGTATGTCTGCTTATTATGCTGCTGCAATGACACAATCGCCAGAAGTCATCTGTGCAGAATGTGGTTGCATCATTTACATAAGATCTCTTGATTGTTATGTTCAAAGTTTTCTTTAAAGTTATTTAAAAGTTAAAGAATTTAAGAGAGATTACTCTGTTGCATCAAGGAAGGCTATTATCTCATCTAGAGATGGTGAAACTACAGGTCAAGAGACTGGAAAACTACAGAACTCAGTTCTCACAGATAAAATTATTCAGGACTGTTGAGAAATATACTTCTCAACTTTTGACCCATGCTTGAATTTGAAGATGTCAATATAAGAATCTTCCAACTTAACTTGGGGGGGAAATGAAATGGACTGCCTTAATTCAATTCCGACTTATGGGCCACCCTATGAATAGGGTTTTCATGGTAAGCAGTATTCAGAGGGAGTTTACCATTGCCTTCCTCTGAGGCTGAGTGACTTGCCCAAGGTCACCCAGTGAGCTTCATGGCTGTGTGGGGATTCAAACCCTGGTCTCCCAGGTCGTAGTCCAACACCTTAACCACTATACCACACTGGCTCTCCAACTGAAGTTAACAGGTACAAAATGCTATTGTTGCCACCATTATAGTGGTTTGTTTAAGAACTGTTTAATTTGTTTTGGAAGGGGATTGCATGTCAACAGGATATCGGGGAGGGTGGCTGTTGATGATTCCGTGAGCTACACTTCCTGGGGAGCAAAACCTTTCTCTCAGCAGGACTGAGAGGAAGCAGGCAGGGCCAGCCAAGGTAGTAAGAGTGAATCTGACAAGCTGATCAATTTAAAGTTTTTATTAAGATGTTTTGCAGATCTTGCTCAAACCAACCAGCTTATCGATTTACCTTCTTCCTATCACCTGGACTGGTTATATTCTCCTTCTAGCCACCAAATGAAAACATTAGAGGTTTCATGTGGACAATATATGTGGCCTAAAAGCATCCTTACATCACTTGGGTAGCATGAGAACAACTAAAGGGAACAGTTAGGCACTTCTGTTAAATATGTGGATGTGCCCTAAAAAGGCACTTGACTCAACCGCCAGAGGAAAAGTACTCATAGCTATGGATAGGAGCCAGTGCCGCTTTGAAAGCATTCTGTTGACCAATAGGCAGTATCAATTCAAGTTCGTTCTTTGTCCACTATTTGCTACTTTTGTCAGTCTGATTTTTTTCTCCCAAAAATATTAATATTGATCTTTTGAAAGGAAAAGAAAGCAGCTTTGCCATTGCTGCCTCTGCTATGTTTGAAGCTGACCGGTTTTCACGTTAGCAAGCAGAGACCAGCTGTTTTCCTTTTGGCAACTAAGGGAGAAAACAGCTTTCAGCACCCTCCCCCCTGTAAGCCTAGTCCTTAACGTGGGAGAGACTCTCTAGGGCTAGGTTTGCCTTTTAATCTCTATTATAGGCTTGGCTTGCTCCCTCCCACTTGGAACTTAGATTATTCGAGTGTGTGTGTGGGACGGGGGGGGGAGAGAGAGAGAGAGAGAGAGAGCTGTACTCCGAGTAAAATCAATAAAAGAATAATATATCTGAGGGAATATTTGAGGGAAGAAATCCAGTGTCGGGGGAAAAGCACTGCAGTTTAGAGCAAACAGGATAGCTCCTCAAAGATGGAGAATAGGCAGACCACTGAAAACTTCAGTGCTAAATCCAAATTCAGCTGAATTCTTACCTACCCCTACTTATAAATATTAAAAATGTATGAGGATATCCTGTTCTTATATCAGTCTGATCACTAGAAACCAGAAGTATCCATAGTTCAAAAGTTGTAGCATTTTGTTTTGTAAAGAAAGCAGTCATTGCTGTAACACTGTTTCAAAGTTCTACTTATGATAGCTTTGAAGTATTTAGCAAGACAAGCAAACATGTGGATTTAATTGCTGGAGAAATGTCTCCTGCATTTTCAAGAAGAAATTCATTGCAATTGTAAAATAATTTAAAAAGAAGTGGATAAAATTTTTATATAGACCAGCATTATACAATAGGTCACTAACATGGTACAGCAAACATGGTAATAATAATAATAATAATAATAATTTAATTTTTGTGTCGCCTATCTGGCCGAAGTCATTCTAGGCGACGTACACAATTAAATTCCAGTAAAATTACAATTTAAAATACAGAGCAAATACAATACAGCATCACAAAACAGTGTATAAACAACGGGCATTCAGTAATATTGATAAAGATTAGCCCACCCCGGAGGTCCCGAAGGCCTGTTCAAAAAGCAAACAGGAAGGTGACATAGGAATTTTGAAAAATATGTCTGTTCTAACAAGGGTCCTTTCAGATGAGTCAATACAACTGACCCTTTGAAGTTTGCTTTAAAGCATTGTACCGAATGAAGAAAGCTGTAATCAAAACACACATTTAACAGTCACCTGATAATTAAAATTTCCATATTCTCATACAAGCCAATAAGAAGTCTTTCAGCTGATTTTGGCAGCTGCCAGATAAGGCCCTAGATTATGAAGACCTCATTGAAATTGTTACCATTGTTCCTAGATTTAATTACGGCTTTTCTCCTGGAAGAATTACAAGCATTATTTCTAAATGCAAATGTACCAAATAAATATGGATGTTTAAACAAGCAAGCTTAAACATGTAAGGCATGCTAGAAGTTTATTTTATGTTAAAGAGACTATATTATCCTAGCATTATACAGTCCCATTTGGACTGCAATGGTGGTGATACGCAATCACAATGGCCTGGTTCACACTTCACATTAAGCCATAGTTGAAAACAAACTATGGTTTAATGTCAACAAGCATCATGCTAATGCATGCTGCTCAAAGACTCCTGCAGCACTCCTCTCTCGCTCCTGCTGCGCTGCAGACAAAATAAGCCACATGAAAACTAGTTTTGCTATTCTCTTTAACATCACATTTCCCACAGGTCTATAAATAATTTACCTTCACACGGTCAGACTCTAGCCTCAAGAAACATCAGGGCTAGATATACATGAAACAGCCTCTTAAAACTCTCAAGAAATACTGTATAGGAAATGATGCATCCACTGTTATCTCAACTATTCCTGTCTGCCTAGAACTTTGGGAGTATGGCTAGCCTCAATTTCAAGTATCAATGATATGAGAAATGAAATCACGAACATATGTGGACAATTTTACTGCCTCATTAAACATGACGTAAATGAGCAAACAAGCCCATTAATACTGCTTAGATCTTATCTTATGGGATCCATCCTACTTCTCCTCATAATGTCAAGCTGAACAAAACTTTTTGTTGTTTTTCAAACTGAAAGAAAACAAAAAACACAGATTAAGGAAATGGTAGCTATAAAACAAGAGTCCAACTCTTCTTTCCTTTTCTTGGAAACTCAGATAAAAGCAGTTTCCAAGCAAATCCTGCAAGACTGACCATTTCATTTTTTCTTGAGAATATGATAGAATAGGGACAGCTAACCTTTTGCATCCCGAGGGCTGTACCTACTGTTTTGCCAACCCTACAAAAGGTGAGTATGGCCGAAACCAAAGTAGCCAAACCCCTCTTGCACACATACAAACTGCAGACATACATCCGTATTTTGTAGTATAAAAGACTAAACAGCAAACCTCCATATACGTCAGCTTGAAGTAAATTATGTTCAACAGGGCTTAGTCCCAACCTTAATCCATATGTCTCCAAAGAACAAGAATTCAACATCAGAGAGCTCTATTTTTCCACACAAAAATTTACCTTTGGTTACCACACCACCACCATTTATTCATTTCAGCAATGTATTTGGTGGTGGTAGTGGTGGGGAGTCATTTTTGTTCTTGCTATTGTTAAACAATTGGGAGTCAGAAAGACTTGTTTATCTATTTCAAATCTTCTGCCCACCTCTAGAGTGCATGCATTATGTAGAACTCAATTCCATTCATTTTGGCGGAGCTTTTTTTTCTTTTTAGAGACTTAGGATGCAATCCAAGACATATATATGCTGGGCTGAGGGGAGATGGATACTGCAGATCCCTGGCTGAGCTGGCAGAAGCCCCCCTCCCAGTGCAGCCACAGTGCAGTCGCAGTGCAGCTATGGGGCAGCTGGCCCAACGTAGTTTAGCCATGGATCCACTGGAGAAGCCCAGCCCAGCATAGGGAAGCCAGCAGAAGCTGGCACAAGGCCCCAAAAAGGATCATTCCAGGAGTGTGTTGGAGGATCAAGGGGGAGCTTACACTACATTCAGGTTCCATTTGGCTCCCTCCCATGGCCCTCCATTTCAGCAGCCAGTACACCGAGAAAAGGGGTGGCGGGAGGAAACATCTATTTTGTTTCCTTCTGCTGCACCCTACTGGTGCAGCCAGTGTTGTTCCTTCCCAGAGGATTCCGAATGGCAGCTGGATGTGGTGGCCTCTTCTGCCAGTTCCACGTCTGTTGGCTGTACTCCCACTGGCCTCTGACAAGATGGATTTCTCCGCTAGTATTACTCATGAGTGTGAGAATGCTCACATGTGCACACCTTGGCTGTTACAGTAAACCTCTTGCTTATATACACTAGGGCCCTGCTTTACGGCGATCCGCTATACAGTGATTCGCTAATACAGCGGTCTCAATTAGACGCAATTAGACTAAAGCCCCACTCATACGGTGCTTGTTCCGCTTTTATGGCGGTTTTTAGGCATCACACTCCATTATATTCAATGAGTTCCGCTTTACAGCGGTTTTCACTTTACAGTGGGGGTCCAGAACGAAACCCACCGTATGAGTGGGGCCCTACTGTATAGCAATACATACATTAAATGGCCTTCTCTTTCAAAGCTAAACTAAAGTACACATTACATTAAAGGCATGATCACATTTTTAACATCAGCTTTCTTTTTTTAAAATAGCTGTTATTGGTGGCTCCAGCACTGCAGGTCTCTTTCAAAAAACACACCCTCAAAGCTGCCATCTGCCTTGGAAGGAAGGGGGATTTGGTTTTCAAGGGGGGCACAGTGGAGAGGGAGAACAGTTAAACCTCCTTCCCTATGCTCTGTTGTTCCAATCCTGACTGGGCCCTACCCATGGCTTCCTTAAATTAAATCACAGCACAGATGCATTAAATGTGATCAATGTAGCATGCTGTTGGGCTCTCAACATCAGGAATGCTTATGGCAATCTATAGGAATACATTTCACTTTAAAAAATAGCTATTTTGTTTTAAATATGTTTCTAATTACTTGTTTTTAACTGTTTTATTGACAATTCTAATATTTTTTGTAAAACTCTTAGAGGTCTTTGCATTCAAGCGATATATAAATTTTGTTAAATAATTAATTAATTATATATAGCTTTTATATCACCAATAAGGTTCAGATTAGCACCTGAGCCTTGAAAATCACAAACGTCGAAGAGGAAGTGGGAAGACCCACACTCTTTCGGGGGGGGGGGGAGAAATTGGTTGCGTGTTTTTTGTTCCAGTTTTCAACAAACTTTTGCTGTAATCTCTTGCTTTATGTGGTTTTCAAGTCTCAGATCAGAACAAAAGCCACTGAACAGAAAGTGAAGCATCTGACAAGGTAGGAGGGAAAAGGAAGAGATCCATGATGCGTGGTGGGGAAGAAACTGGAATGGCCAAGGGGGAGAAGATAGGGGCCACAAGAGTAAGGAAAGAGAGACCAGTGTCACAGAGGGAAAGAGAGAGAGAAAAATTAGAGAGCACATCTGTCTCCACCGACTGAACCATAAAAACCATGGATCTGGCCATTTCTAACACTGCCACATTGCAAAAATATGGATCCGAGGCATGGATTCTTGCCTTCATCTATTTTTACAAATGATGCCCTGAAATTATTTGTCAAAGCTTAACTCACACCTCTACTGGTTGTCATCCTATATAAAAATGATGAAGAGCCATGAAGTCCATGATTTGAATCAATGTTTCAATGGCAGAGGCTGGATCTGCAATTTTTTCTGTGTAGCCTGCCACTGTAAGCTTTAATGTGATTGTGGTCTGGGGGGGGGGGACCCTGTGCAAAATCATGCAAATTCAAGATTTGTTTGAATCTGATTGAATCCGACTTTTCCCTAAAAGCAATGGAAAAGTGTGTGCACTTCCTCTGTTTATGTTGGGCGGTGGAGGGAGAAAAGGTGGGAGAGGGTGATATCCATGGCACACACTAAAAATTCAAAAAATACTCTTGGCCCCAAGAAGAATGGTGACTTCTCAGTGAGGTATTATGTGAAAACTCTTCCGCTACTATAGTTTCCCAAGTATTTGTCGTTTTTAGAATAGCAGCAGTATGCTAAGGGTAATTGCAATGAAACTGTAGAAAACTACCAACGATCAGACAGAAAGAAGCATTGCACTTAGCAACACTTTTCCTAAAAGATAATTGTTTAAATTTAGTTTTGAAAAGTAAACATTACATTAATTTGAGCAAAATATTTTGTTATCCACAAGGAATGTCTGGAAACAAATTCACATTAAGATATGGACTCTTGGTGTTACTTCTCAAAATTCAGTGTCAGTAAACAAGATTTTTCATCATACTTTGTCACCAGCCACATCTCCCATTTTAATTACATCACTCTGCTGTTGAGAAAAGAGGCAACGTCTCTAATAAATCTTACTAAAACTGACAGGGATTTTCTTCAAAAGTTTACCAAATGGAATGACTCTGCAGAAATCCCTACAAGCAGCTTGTGAAAATATCAGAAGAGTCTTAACTTCAGAGGCCAACTCTCTAGAGACCACTGAGTCTTGGCCTGTGGGTCTTTTCACATGAAAATTGTTCCTTGTAGACACTGACTGATGCCCAGGGAATGCTAGGATTGTGGGAACTGGCAGTACTAGTAACAATGACAGACTGAACGGGAAATCAGTATATACAAAGTGTCCCTGCTCATTCCTTATAGCATTAGAGATGTCATCTTTTAGATAACATACACATTCTCACAATAGGTCAAAATGATTCCACACATCACATTAGTTTTTTCTCTCTACTTTCAAAAATCAGACACTGAGAAAAACTTCAGAGTGATAAAATATGGATTGAAAACTATACCATTCTCCTAGGATTTAAGACTAAAATAATTTGTTTAAGTATCACAATAGAATATTTTCATTTTAAATTCTGTTGATTACGGAATGTCTGAAGCTTAAAGTCAAAATTAAATTTCTTCTCTATTTAAAACCAAACTTTAACACTAGTCTAGAATTTAATTTCTTAAAATATGATGAATATTTCAAAGCTTGGAAAAGTTATTTTTTGAACTACAGCTCCCATCAGCCCATTCAGTGGCCATGCTGGCTGGGGCTGATGGGAGTTGTAGTTCAAAAAAGTAACTTTTCCAAGCTCTGGAATATTTACTAGAAATGAGTGAAATCGATGAAGCCAAGACTTTCAGGAGGCTTCAGGAACTCCATTTGACTGGATAAAATAGGATGCCCCACTGGACGTCTACCTCAGTTGCTTCTGTGCATGTCATTATAGCTGATAGGACTGGAAAGACTACGTTGTGAAAAGGGATTCTTAAAATCCATTGAAGCTATAGGAGACAGTCCTGGATCCTACTGAACAACAAGTTCATCTGACCCAGTGTACTGTTCAGATGATGCTTCAATTACAGCAAACTCATGTTCAAATACTGGGATTACCCCACTATCAGGATCTGTAACTGCTAAGTCTAGAAACCCACAGGTCTATGCACAGCTGTCCGGTGAAGTGAGCCAAGTAGGCCACAGCTTGAAGTACCTTTCCTCTTCTCCCAGGCATTTTAGCATGTGTTTTTAAATTGTTTTGAATTTTAAAATTGTGTTTTAAATTGTTTTTAAAATGTTTTTAAATTGTGTATTTGTTTTAATGCTTTTGATTGCTGTAAACCGCCCAGAGAGCTTCGACTATGGGGCGGTATACAAGTGCAAGCAAGCAAGCAATAAATAAATAAATAAGGAAGGCAATACGGTAGCCATGAAGAAATTGAGGCCCTCAAAATGTTGTGGGACTCCAACTCCCATCAGCTCCAGCCAACATGGCCAATGATCATGGATGATGGGAGTTGTAGTTCAACAATATCTGGAAGGCTGCAAGTTTCCCATTCCTACAATAAATGGTTCCTGAGTATTGGAATCCTTCTGCCCACCCATGCTAGTCATTGGCTCTCCTTACAATGGACAGCTATAAAAGCTTCCTGTTCACTGCCCAGTTCTGGCTCTCAGCTTCTTCTCCAGTTCTTGCCTTCTGGCTCTGGCTCCCACTTGACAGCTGCTTATGTCTCAGTTCTGATACCAGTTCACTTACTACATACTACAAATGGTGAGGCGAATGGGAGAGGGAATGTGCCAGCCTCCTCTCAATCTCACCCAAGGGAGAATCTCAGGAACAAATGTTCCACCAAAAGAGGGCCCAAAAAGGAGAAGTGACATAGATGGCTTTGAAAGGGGACTTATGATTTTTGGACTGCACTGCAAATTGTGGCTGCAGCAGGGGAGAGATGGGAAGTAGGGCCCACTCTTTTGGCTCAGCTGAGAGACCAGCTTCATTTGGCTATTCCTCTCTCTCTGAACTATTTCCATTCAGACTGCTCAGTATACAAACGTAAGTTTAACATCTGGTGCCTGTGTTTGCTTGTTTTCCTCATGCCATTTTCCTTTCGTCAGGACCGCTGCGAGCTAGCTCTAGACCTGGGGCACAATGTATGACTGGAGCCCCCTCCCTAAATCTTCCTACAAACCAAATGCTACTACTTTCTTTAAACAAGTTTTTAAGGGACTTAGGTTTTACTTAGGCCTATAAATATTAAAAATAAATGAAAAACATTAAAAATAACAGTGTTCACAGACCCAAATAAAAATAAATGTAACGTTTCTAGTGCATTACTAAACTACTTAATTAGTAGTGTTGATACATTTTAATGAAAACATACTATTTATGACTGATCATCAGTATATTCTTCTACAACAAGTCCCGGATATTAATTTCACTTGTACAGGTACTGACTGAAAGTGCATCTGTGAAGCATAGAATAATACATAATACATATTAATTTTTATTTAATATATCATCTAACAACTGAAATAATGGCTTGCATCTAGGTGATCTCAAAGACCATGTTCTCCCATACAAGCCTGCCTGGTCTTTGAGATCTGCCTGGGAGGCCCTTTTCTCAGAGACACAATGGTAAGGATGCCACAGATGGCCTTCTCTGTGGCTGCTTCCAGACTGTGGAGCTCCCTTTCAAGGGAGGCTAGGCTGGTCACCCTTGGCTGTCCTTCCCTGGCAAACAAAGGCCTTTTTGTTCAGGTGGGTTTGCAGCAACTCACTGGCTACTGTGGACAGGGCTCTTAATGGGTGGGTGATATACTATATAACTGAATCCTGGCCTGAGCCATTAAGCTGTTGTGCCTTAAAAAAAACCTTGAAAAATGCATAATTTTGCATTGCATATATTTAACATTATTTTGAGACATATATTTTATATCAGTTCAGGCTAATGTTTATGCTATTTCCAATGATGTAAATAGTTGTTAACTTGTTTTACTTACTACAGGACCTATAAAGGAGGTCCATAAAATTCATGGTAGTCCTAAATGTTCTACAAGTACTGTACACTAGTACTGTATACAAATAATGATGTTTGAAGAACAAGTGTTTCATTTTTGGTTTTACTCACAGAAATAAAATAAAAAGTAAAAATACGCAAATTTCTCCTGGTGTGCTAAGTGTACAGGTAAATTAATTCACAATCAAGTATTAAATAATGAGATATGAGACCAATCTATCCTTATCTACTTCAGCAGAATCCTCATTAGCTTTTTCTTCTAATAATGCTTGAGCATCTGACAACTGACTTTCACTATCTCCCTCATCACCACATGATGATTTTGAAATAAATCCGAGGCTGAAAAACTTGCCTGACCTTTTTTTTTTTTTTTTTGCTTTTTCATATTTTTCTCAACTTTTCTTTTCTGTTCTATGCCAGGCTCGTATCTATACTCCATAATGTTAATTTCATCTTAAAATAATGCCAAAACACATGTTAACGTGTTTCAATGCATTCTAGCCATATGCCAAATAACAGGACTTCCATGTCTTAGCTTTCTCTTTATCTGCCATTGTGGTTTACTGTTTCTTTAAGAGAACTGTAGGAAACGCAAATGTGAACTGGGGCTGCTACTGGGGCCTAGTAGTTCTGATCTCAAGGTATATGTTGTATTTTGCCATCCCTGAATCATATGAATAAATGTTGGTGCTTATAGAAAACTTGTATATGCTGATATTTAGCTACAGACATTATAGCCACTCTCTGGTTTGTTGAGATACCAAATTTCGTTTTGTAATGTATTGCCTGTTTTTTCAGGGTCAGGGCCCAGGAGATTTTGTCCCCCCTGCCCCCTCCTCTCCTCAGCAGCCCTGCCTTTTGTGTCATGTCTTTTCGACTGTAAGCCTGAGGGCAGGTACTGTCTTTGTTACAGATCTTATGTAAGTTGCTCTGGCAGCCTTTTCAACAGAAGAACGGAATAAGAAGATGTGTTTATAGAAATAAGTAAACTCCTTGACAATCCCCAAACCAATGAAAGGCTGCCTGCCTTTACATTTTCCAAATGCTAATATATGTGAAACACACTGACCAGTTTATTGAATGCCGGTTCTATCTGAAACCAAGCATAGAGTAGCATCTCATTTTAACGGGATTAGGGAGCTCGAAGGGCAACTCTTTCCAAACCAGTTCAAATAACTTGTACTGGGAGGACAAAGGATTGAACGAAATGAGCCAAAAGTTTGGAATCCTACGAGAGGCTTGCACATCATGTCATATGAAAGTCATTCAGGATCATGTATTTTTTGCCCATTTAGAGAGTCTGCCAGGATGAAGTTGTGTCTTCGCTTGCAAACTTGAAAGTTAAAAACAGTTGTTTTAAAAAATGAAGGCTGGAGATTTACAGGATTTTGAAGAACTTATCTCTATCTTTGGCTTTATATTGTCAATCTTACACTTAGGAAAAAGGATCTTCAGATTCAAAATCCAAGAATAGTAGTGAAAGCTTTTTGATTGAAGTGTTTAGAGGCATTTCATTTTTGGAAGACTGATCTTGCCAACGGTAGGTTTGTGCACTCACTTTGTACAACAAACATTTCAGAGGCCATAACATTTCCTGCAACCTTGCAGCCCACCTCTAAGTCCAAGATAGGCAGAAATATGAACCCCCAATATGTGTTTGCTGTTGTACCCATGACCCACCAAACTCCATTAGACATGATGTACAATGTTATTTTTAATCTCCAGATGTAAATACTAAAACAGCAATAGAAAAAAATTGTCTGACTGTACTCATGGCCACTGAAAAATGTACGGAACTTAATTAGAAAAGGGAACAAAACTAAACAAAAAGTGGGGAAGTCTTTTTTTTTTTTTTTAACAAAAAACCACAAAACACATCTCTCACAAAACCTGATTCCTCATTCACCTCCCAATCCAGGAAAATTATAAGCTGGTAAAATGCCATTTTCCTTCTCCCACCTCAACTGACACCTCAGCATTCCATGTGCCCTGGAAGCTCATATGTCCTTAAGGAACCAGTCCTAAAAAACAATCCATCAAGAACTTCCTTTGAAGTTAATATCAAAGCTGACTGTCCATTAACTTGCTGCTCAAAAACATTGTCAAGCTTCAGAATTGTGGTGAGAATGCCCACCACTTTCTGTGAAACAGTAGTAAGAGATTCCTGTCACAGCTGCTACCACAGTAATGTTGAGACACAGGGAGAATTCTTGTCAGAACAGATCCTCAACAAAAATGGGAAAACTAAAATAAAGGAATTGACTATTGAATGTACAAAGAAGCTATTTTTTATTTTAAAAAACTATAATCTACCGCTGTTTGACCCGCATATGATCAAACAAAATACAGCATTGTACATAGTCACATCCACCAACTTTGTGAAGGTGTTTTCTTTCAAATGGTTGATTCTCAATATGAACTGCAGAATCAAGTCACAACACGCAGAGGATGAACAAACCATTTCAGACTGCAAAAGGAGTTACAATAAAACCTGCCAAATTCTATGCTAAAAAGAGTGCTGGAAGAAATCCAGCCTGTTCAGAATAAATAGCAGATAAGATGCTATAAAATCTAAGCATCAATTTTCAAGTTGTGAATCAACTTGTTAGCACCTATTGCACAATACTACTGTGCCACCTTCCTTATGCTGAAGAGCCAAAGCCAGACAATTAGAATTGTTACATGTACAGCATGATCCTACACTTATTTTCTCAGAAGTAAGCCCCAGACTCCATTAAGCAAGACTTCCTTCCTAATAAAGCTTCTCAAGACTTGCAGCCTTAATTATGCTGCTCTTAGGTGCAGGTCCATCCAATGTTGAGTATTTACGCACAAGCACAGCAAGCCTCAAGTTTGAACAGACAACAGCAGCAAAGATAACTGCCCTGATCCAGAGAGATACTTCCATGCCAGAAACAGAAATACAGATGTCACCTACCTGGACTACATTACTTTCAGTGGTATGTGTATTTTTATTTGCTCCCATGATCTAATCTCCTTCTCTGGACTGGAGCAGATACCTTCAAATGAAATAATTCTACTGCCATACAACGCTCTTCTTCACAATGCTTGAAATTCTATGCATGTATTCAAATACTATGAGTAGGATCCAATATTAGTCTTCCTCAGAGTAGAAATTATTGGACATGACTAACTTAGTGCATTAATTTCATTGGGTGTGCTCTGAGGAAAACTAAAATTTTCTGATGAAATAAAGCACATTTCTCATAAAATTGGTACAGCTGCAGCATAGTGTGATATGATGGAGAAAAACTGCTGGATTAAAGAGGACTAGCTTTTCTTCATTTTTCTGTTTACACCTCTGCAAAAAGATGTAACTTGTCAAAGCAATTGATAAAAATATTTGTTTCTTATGTTATAAAACTTAACTGAACCAAAAACTTTTAAAATAATCTAAAAATTATAATAACAAAAGCACTGATCAGTGGTAAAACAGCACTTAAATGTCATGAGTAAGCTTAAGTTTGCATTTTAAAATTAAAAAACATCATCATCAATAAGATTAATCATTAAAGGCATTGAAAAGCCCAGGCAATTAAAAAAAATAGTCTTAACCTGCTGACAGAACCCTCATAAGATTCTTCAGGAGAACACGCCTGGGGAGGACATTCTGGAGATGGGGGGGAAGAACAGTCCCCTAGTTGCCACTCACCTTACTTCTGACAGGAGGAGCAACTGGAAGAGGGCCTTTGGCATCTATGGGTTGTATCCAATGCTGCTGTTATGCTTGCACACAACACACTTCCACTTGCGTGATGGAACTTCCCCCTCCTCTCTCTCCCCTGCATTCTCCCACACACCCACAAAATTTGCTTCAGAGAGCTGGGGGGGGGAACTATATAGAGCAGATTGGGGAGAGGTCTCTTTGGATACAACCCAATCTTTCTAAAGGAGCAGGTTTATGTGATAGTTTGCTTTACATTAAAAACTTGGGTCCCAAAATGTATATAGTGTTAAATGTTAAAGGTAGAAAGCAGCACTTTAAACTAAACAGAAGTCTGTGAGGTTGTTTCAACACTAGTCAGATGTGACTAATCAGTTCCAGTCAATAATCAAGCAGTTGTATTTTTAAGCAACAGGCATTTCTGACTAGGCTTTAGAGGAAGACCCACATAAAATGAATTGCAGTAATCTGGATGTCATGACAGCATGGATCCAATGCCACTGACAAATGTGCTGTCATTCTTGTGCACTACCTCTGCGTCAGGAGGTGAGATTTGTTTTTGCCTTGATCATTTCTAATCCTAGGCAAATTTTTTCCTCAATTGCCTCCATGTTAAGATATAATGAAAATTAGAAAAAAAGCAAGATTGTCTACTATTAGGAGCACACAATTCTCATTCTAGAAATCAGATGTCATAGCAAGGTATCTCTTATGGTAAATCCAAATGACCAAGAACACAGCTGAAAGTACACAGGAAACAATTCTACATGGGTACAGTAAGAGCAGCAACAGATGACCACATGCAAAACGTGAGTTTTGCCAAACAAATGCAAAGAATGAAGACCACACCAAATGGAAATATGTTTGGGTTTTAGACCAGACATGCCCTGATTAGGATCTCCTGTCTCTTAGCCAACAGAAAAGGAAGAGACGAAACTAACATCCAATAAGTTCCATAAATGCCCAAGAAAATAAATGTAGAACTGACCATTCCAAAACTAGATATTAGTATTTTTGGAGCAACTCAGTCAGCATTCATCAGATGAAGCAATCATATTATCCTAGCACTGGAGGGACACCTGGTATTTCAAGTAGGCAAATATGTATAAATTTTTATAACAGGGCATACAGCAAATTTTGACACATTACTAAACAACACTCAGCTATTCATCTTTTCATTGGACATAAAACCACAGAGCAGTTAAATCAAGTACTAAATAAAAAGTAACAATCCAGTTTAGATTAAAAAAGCCACACCAAATGTCTGTCATGTTTTGTACTCACCGTTCTTTCTTTCATTGAGGGGAGGTAAATACTGGCTGGGTTGCAAGGAGAGTTCCTGAAATTCATGAGCAACTGCCTCACTATGAGGACTAGGTGCAAGGCGTGGTAATGATCCTGATTCATCTTCTGTATCTACCGTCCCCAAGTGTTCCATTGTGTTCAAAAAGCTAGAGATATTGACAACAGAGGATGGTTTAGTGATAGCAAGTTGACAAAACGGCTCAAAAGTCATCACATGCAAATATTCAACAACTGCACCCAGATCCAGCACAAGCTATTCTTCCCTACCTTCAAAGCCTTCTATGATGTCAGCCTGTTTATCTCTCTGGTCTTATAGATACATCCCTAACCACTCACTCCACTACCAGACTCAATCATCAAAAGATCTCTTGCTCCCTCAAATAACTGTGCTCTTTTTTCCTTTGATGCCACTGATGTCCAAAACTTTATGCCAGCACACCTGCATGACACCAACCTCTCCTTCAAATCTCTCTGCAAAGCCCAACTTCATCAGGAAGCTTTTGGACCAGTCTCCCAGTTCCCATACCCTATTGTAATTAAGCTTAAGTAAGGTAAAGGAAATAAATGCATAATTCTTCCCATTTACCACTGCCTCCCTTTCCTTTATTTTCAGTATAATTTAGTATTTGATGTAAGGTCCTTGGGGCAGGGACCTGTACCTTGGTGGCATTATAGAAATAAGAAACAATTCCTAATTAACATAATGCAAGCTATAACATTATCTGTTGAGCGCTGCATTCTCTGAAAGGAAGTATCTCAACAGCCACATGGATGGGGCCCAGAGCCTTCCTATTCTTTCGCTTAAGAATCTCAAAAGAGAAACAGTGCTTTGTGGTGATCATCACAACCCAACATTCTCTCTCTCATTTCTTTTACAAGCATCAGCCCTGTTCTCCTATTCACACACTCTCACATACACACTCCATTCTACTTGTCTCTCTTCCTCGCCCTTCTCTCTCAGCTTCCCCACTTTTGGCTTTATTTATTTATTTATTTTTATTTAAAATATTTCTATCCTGCCTTTCTACTCTGCAACAGGGCACTCAGAGCAGCTCACAATGCCATTATACACAGTGAACAAAAACTCAAAAACATTAAAAGAGACAAAAATACATAAAATACAGTTAACAATTCAAGGGGAGTGGTATTAAAAGGGGAATAAAGAGGTAAAACTAATAAAGGGGTAAATTATAATCTGTTTCAGGCTTTCCCTCTGCCAAGGACTCACCACTTTGTGAGGTGCCTTTGGCCAATACCAATCCTAAACAGAGAGAGAGAGAGAGAGAGAGAGAGAGAGAGAGAGAGAGGCAGGCAGGCAGCTGCACACATGAACTTGGGCACTCAACCACAGAATGCAGCACCTTTCCAAAGGAAACTGTGCCACTCTAGCCATTGTGCTCCACAGCTGGGCCTGAGAGCTTGCATCTGCATCTGCCTGTCTCTCCTGATAAAGCTGGAGGGTAGAAGGAAGGCACAGAAAGGTCTGAGGACTGTAAGTGGCCCACAGGCTGCCCATCTCTGCTATGAAAGGAGCAGTTTATTTCCCCAACACTACGTCCATGTTTATAAAATAGCCATCCGTGGAAACTGTAAAGGACTATTAACAAAATGTGCATGTGGTCATCTACATGCACTCACCTGTATTATTATCTGAACTGATAAGACTACAATGAAGCTCTATACATACAACTATGGCCACAAACCTCCTACCACTTGGTGAATATTTAGTTACTTCTTAAAATCTTTTATCCAAGGTTGTGTTCACAATCAACCTTCCATGTGATTATAAGTTAAGGTTGAACATGGATCCCAATCAGCATTAGTGATTTGGGGGGGAGGGGATGGCAGTACTAGCAACAATGGACTGGGCACTTAAGAGGTAGAGGTTGCTTCATATGAATGCAGTGTGAAAGATTTGCATATGCAAGCCTTGTATTTGTAACTACATTCACATACCGTTCAATTTCATATTAGGAATTTAATGGTCAACAAGATACAAACATACATTGTGGAAGGTTGAGGCTAGCAATCTGTTGAAATGAAGCAAATTAGCAAAAAAGGCTATTTTATTGAGATATGAATCCTGGTCTCTGCCATGAAGAATTAAATATGTGAAAGAGGAATGAGAGAAAGAAAAAAACTGGTGGTTCACATGTATGTCATGCTAACCGCTTTTCCTTCAAGTGGTGGTAAGGGAATCACATACAGCTTTGATCATGTGAGAGTACTGTCTTAACAGGAAATCCCCAAATATGTCTGTACTTGCAATTACACAAAGTCTTGATTCCCCAATACATCAGCTACAGCTGATTTGCCTAATAATTCATTTCAGGTATACACCACTATCTAGTCACAAAATATTTTGCTGTAGTAACCAGATGCAATGAAAGGGGACGACACATAATGAAAATGACTCAAAACTAAAAGGAAACAATAGAATTAAAAGTATAACCTCACTAAATACAAAAACATGGGCTACTATTGGCAAGGAGGGAGTATTTGCAAACAAAGAGATGATCTTTCAGTATATCTAAGTTTAAGAGTATCTATTTCTGAAGTGAAAGTGAGGGACACATTTTTCTTTCCACCCAATTCATTCCCAGAAAATTGGATGTGCTCAGTTTTTATTGTTTTCATAGCTGATTGCATAGATCATCAGAACCAGACCTGCATCAGATATCAATACTCTTCATGCAGGCATTGTCTGAGGGAACCTGAAATAGAACACACTTGCTAATTTTGTTGCTGCCATCACCCTGACACATAATCAAGGAACAATCAGAAACAAATCTAATTTGGGGCTAACAAAGTCAGCACCACCATCACCCATGTCTTAACACTGGGGCATTTTCAGATTCATCAGTCACACTTTAAATATTGATTCACAATAGTTTCAGCCCAAATTAAAAGACTCTGAGGAGATTGTGTTCTTAATCTTGCTAATACAGAACCTCCTAATACTTAACAAAAGCAAGAATGAGACAAAACATGATCGGAAGGGATGTACTGAATGTGCCTTTCCCTCCCAAAAGCCTACCTTCATGACAATTCACGTTTTTCACACCTGTTTGCAGCCCTGATTTGCTGCTTCAGCTTCAATATCATTACTATTTTTTTGCTCTGTGATCCCAGCCAATCAGGGAACAAATAACAAGCACGATGACATGACACCACATAACCAATTATATGCAGCAATGTCACTGAGATGTAACAAACCAATCTCATTGCCTTCAGCGTGAATCAGTGTTGTGTGGCACACTCATTCCCATTACTTAGGCAAGTAGGCCAACATTCCCTGATTTATTGCATGGCAGCAGTTTCACTGCTGCAGAGGAATGGGAACAAAATGAGTTCTGGCCCCATTGTTTTAGTATGCATTCCTTCCTCCAACTCCTATTCTAAGTGAGGGCCATCCCTGTGCAATTCACAATCACTTACATGCTCTTTTGTAGTTCCCCTCAAAACAAAACAAACAAAAAACTCTTTTAGGGCCTGCTGAAGCTTCAGTGAAAACCACCACACCCTTTTTGGCTAAGCCCCTGTATTTAAACTTTTAGAAATAAAACAAACTAGATTAAGCACAGCCCTAATTTAGGTGTTATGTAGAACAAAGTATAATTCCACCATAGACTATAAATCCATTAACAGCTTTAATTATTTCAGACATAAAACCAGGCAGACACAGATTCAGAAACAAGACACATTATTTTGTTTGTTTATTTATTTACTTCATTTGTATACTGCCCCATAGCCAAAGCTCTCTGGGAGGTTTACAACAATTAAAAACATTAAAAACAAATATACAAATTTAAAAACACATTTTTAAAAAGCAATTTAAAAATTAAAATTTAAAAATAACACTACACAGAAACACATGCGATGGTGGTCCATTTTTAACTTTGAGTAGCCACACTGAAAGGGAGTGACTGAAAGCAAAGAAAGAAGATGCTTAACACTTTTATGTGCTGTTTTCCCACTCCAGATCACTCCAAGCAGCTTTTCCAATGGGTATTTATCCCCACAGGGAGGATGCAGGGAAATGGCAGGCAGGGAAAATACTCAGTTCCTCCCTTCTCATCCCTCACAATTTCTCCACCTTCAATCTAAAAAAGACCATGAGGTTCAGTTAAATGAGTTTGCATGTGGAATTTGGCTCTTAAGAAAACAAAGTTGTAGGGTGCAATCCAACGTACTTACGCTGGGCTGAGGGGAGTTGGATATGGCGGACTCGCAGCTGAGCTAGCAGGGTCCTGGCTCCGCCGGCAGAAGCCCCTCACCCCTGCTCAGCCGCAGCAGACCCGGGACCCTGTTAGCGCAGCTGGGGGTCCACCAGGGAAGCCCAGCCCAGCAGAAGGGGTGCCAGTGGAAGCCAGTGTAAGGCCCGAAAAAGGGGCATTCCTGGGGCATGTCAATAGAGAGGCAAAGGGGGGGACTTATGCAACATCCAACTCCTGTTCGGAGCGCTCCTGCAGGTCCCGATCTGGACCAAAGTTACATTGAGAAAAAAGTCAATCTAAGAAAATAATTCTACTGGAAGTCAATAGGAAGCGCTTACTCTCCGATAGGGGTATTTTTTCTTTTCCATTCCTGCACACAGCTCCCGAATGGCAAATGCATGCTACAGAGCTTCCCGCCGGCTCCTCCTCCACCAGCATCCCTTCCGCTGGCTTCCCATGAGTTGGATTGCTTGCCCGTTCACAATCTGGCTCTTTGGGAAGCAAGTTAAAGACATCCCAACAGAGTCCCATTGATCACAAATAACATCTTATCAAAATAAGCCCAGGTGAATCTGGGTCAGTTTAAATGCCTTTCTCCATGGGGACCACATAAGAACTAATGTTGACAGGTATAAAGATTGCTACAAGTGACTGACAAGGAAAGGGACTAGGAAAATGTCAATTCAAATTGCTGCTGCTGTGAAAAAGTGAACTCCATACTGGGGATCAACAGGAAAGGGATTGAAAATGAATCCTCCAATACTATAATGCTATTATATAAATTTTTGGTTATTAAACAAGAGCATCAATATACCTTTCTTTTCTTTTTAATGACAGATACAAAGGCAAAAAATAACCAAACATAGTATTTTTCACAAGCTATTTCCATCTAATTCTTGATCTTTGTGCCACAACAGCTGCCCAGCTATCAAAAATAAGCAGCTACTCATATTACCAGCATGGTCATTATAACGACCACCTTTTCGATGCCCACAGTGGAATGTTTGGGCTATACATTCTCTTTCATAACCTCCCATCAAATCAAGAGTGAGCCCTTTCAAATTCTTACATAATGTCTCAAAACTCACATTAGCAGGAGATAAAGGCATATGTTGCTCATGATAGATTATGTGGGTGTATCATTTGCTATGCTTTTCTCTTTGTATGTCTATGACTCATATCTCCTTCTGAAGCCCCCCCCCCCCGTTATCCAGTCTTGCTTACCTTTCATTCTGCAGTCAAGCAGGATAAAACTCCTGTAGTGGCCATTCTTTGACTTAGACTCTTTTGGATGTGGTAACACTGTTTGCCACTGATCTGGATGGGCTGTTGCTGACCACTACTCCCTGCAGGGTTGAAAGAACTATTTGGGTAATCCACCCTTGGACTCTTCTCTTACTTTATAATCTGTGCTGCAGATTCTCCATTCTCCTGCAATTTTGGTACTTTTTCACAGATTCAGGAAGCTCTTAACCATTTCTATTCACTTTTATCTCCAGATGCCCTGGGCAATAGCAGGCTATTTCAGACTGGAATATAGGCCTTTAAACTCAGATTTAGTAATTGCTGAGATCCTTGATTCATTACCCATGTTTTAATGCAATTCTTTCAGTTGCAGCATCAGATCTGATAATCTATGCATTGATTTATTGGCACATAAAACTAAGCACTAGCAAATTATGCACCCCACCAAAAAGTTAGTTAGGGCACATGAAAAACAAGGTGGGCATATGGGCATGGATTAACAGCTGGAGAGTGACAGCTTAAAAGTGTCTCCAAATCCATCCTGCTCATTTGGAGAAGAGTCGTATGACTGAAGTAAGCACTTTCTCCTGATCACAAGACTGAAAGAAAAATTTCTTAAGAACACGTGAGGGGCGCTTTCAACCATCTGCCCACCCGTGAAGTGATAGTCTTGGCTACACAATTTTTCACAATTAACATTTGAAACTTTGTTCACAGGTTACCAAAGTGGCACAGGGGCCACTTTCCAGGGGATCAGATGCCATTCCAGTTAATGATTTTTAGAAGGAAGCACATATTTTCTTCACTGCTATCCATGCTTAATGCTCTCCTCTGCTTAAGCACCTGTTCAACTATTCCATCAAAATTAATGGTGCTTAGCACTGGCTGGGTTGTACCCTATTTTACTGATTCCATTGTAAAAAAACTCCTACTAATTCAGCCAACCAAAACCGCACACATGATGATTCCAAGAGCAGCTGTAAAAGAGATTAGGCTCTGACGGTAAAGATTAAATTCCTGATGGTCAAACCCTCTAGGACCAACCACATTTTTTGGATTCCAGCCACTACTTTTGCTGGATGGGTGTAGATTAATAATGTAGAGCAGTCTTTTCCAACCTGCTGCCCTCTAGATGTTTTGGACTATAATTCCCATCAACCCGGACTGCTGGCAGTGCTGTGTGGGGCTGATGGGATTTGAAGTTCAGAACCTCTGGAAGGTAAAAGTGCATAAAGGAAACCTAATTCTGTAACATACTATTTCAAATAAAGAAAATTCACAGGGAACCTAGAATATGATTTTAAAGAACTCTGCTGCGGGGAGGGAGGGTGAGACCCTAGAATACATTCACATTTCCTTAATTTAGATGCCACTTTGTTGCCAGGGGGAGAGGAAAGCAGATTTTAGTGACTTCCAGTCCTGTCTTCAAGAAAATGTATTGATTTGTACATCATGAATAGTGAAATCCATCTCTTAAGACACAGGTCTGTCTAACTAGATTTACGTGTCAAGAAAAGGAACTTACTTGAGAAGTGGCTTTGGGCTTTAATCAAATTTATAATTATATGTAGTTGCTAACTGCTTAATAACTAGCTTTTAGAAAGCATAACTTGTCATACCCCTACTCCCATTTTATGACATTATACATTCCTCCAAACTCCCACATGCTCATTGAAATAGATACATCATTAGGAGAATCTTTTCAAAGCAGAATTCCTATTAAAAAAAACTTACACAAATGCAAATTGCTTAGCAGCTTCACACCATTTCTATCAATAAGACAAAATTCCTTTTGATTGCATACACTCATATGGAATTAAATTCCACTAAAATCAATAAGACTTGCAAATAAATGTAAATGAAATCAAGAGTGTACCAACAGCTTTGTTGTTAGTTTGCCTCCATGTGAAATTAAACTGCAGAGAAAAAATTAAATTAGAAAGGTTAAAAAAGGCAAAAATCAATCATTTCCTAAGATGTCCCTTGGAAATCCAAATGTCTTGCAACTGAAATGTCAAATTATATGCATATAAATGGTTAGGTTTTATTTGCTTTTTCTATTATATTTGCTACTTTATTGAAAAAGGCTTACTTATTGAAAGCTCATATAAGGCAAGGAATAGAGGCATGGTACCTAGCAACAGTTGCTCCCAATTTTTATTGCTATGGTTACATGTAATATAAAAAGAATGACCATGATTGGAGGAAAGCAAATGTTATGAACACAGGCAAAATTAGGCAAAACAACTACTGCTCTCTTTAAAAATTGACTTTCAAATAGCAGCAATCAGAACATGACAACAGTTACTAAGGGGATGTGAACAATGAGATGATCAAGGAAGGGATCGATGACCATAACATAAATTCCAAAACATGGCCTCCAACACAGGATTAGCACCTTGTGCGTATTCCAAACAAACTAAGCATTCAATAACCATATACACAACAAGCTTTAAATCCTCATAGTTAGAGCTAGTAAACATTTTTAGATACCAGGTTCACTTTTTTTAGAAGCCAGCACCACCAAAGTTTTAAAGGTGCCAAACCTGTGCAAAGCTGAATTAATATTTTAAATTCCTAGACACCAAAACAGACTGAAGAAAAGTCTGATAATATATATGAAATATAGTGCAAAAGGTGAAAAACCAGAGAACATTTGTTGCAGGGCTTATCATTTTTAATAAGCACAATTTGTTCTTTCACCCATTACTTGACACTCCAAATCTACACACTATTAGCCACCAATGTTCCATGACACTTGATGCCCAAACATCTGCCAAAAGGATACAGTAAATTCCCATTTATCAAATTCCAGTACTGCAACCTGAACAAAGCTAGTTTAACAGATGCTCTCAAAAATGCCTGTGCACAGTGCACAGTTAAATAGATTGTGTGTGCATAATAAACATCTGCTTAGGAAAAAAGCACATAGAAAACATTGCCAGGCAGTTTTATTCTAAGTAGTGTATCCCTTTCATAGAATCATAGAATAGTAGAGTTGGAAGGGCCTATAAGACCATCAAGTTCAACACCCTGCTCAATGCAGAAATCCAGCTTAAAGCATACCTGACAACATTTTATTGCGGTCACCCAACCATTAAAAAGTACACAACTGGATAAATACATAATCATAAAATCAAAAGGTGAGGGTTTAAGACATATTAGTACATTTAGAGCAGCCTTCCTAAGCTTGGGACCCTCCAGATGTTTTGGATTACAACTTCCATCAGACCCAGCCAGCATGGCCAATGGTCAGGGAGGATGGGGGTTGTGGTCCAAATTATCTGAAGGGTACCAGGGTGGAGAGGGGTTGCAGAATAAGCATAGCATTCTGTACTTCTCAAGGACCTCTGCAAAACCCCAGAAAAAGCTACAGCAACAGGATTTTCCCCAAGCTGTATAAAAAATAGACACCAACGTGCAGACATAATGACAACTCCTACTTTGTTGTTTGTGTACAAGCAATAATGAAAATCAGACTTGAATGCTCCTTCCTCCTTTGCACACAATTTGAAGCTTGCTTGTGGTTTGTAACAAACAGCCATTTCTTGTTTCACTCAAATATGGGACAGTGCAGTACATCAAGCCATGGTTAGTTACAAAGTCAGCTATTACAAAATGGTTTGCCATTATATCCTAATTGGACTACTAGAGAGGGATGCAAGAGTGGAGCTGGTGCCTTGCTTTGTCAACAGAGTGGGCCACAAGGTGATTAATGTGGCCTATCCAAAGAGATTTATTTAAATAAGTAAACTCTTCATTGACCTGAACCCAGTTTTAATTTTTTTATGAATGTTTTATTTTGCAAATTTAACAAAAAAAGAAACATTGTCAGTTCACATTAACAATAAAAATAAATCCTGACTTACACAAACATATTAATATATTATCTTATGCAGTATTTCTTCTCCCATGCCTCAGATCCTTTATGCTATTGATGTTCCTATATTTTCTTAAGACTGATAGACGTTTACTGAGGTTTCAATAAGTAGTTAAACTTATTTATGACTTCATTGTTATGCTTATCTATCTCAATTTATGACAAATTTGCAGGTGCCACTCTTGTTTATTCACATCCAGCAAGCCCTTGAACCAAACAAAGCAAGGAAAACATTAGAATCAAACTACAGAGGAAGGAAATTCAAGTTTGTTTCCTATGTGTACAACAGAACACTTTTCCAGCTGGTTTCCGAGAATGTCTCTCTTGCACATGGACTTGTATGAATAAAATTTATTTTAAAAAAGGAATGAAGTTAACGTACTTCAAACTAATACAGTAGTATATTTTATATTTGCAGAGACACTGGAAAACAAATATTTATCTGGAACAGAACTCAGTTTCCAGCAGCAACAACAAAAGTACATAAGGACAGATAATCAATGCATGATAACAGATAATAGTCTTGATCAGTTCTTAACAGGTCAACAGGGGGGAAATTGATAACATATTAAATCACACAATGCCCACCCTGGGCAGAATACTTTGCAACCAATCCAACACCTAAGGATTAGCTTTCATGAATTTATTGCAATACTTGCAGTTGCTGCTATAAAACATCTACATGTCTTTAACAGTATTATCCTCGAATGGTCTATTGCAGTAAAAATTCCGCTGACTTCATGCTGACTTCATGCTAGCTCCGATGCATTCTTCAGTCTTCTAGTTTGAGATGAATATTCACTAATAGGCAAAAAACTTTGTGGTTTAAGAACATACCTATAGTCAAACTTTAAAAAGCAGGGAATTTGGGCAGCTATAGTGAATGCCCCGGGGATCAGGAGACCTGACCTCCTGTCTGAGATATTGGACTGCCCTACATATTGGTCAAAATGCAAACACCATTTGGGTTGGTCTTTCACAGTCCAATCCACTTCCTATGTAGTTTGGAAGAATTTGGTAATGTGCTTAGAAGAATTTGGTAACGTGGTGCATTCGCTATAGCTGCCCAATTTCCCTGCTTTTTAAAGTTTGACAGAAATATCTGTAGGCTATAGGTACATTCTTAAACCGCCTATTAGTACATTTCTCTGCTTTTTAATCTGGGAGGTAAGAAATGGGATCATGTGCAAATTTGCTGAGAAGGGATTTATCATTTGCATGCTTATTGAGTTCAGTGGGATAGACTCCCCTGCAATCATGCTTAGGACTGGTAAAACTGACCATGGGGAGGGAGGCCTGGAGTGGGCAGGTAGGAGGAGGAAGAAAGAGGGGAGGGGAGGGAGGAGGAAGGGAGAGGAGACAGGAAGGAGGAGAAAGACAGGTCTGATCATTTGCATGCTTATTGAGCTCAATGGGATTTACTCCCATGCAATCATGGCTAAGATAGGTAAAACTGACCATGAGGGAGGGGGAGCAGGAGGGGAGAGTAGAGGGAAGGAGGAAGGGAGGGAGAGGGGAGCAGGAGGGGGAAGGAGGGGATTGGGAGGGGGAAGGAGGGGATTGGAAGGGGGAAGGAGGGGATTGGAAGGGGGAGGAGTAAATCAGTAAAAAAAAAAGCCTAGGTCAAAGATATCATGAATGCTGATTATACAACTTCTAGTTCTATTTTATGAATATGTTAACAGCAGTTTATGGAGATGGGAAATAACACGATCAATCCTATTCTTGGGCCCAATTTAGAGTGCTAGTTATTATTTTTTAAAGCTCTAAATGGCTTAGGACAAGGATATTTAAAAGGGCTAGTTCCTATCAATTCAGGCTGCCCATTCTTCTAGGTCACTGGGAGATACCACGTTGCATGTCCTATCAACATAGAATCATAGAGTTGGAAGGGGCCTATAAGGCCATCAAGTCCAACCCCCTGCTCAATGCAGGAATCCAAGGAATCCAACATCTGAGGCTCAGCAGGAATAGGGTTTTTATGAGGCTGAGAGGCAGTGACTGGCCCAAGGTCACCCAGTGAGCTTCATGGCTATGTGGGGATTCGAACCCTGGTCTCCCAGGTCATAGTCCAACACCTTAACCACTACACCACACCCAGAGATAAATCACCCTAAGATCAACAGGACTTATTCTTTCCTGTTAACTTACATACAGTAGATGCAAACTTACCAGCAAAAAAACCTACATGAATGTAGACCAATTTCAAGCCTCTGAGAACAGCATGTTTTATGACCTCATTGCTCTTAAAATAAAGTCATTGTTAAAATACGCTTCCCCTGCCCAACTGCATTTTAACTTTGGCTGCATAGAATCCTTGCAAGGCTGTTAATAAATGGTAACTATGGGACTAACAACAGAATCCTACACGTGTTTACTCAGATATTCATTCCACTGTGCTCAAGGGGACATACTCCCTGGAAAGTATGTTTAAAATTGGAGCCAAACACACTCATGGGATTGCACTGTAAGACATATCACAGCATGAAGCATCACATGACACATGCTAGGTGTGGAAACTGCAGCTCAAAACATACAGAGCACAGGACACAAAACTGTAGGCATCTTGCCTACATGTGGGAACTGAATGAATTGGACTGTCTTCAAGTCGATCTCGACTTATGGCGACCCTATGAATAGGGTTTTCATGGTAAGCAGTATTCAGAGGTGGTTTACCATTGCCGTCCTCTGACACATGGGACAGGACAGGACTCCAATTCCAGAACCCATTTTTTTAATGCCAGAGCTCAGGTCTGAAACATGTCTAATAATAACAAAGCCTCTGTTAAAGTGGAGAGTGCCTCTCCCCTCACCAGTAAGAAATTTCAGCCTAGAGACACACATCTAGGATTAAGAACATAAGAACATAAGAAGAGCCTGCTGGATCAGGCCAGTGGCCCATCTAGTCCAGCATCCTGTTCTCACAGTGGCCAACCAGGTGCCTGGGGGAAGCCCGCAAGTAGGACCCGAGTGCAAGAACACTCTCCCCTCCTGAGGCTTCCGGCAACTGGTTTTCAGAAGCATGCTGCCTCTGACTAGGGTGGCAGAGCACAGCCATCATGGCTAGTAGCCATTGATAGCCCTGTCCTCCATGAATTTGTCTAATCTTCTTTTAAAGCCATCCAAGCTGGTGGCCATTACTGCATCTTGTGGGAGCAAATTCCATAGTTTAACTATGCGCTGAGTAAAGAAGTACTTCCTTTTGTCTGTCCTGAATCTTCCAACATTCAGCTTCTTTGAATGTCCACGAGTTCTAGTATTATGAGAGAGGGAGAAGAACTTTTCTCTATCCACTTTCTCAATGCCATGCATAATTTTATACACTTCTATCAGGTCTCCTCTGACCCGCCTTTTCTCTAAACTAAAAAGCCCCAAATGCTGCAACCTTCCCTCGTAAGGGAGTCGCTCCATCCCCTTGATCATTCTGGTTGCCCTCTTCTGAACCTTTTCCAACTCTATAATATCCTTTTTGAGATGAGGCGACCAGAACTGTACACAGTATTCCAAATGCGGCCGCACCATAGATTTATACAACGGCATGATGATATCGGCTGTTTTATTTTCAATACCTTTCCTAATTATTGCTAGCATGGAATTTGCCTTTTTCACAGCTGCCGCACACTGGGTCGACATTTTCATCGTGCTGTCCACTACAACCCCGAGGTCTCTCTCCTGGTCGATCACCGCCAGTTCAGACCCCATGAGTGTATATGTGAAATTCAGATTTTTTGCTCCAATATGCATAATTTTACACTTGTTTATATTGAATTGCATTTGCCATTTTTCTGCCCATTCACTCAGTTTGGAGAGGTCTTTTTGGAGCTCTTAGCAATCCCTTTTTGTTTTAACAACCCTGAACAATTTAGTGTCGTCAGCAAACTTGGCCACTTCACTGCTCACTCCTAATTCTAGGTCATTAATGAACAAGTTGAAAAGTACAGGTCCCAATACCGATCCTTGAGGGACTCCACTTTCTACAGCCCTCCATTGGGAGAACTGTCCGTTTATTCCTACTCTCTGCTTTCTGCTTCTTAACCAATTCCTTAACCACAAGAGGACCTCTCCTCTTATTCCATGACTGCTAAGCTTCCTCAGAAGCCTTTGGTGAGGTACCTTGTCAAACGCTTTTTGAAAGTCTAAGTACACTATGTCCACTGGATCACCTCTATCTATATGCTTGTTGACACTCTCAAAGAATTCTAATAGGTTACTGAGACAGGACTTTCCCTTGCAGAAGCCATGCTGGCTCTGCTTCAGCAAGGCTTGTTCTTCTATGTGCTTAGTTAATCTAGCTTTAATCATACTTTCTACCAGTTTTCCAGGGACAGAAGTTAAGCTAACCGGCCTGTAATTTCCGGGATCCCCTCTGGATCCCTTTTTGAAGATTGGCGTTACATTTGCCACTTTCCAGTCCTCAGGAACGGAGGAGGACCCGAGGGACAAGTTACATATTTTAGTTAGCAGATCAGCAATTTCACATTTGAGTTCTTTGAGAACTCTCGGGTGGATGCCATCCGGGCCCGGTGATTTGTCAGTTTTTATATTGTCCATTAAGCTTAGAACTTCCTCTCTCGTTACCACTATTTGTCTTAGTTCCTCAGAATCCCTTCCTGCAAATGTTAGTTCAGGTTCAGGGATCTGCCCTATATCTTCCACTGTGAAGACAGATGCAAAGAATTCATTTAGCTTCTCTGCAATCTCCTTATCGTTCTTTAGGACACCTTTGACTCCCTTATCATCCAAGGGTCCAATTGTCTCCCTAGATGGTCTCCTGCTTTGAATGTATTTATAGAATTTTTTGTTGTTGGTTTTTATGTTCTTAGCAATGTGCTCCTCAAATTCTTTTTTAGCATCCCTTATTGTCTTCTTGCATTTCTTTTGCCAGAGTTTGTGTTCTTTTTTATTTTCTTCATTCGGACAAGACAAGGATTAGCAGAAAGGATTTCTGGACAAGATACAGGAACTTCCAGACAGGCTGGGAGACCCAGTACCTCTCATTTAATTTATAGTGCAATCCAGCACATGTATACTCAGAAGTAAGCTCCACTGAGTTCAATGGGATTTACTCCCAGGTAACTGTGTACTGGAATGCAGCCTAAGACATTAAGCACTGAATGGAGCACTATATCATACATGTAGAGAGAAGGTTGATGTTTTTTAAAGTTCCTTTGGAGCTATTCTTTTTTTAAATAATATAACAATACAGTTTAAACATGAACCACACTATTAGTTTCACAGCATATTTCTAATACAAGAACATTACAGAAAATGTGGAGTAATTGGTCAATTTTTGCTAAAGATGCTTTATGAAACCACTACTTGAACATTTAAAAAATAATGCAGAAGGCAACTTTTGTCCTGTTTACGATTAGTTTGGGTTTCACAATTTTGTCAAATCCTAATGGGTGGTATAACTACAGGCCCCTCTCTCATTGCTACTGGCACTGTGCCTAAAGTTAACCTGATTTTCAAAACACTTTGAGAAATGGTTTTTCAGATGTCAAAACATTAATATCCTGAAAATGAATTCCATGTTCATTTTGGCATAGGGGACATAAATGCAAACACTTAAGATCCAGATTATATAGCATCTGAATATTATTTGTGTGGGTGTGTTGCAATCTGCAGTATCCAACTGCTTAAAAGCCTAAAGGCTCTAGCAATTTTTAGCAGTTTGTGTCTCTCACACAGAGAGGAAAGCATCTGATCCAGCCCACCCCAACAAAACACTGAGCAAGTGTCAGAAGTAGTGATACCAAGAGGGATTGTCCTGGAGGAGCAAGCATGACATTAACGCTATGGTTAGAAGGCACATGATGCAGCCACGTTGCTGAAGCAAAGCAGGTCTGGGTCTGGAAGACTGCCTGGGAACCCCATGTATGATCCTTTTGACTTCCATCATAAAAAAAATGGTGAGATAGGAAATGGAAGGAAGGGTGGATTGTGACCTGGAGGGAATAATACAGGGGTAAGATAAGGATGGGTACCTTTTTTAATGAACAGCCAAGGAAATTGTTTTCTCCAGGAGAGAGCTGGAGACGTTTTCTAGGGTACCTGCTTAAAAGATGAAGAAGAGGGTTATGGAGCAAAGTCTTCCTCCTCCCGTATCCCCACTATTAACACAAGTTTTGGAAGAAGCAAAGACTACCAGTGTTGAAACAGTGATCCTTCAACATCAACTTTGCTGGACTGGCCATGTTGTTCAAATGCCTGATCACTATCTTCCAAAGCAGCTACTTTACTCCCAACTTAAGGATAGAAAACAGAATATCAGTAGACAGCAAAAGAGGTTTAAAGATGTTCTTAAAGCAAATCTAAAAAAATGTAGCATGAGCATCGAGAACTGGGAAGTCTTGGCCCATGAACATCCCAAATGGAGGTCGGCTATTATCAAAGGTGCTATGGACTTCGAAGAAGCACAAATACAGGGCGAATGGGACAAACGAGCTAAGTGGAAGGCACGTCAAACAAATCCTCATCGCGACCATCTTCCATCTGGAAACCTATGTCCTCACTGTGGGAGGCTGTGTGGATCCAGAATTGGCCTCCACAGTCACTTACAGACCCACTGATAAAGACCTTACCTTGGAAGACAATCTTACTCAGCCACAAGTGATTGCCAATGAATGAATGAATGAATAATAACAACAACAACAACATTTACCTGCCGTTCTCCATAAGGTCCCTGGGCAGTTTATAGCAATGCAAAAAGCCCCTAATTAAGATGGTGTTTTCCTATTTTTAACTTGCACAATTGCTGTGCATATGGCATTTTGCAGAACAAGCTTGGTATGGAGGAGGAAAGTAGAGCATGCCCCCGATTAGAAGTGTATGGGAGACAGAATGATGGGCCTTTGGGTGTAGCCTGGGCAGGCAAGGAAAAGGAAAGTGGGATTAGAGTATTAAGAGCAATTCCTACTTCTGGTCCTTCTTCCAACTCTGGAAGAAGTAGTGGAGCTGGCTGCTCACTTAGCCTACAATTTCTGCTCTACAATGCCAGTTTGGGCACCGTTCAAACAGGACTTCATAATGGCACCAATCTGGCACACTTTACTGAGATCTCGCAGGGTAAGACAAGAGAACTTGATGCCCCCAGTTGATTTTCCTGTCAGCAGCAGCCTAGGGTCAGGGTCATGGTGGCCAACAAAGTATTTTATGAGAAACATCATTGGTATCAAAGCGCATCCCTAATGCCAGGCTGCGAGCCAGAAATTCTGCTAATGAACTGACTCCTGCATTAACAGACTGATTGATTTTATCTTAGAACTGGAGTAGAGATCCCTAAACCTATTAGCGTTGAACAACTTCAAGATCCATATTGGGACCTCATGAGTTCATGGTGCCACCTGGCAGCTGCATCCATGTTTAACTGGCCCAACACAGGTTGCCGGTGATTCTCTGGATTTTATTCTAGGCAGGCCGATGGTACTCTGCAGGTATGGAATAGCACAATTACTTCTTTGGTCATGGATAGATCATTACCTTGTGTGAGTGGAAATTATAACTTTAGTCCTTTGCAGGGGTGGTGGGTAAATTAAGATGCCCCACCCTGAAAAGCTGCTGGGTCCAGTGGGTTACCAAAATGTTGCCAGCCAATCTCATTGCCTGTTAAAGCCTTTAGATTGCCTCTGGAATAAGGAGTTAACTCAGGCAGAAGATATGATAGCTTTGATGTCCTTGCGCTTCTTTGTGGTATTCCACAGAAGTGAGAAAAATTAAGCAACAGAGACAATGGGATGAACATAACCAAACACAGGCTACAGTCCACCTGAAGCCTATTTTCTCTGCATCATGGTGTCCGTGCAATGCTGTCCAGGGAATCTTTTTCCAAGTAGTAAGATATCTATTACAACCTAGCTTACATTTTGATGAGCTTCAACCCACTGTGGCCTGCTGTGACAAGTCCTCACAACTGGTTCGACTTAGATTAGGTCCTATGCAAGAAGCATCTGTGATGTTCCTGCTTATATTGTAAATATGGTAAGTGCTGGTTATATAGAAGATATATGGTAAGTGGAGTGAAAGAGGAGGGGGAGTACGGGGCAGTAGAATGCTGAATGATTGGCTGAGTGTTTGAATGGCTGGGAGTATAAATGGAAGAATGACAGTTGAATCTGGGTGGAGGTTTGGTGGTGAATTGAGGTGGTGGCTGTGAGGTGGTGTTTGGAGGTTGTTATTGTTGTTGAGAGTGAGTCAGAGTTCTGAGGCGATTAGTAAGAAGTCAAGTACATAACAGAATATAGATGAAACCATACGCTTGTAAAATGTTCCTTAAGTAATCTTATTTCTAATTCTTAATAAATATTTCTTGGTTAAATAAAAGCCTGATTCCTTCAGCTGGGATACACATACCAGGGGGAAGAGCAAAGTAACCAAGGCTGAACAGTTTGTATCGAATGGTGGCAGCAGCGGATCGGAGGAAAGTATATCCAGTCCCACAGAGAAACCCAGGGCTGTATGCTTCAGAGCCAAGGGGCTGCAGGGGGGTTTACAAATTATCTATACCCATTGACACAAGGTATCGGAATAGCCAGGCAGAGATTAGGCACAGTCTATTGGCTAAAGGGGTTACAGAGTGTCGGGTGGTGCTGCCTAGCAGTGGGATCTTTTGAGATCGGTGCTAGTGCTGTAAAGGGTAAGAATAAACCTGACGTTCTTGACTGGGGGTGGCCAGAGGTGGGCTGCACATCATAACGTGGGTCTGACAGTGGTGAGACATCACTAGTGGTCACAGGCGGGGAAGGACGTCACAGCGTCCATGATCTCCAATTAACAGATTTGCTGTTAAGCCCAGAAGGCGACAACGAGAAAACGGGCTTTCTCAGTGGTGGCCCCCGAATTATGGAATTCTCTCCTTGATGAGGTACGCCTGGCGCCAACATTGTTATCTTTTCGGAGTCAGGTAAAAACCCTCCTCTTCTCTCAGGCATTTTAACATTTTAATATTTAATATTTTAACATTTTGATATTTGATATCTTAACTTCTTAACATCTTAATATTTCAATCAATTTAATACTTTTTTAACATTTAATATTTAGCATTGAGTTTTGTAGTTGCTTATGTGTTGATTAGGTTTAGTTTTCAATTTGTTTAATATATGTTTTAATTGTATATTGGATGTTTATCTGTTGTGAGCCGCCCAGAGAGCTTCGGCTATAGGGCGGGATATAAATTTAATAAATAAATAAATAAAATTTCAGCAGGCCTTATTGATTAAAAAGAAAAGAAACTGGAATCCAGTTTTTATATTTTGTTGTGTTGCTGATTTGTAGGATTGTTTTTAATGTGATTATTTTAATCATTTAAATTGATACTGCTTTATTGTTTGTGTTTTATTGAATATGCCAGCCTTTCCCAACCAGTGTGCCTCCAGATGTTGTTAGACCACAATTCCCATCTTTCCTGACCATTGGCAATACTAGCTGAGGCTGATGGAAGTTGTGGTCCAACAACATCTGGAGGCACACTGGTTGGGAAAGGCTGGAATATGCTGTTAGCCACCCTGTGCAACCATGTTGGCAGGACATAAATGGTAAAATAAATAGACTTGCAGGTAGTCATATTGACCTATTAGGAAAAAAACTCCAAAAGGCACAGCAAATCTTTATTAGGATGTGCAAATCTTTTTGGTTGGTTCCAATAAAAGATATTATGCTACTGTTGTTACATAAAATATTTTATGACAATGATACAACAAAACCTTACCAGATTTTGCAACCGTAAGGAACTTTACAAGAGGTTTTAAGAGTTTAAGAGTTATATTGCATAGTGAATACGCTATTTTGAGCTGTACTTTGGGTTTCTGAAAATACTGATTGGGAGGAAGGAGAGAGGAAGAAGAACTTGCACAAGTGCCAGAAGGGTGGTCCAACAGTAAAAGCAAAACATTTTATTTAGAGATGGAAGAGTTATACAAGCGAAGTGTAAATACATGAACAGTACAATCCTATACGTCTCTATTCAGAAGTAAACCCCATTGAATTCACTGGGATTTAATCCCAAGTAAATGTGTACAAGATTACAGTCCTTATTCAGATTCTTTCTATGTGTGATGCTGTTTGCTGCCTGACAGTGCTAAAACAAAAGGTGTGTTCTTGTCTATAAAGAGACACAACAACGACAAAGTTGCAGGATGAGTGGATGCACTTCCTGTAAGCCCAAATCCCCTCCCTATCATTTCCTCTACAAATGCTCATGTTCCCAGTTACTGATGAATTTTATTCTGGATTCAGCAATTATTTCTTATGCATGCTTCCAGTGCAACATGTTTGATGTATATATAAGATCTGGACAGTTTAAAGATCTAATGAGAGGCCCTTTCCATAAAATCTAGCTAGCTAGCACACACACTGAACATGTACTTTTTAATTATGGGTTGTATCCAACTAAGTCCTACTCAGAGTAGACCCATTAAAAGGAATGAACGTTACTCATGGCTATTAATTTCAATGAGCCTACTCTGAATAAAAATTAGGCTGCAATCCATACACGTCTACTCAGAAGTAAGCTCCATTGGGTTCAATTAGACTTGATCCCAGGTAAGTGTGTATTGGATTGCAGCCTTAGTTAGAAACAACCCTATACATTTTACTCTTGTGGGCAACTGTCACTTTTACAAGTATTCCCAGAATTTTAAAAAGTTGTTTAAAAAAAACAAAATGTTCTATATGCAAATATTAGTCCATTACTAGTGTCAAACCATCAATTTTAATCTCTAATCCATTCTGAGTGGGTGGGGGAAGAGTTTAGTACCTGGGGCCTAAAAGAATCAATCTCTACTTAATTATACACTTCCCTGACAGGTTCACTTATGTTCCCTGACTAACGACACACACAGCAATGAACTGTCAAGTGTAATACACAGGACTAGATTGAATTTACTATTTATATTTACTTAGCATGAGAGACTTAAAACAATGTGGATAAATATTGATTTTGGGGAATATCTGCCCCATAGGAATCATAAATTACAATGCAGTTAGAATTTCAACGCATTCACAGAATCTGTTCATATTACTCTCTTTCTCCCACATGCACACACACACACACGATAGTAAAATTAAATGATGGTATGGAATAAAAACCACATATTTCTTTACATTCATTTAATATACTAGGACATTGGTCTAAAACATTTTTTCTGAGGAAAGTGATTGCAATAGACTTTACTCCTGGGGATATTTTAAGTTACAACATTATGAATATGATTAGATTTTCTGTGTTTAAGGCTTCAATCCAGTACAATCTGAGAGCTATTTCGCTAAGGGCGGTATATAAATTGAAATAATAAATAAATAAATAAATCTCAGAACTAAGCTCCACTGGGTTCAATGAGACTTACTCCCAAGTAAGTGTGTATTGGATTGCAGCCAAAGGCAACAGGGACCAATTCATACATTTAATCTACAGTGCAATAACCACTGAAAAAGGGACATAGGAACCATTCCCTACTGCAGGGGTGGCTAACCAGTGGTCCTTTAGATGTTGTTGGACTACATTCCCATCATCCCTGACCATGCTGGTTGGGGTTGATGGGAGCTGAAGTCCAGCAACATCTGGAGGGCCACAGGTTAGCCTCCTTGCCCTACATAAAACAATTTGTGTCAAGTTGCTCTCTTGTAGTGGCAGCAATTTTAACTATGCTAACACAATGTCACAGAAAACAGACATCACAATGCAAACGACTCCATATGTGGAACAATGCCACACTTGGCTGTATTTCAGCAGCCACTATTCCACAAATGTAACACATGAATCAGACACAGGCCTACGATTGAGTAATTTTATATTATTAATTTGTTCCTCCACCTCATTTATTCTGATTTATAATCTGCACCACCGTATTAGATGCATGGATTATTTGGTTTTCAAAATACAGCCAAATAAAAATACCCTTATAGAAGTTGAGTCAAACACCCCAATAATCCTATTCTTAAGATTAATGCCTAGAGAAGCTTGTATCCATGTTTTGCTCCAGCCCAGAAATACGTGTGACTTTTAAAAAACTACCATCCCATCTCACGTATTGGTGATATAAATATAATATAAATATAATATAAAATTACTCAATCGTAGGCCTGTGTCTGATTCATGTGTTACATTTGTGGAATAGTGGCTGCTGAAATACAGCCAAGTGTGGCATTGTTCCACATATGGAGTCGTTTGCATTGTGACGTACTGGTGGCGGAGTCGCTCTATACGTGAAAGAAGGCATTGAATCCAGCAAGCTCGAAACCCCAAAAGAGGCAGACTCCTCCACAGAATCGTTGTGGGTGGTGATACCGTGCCCCAGGAGGGACTTAATACTGGGAACGATCTATCGTCCCCCTGATCAAAATGCTCAGGGAGACCTGGAGATGAGATATGAAATTGAGGAAGCATCCAAACTAGGAAATGTGGTAGTAATGGGTGACTTCAACTACCCGGACATAGACTGGCTGCATATGTGTTCCAGTCATGACAAAGAAGCAAAGTTTCTAGATATTCTAAATGACTATTCCCTAGACCAGTTGGTCATGGAACCGACCAGAGGGACGGCAACCCTGGACTTAATCCTCAGTGGGGACCGGGACCTGGTGCGAGATGTAAGTGTTGTTGAACCGATTGGGAGCAGTGACCACAGTGCTATTAAATTAAACATACATGTAACTGGCCAATTGCCAAGAAAATCCAACACGGTCACATTTGACTTCAAAAGAGGAAACTTCACAAAAATGAGGGGATTGGTAAAAAGAAAGCTGAAAAACAAAGTCCAGAGGGTCACATCACTCGAAAATGCTTGGAAGTTGTTTAAAAACACTATATTAGAAGCTCAACTGGAGTGCATACCGCAGATCAGAAAAGGTACCGCCAGGGCCAAGAAGATGCCAGCATGGTTAACGAGCAAAGTCAAGGAAGCTCTTAGAGGAAAAAGTCTTCCTTCAGAAAATGGAAGTCTTGTCCGAATGAAGAAAATAAAAAAGAACACAAACTCTGGCAAAAGAAATGCAAGAAGACAATAAGGGATGCTAAAAAAGAATTTGAGGAGCACATTGCTAAGAACATAAAAACCAACAACAAAAAATTCTATAAATACATTCAAAGCAGGAGACCATCTAGGGAGACAACTGGACCCTTGGATGATAAGGGAGTCAAAGGTGTCCTAAAGAACGATAAGGAGATTGCAGAGAAGCTAAATGAATTCTTTGCATCTGTCTTCACAGTGGAAGATATAGGGCAGATCCCTGAACCTGAACTAACATTTGCAGGAAGGGATTCTGAGGAACTAAGACAAATAGTGGTAACGAGAGAGGAAGTTCTAAGCTTAATGGACAATATAAAAACTGACAAATCACCGGGCCCGGATGGCATCCACCCGAGAGTTCTCAAAGAACTCAAAGGTGAAATTGCTGATCTGCTAACTAAAATATGTAACTTGTCCCTCGGGTCCTCCTCCGTGCCTGAGGACTGGAAAGTGGCAAATGTAACGCCAATCTTCAAAAAGGGATCCAGAGGGGATCCCGGAAATTACAGGCCGGTTAGCTTAACTTCTGTCCCTGGAAAACTGGTAGAAAGTATGATTAAAGCTAGATTAACTAAGCACATAGAAGAACAAGCCTTGCTGAAGCAGAGCCAGCATGGCTTCTGCAAGGGAAAGTCCTGTCTCAGTAACCTATTAGAATTCTTTGAGAGTGTCAACAAGCATATAGATAGAGGTGATCCAGTGGACATAGTGTACTTAGACTTTCAAAAAGCGTTTGACAAGGTACCTCACCAAAGGCTTCTGAGGAAGCTTAGCAGTCATGGAATAAGAGGAGAGGTCCTCTTGTGGATAAGGAATTGGTTAAGAAGCAGAAAGCAGAGAGTAGGAATAAATGGACAGTTCTCCCAATGGAGGGCTGTAGAAAGTGGAGTCCCTCAAGGATCGGTATTGGGACCTGTACTTTTCAACTTGTTCATTAATGACCTAGAATTAGGAGTGAGCAGTGAAGTGGCCAAGTTTGCTGATGACACTAAATTGTTCAGGGTTGTTAAAACAAAAAGGGATTGCGAAGAGCTCCAAAAAGACCTCTCCAAACTGAGTGAATGGGCAGAAAAATGGCAAATGCAATTCAATATAAACAAGTGTAAAATTATGCATATTGGAGCAAAAAATCTGAATTTCACATATACGCTCATGGGGTCTGAACTGGCGGTGACCGACCAGGAGAGAGACCTCGGGGTTGTAGTGGACAGCACGATGAAAATGTCGACCCAGTGTGTGGCAGCTGTGAAAAAGGCAAATTCCATGCTAGCAATAATTAGGAAAGGTATTGAAAATAAAACAGCCGATATCATCATGCCGTTGTATAAATCTATGGTGCGGCCGCATTTGGAATACTGTGTACAGTTCTGGTCGCCTCATCTCAAAAAGGATATTATAGAGTTGGAAAAGGTTCAGAAGAGGGCAACCAGAATGATCAAGGGGATGGAGCAATTCCCTTACGAGGAAAGGTTGCAGCATTTGGGGCTTTTTAGTTTAGAGAAAAGGCGGGTCAGAGGAGACATGATAGAAGTGTATAAAATTATGCATGGCATTGAGAAAGTGGATAGACAAAAGTTCTTCTCCCTCTCTCATAATACTAGAACTGGTGGACATTCAAAGAAGCTGAATGTTGGAAGATTCAGGACAGACAAAAGGAAGTACTTCTTTACTCAGCGCATAGTTAAACTATGGAATTTGCTCCCACAAGATGCAGTAATGGCTACCAGCTTGGATGGCTTTAAAAGAAGATTAGACCAATTCATGGAGGACAGGGCTATCAATGGCTACTAGCCATGATGGCTGTGCTCTGCCAACCTAGTCAGAGGCAGCATGCTTCTGAAAACCAGTTGCCGGAAGCCTCAGGAGGGGAGAGTGTTCTTGCACTCGGGTCCTGCTTGCGGGCTTCCCCCAGGCACCTGGTTGGCCACTGTGAGAACAGGATGCTGGACTAGATGGGCCACTGGCCTGATCCAGCAGGCTCTTCTTATGTTCTTATGTTCTCACAAACTGTTTTGAAACTTCCTTCAGTTTCAAAACCAGTTTACCATGTGGCTGGGATGGGGGAAAACTGCTGAGGGAAAATGAGCTCCACTGGAAACAGAATCGGTTTCATAGTTCTCTATGTCATAACTACTGCAGAGAATTTTAAAAAGGTGTAGTTCAATTATATTCTACATCTGATTGTATGATGTCTTTGATCTTATGTGTAAAAACCGGACTCCA
This sequence comes from Rhineura floridana, assembly GCF_030035675.1. Lineage (NCBI taxonomy): Eukaryota > Metazoa > Chordata > Lepidosauria > Squamata > Rhineuridae > Rhineura > Rhineura floridana. The sequence goes on along the minus strand of NC_084496.1, from coordinate 10,362,649 downwards.
TAGTAACAAGTGAAAACAACAGCAAAGTAAATGAAATACATCATTTTATATAGCACTCTTTGTCAGATAACCAATAGAACTGGATTTGAAACACATACAAAAGGCTACAAGACTTTCACTTCCATGGGGCAATGCACAAAAGTGGCTGCAGCTGGTACAAAATGCAGCGGCACAACTGCTCACTAGGGCAGGATATCAGCAACATGTAACCCTGCTGCTGAAAGAATTGCATTGGCTGCCCATTAGGTGTGGGTGGTTTTTTTTGTGCACAAAGCCCTTTACAGCTTGGGACCAGGATACCTGAATATAGTCTTACCCCTTATATACCCAGTCATTCTCTGTGCTCTGCAGGTGAAGGCCTCCTTTAGATACCATCTCAACAGGAGGTCCATTCTGCACAACATAGGCAGCGGACCTTTAATGTTGTGGCACCGACCCTTTGGAATTCCTTTAAATATTAGACAGGCACCATCTCTGCTACCTTTCTGGAGCCTACTGAAGAGCTTCCTATTTCAACAAGCTTGTAAGCAGAGACCATGTCCCAGTTTGCGTCTGTTTTGGAATTACTTATTTAAATGTATTTAAAGATTTTTTTTTAAAAAAGGTGTTTTAACATGTTTGGTTTTTGAGATGTTTTAAGATGCTTCTAGTGGTTTATCTCTTGTGTGCCACCCTGGACTCCTTCTGGGAGGAAGGGGGGGATAGAAATTTAATAAATAATAATAATATGCAATTAAGGAACCCAATTAAAATATGCAGTGTAAACATTGTTCTGAAGTTTTATGCTATTTTGAGCTGTACTCGTTATTCAATAACTACAATGTATATCTGATTAGTATTACAAAGACTAAATCTAAGCAGACTAATCAAAAGGCATTTGAGACACCCTGAATATATTTATTTATTTATTAAACTTATATACTGCCCCATAGCCGAAGCTCTCTGGGCTGTTTACAATAACTAAAAACAAATACAATTTAAAATAATCTTTTAAAAAAACAATTTAAAACACAATTTAAAAATTTGAAACAATATAGAACACATGCTAAAATGCCTGGGAGAAGAGGAAAGTCTTGACCTGGCGCCGAAAAGATAACAGTGTTGGCGCCAGGCACACCTAGTCAAAAACTTCGTTCCATAATTTGGGGGCCACCACTGAGAAGGCCCTCTGCCTTTATAATATAAATGTGTTTAGTTCTAAAAGAGTAGGACTCCATTCTAATTCTTCAGTTACTTCAAAAAACATGCACAGTATCCAAACCTTGCAAAACAGTGAAGACCAACTTTCACATGGATCTTTTCAAATACCAATAATTACAAATTTGATTTCACAAAATAATTTAGAATTAGAATCCTTGAATGAGAAAATCAATGAAGAATTCTTCAATGAGCATTCCTAAAAGTGACATTCCTAAAAATAAATAAAATACTTGCAAAGGAAAAACTGCCAAAGAAATGTGGAACTACTATTGCATTTGAAAGCCTACCTATGAAATACATTAAAATACATATATTATCTTGGATCTAAAAGATCCTGCCACAGGCCTGAAATAAACAGAGATATAATCCCTCCCACCCCGTATGTAGTCCCCCATCTTCCCCGCTACCCAAAATGCTGCTCTGGAGTGTCCCCTATCCTTCTGCAGACAGTTTCCAGCAGGCACAGAGCTGTAGATGGAGTGGGGGACTGATGTCCAACCACCCGTCATATGCAAACAGAAGTGTAATACCCACACACAGGGATCTAAAGCCATTATTAGAGCATAATTTGAACAGCAATTAGTTTTGCCAAGTAAAAATTGGAAGAAATCTAGCAAAAAATAACAAACTTTTACTCATGCAGCTATTTTTGTATTACATCTAAGAATACATAAGCCAACAATGGAAACTATAGCACTGTCAAGAGCTGAGCACAAGATAAATTTGCTGCTTGTGAAGGAGAGTTATGAAAATCCTGCAGAAAAGTTGGAAAATCTTGTAGTTCTCACAAATTGCACCTTTCAGTTACAATACGATTTGAGGGTACCCATGCATGCTGATATGTAAACTTACTTACCTCAACACTAACCACTTAAAACCGTGTCCCTTACAGTCTGTTTCACACTCAATGTGAATCTGGAAATGAAAGATCACAAAAAAACCTACAAAATCTAAAATTTCCCCTTAACATTTATTTATATATACAAAAACTCCTAGTTCCTGATTCAGGAAGCTGCTTTGTGTGGCTGGAGCAGGTCCAGTTTTCCCATTTCTGCTGAAAACATGGAGAAGGTAAAACTAATTTACAGTGTCCCTGATCAGCAGAACAAACCATTCAACTGCGTAACATTTGTCAACCAGCTCAAGTATTAGAAATGAATATTTTATTAATATTACAGGATTAATAGTACAGGACAGTGTTGTCAGAATGTAAGATTTGACCCTGCTATGCAATTCCTATGTAGAACTGAACCCAGAACAGACAATCCCTTTACTGGACATGGCTTACTTAATAAACACTGACTCTTCCTGGGGGAAGATGGAATGTTTAAAGTTCTCCATTGTTAATTGGGGGTGAAGCAACACGAACATTTATGCACCAAGCCTTTGCTATCAGAATCATTGTGGTGGCAAAAATTTATGCTAACTACATGACAAGTTCTGAAAACACAAGCAAACCCAACAAATTTCCCTACTTTCCCCCTCCAGTTTATATTTCAAACTAGGAATATTTCCCCAAGTAGCAATTTCAGAAATTCTATATAGCAATACTTGCTTTTACAGAAGGATAGATGGAAGGTGGAAATTGATTAGAACATGTACAATTTCTGCAAAAAACACACACAGAGAAAGCCTCTCTCTCTCTTGAAGGGCTGCTTTATGTCAAACATCTTTAATATACAAAATGTGTACTGAATGTAAACTTAAACTTCAAAACATTTCAATATAAAGGAAAATTAATATGGGGTCATCTGAGGATAATTGCTGGTTAGCTTCTAGTGACTGCTGTACTTCAGCTGTTTATTTTGCCTTAATTGTTGTCCAAATTCATAGTGTACCAACCAGTGTGTATAAAGCACTGGTCATCTTACATTTTTAAGTACTTTAAAGTCCTATATACACAAATTAATATTATAAGATCAGCAGAATACCACTGTTATGCTATAACTCTTGTTCACAGCATTTATGTAACCATACACTCAGTTATGTAAACATTACTTCACTGATTACTGTACATATAACTATCCCAGCTATTCAATGGCTGTGTTGTAATAAAAATGCAAAGGATCCCATCTATTTATTCACTATAATGACACCAAGGTCTCTCTATTATCTTTCTAGCATAGAAGGCTCAGATGAGCCCTTGCACAATCTACTGGATTCCACTATAAACCAGGCTGATAGGAGGGAGGGGTCCTTGACTGCCTCCTAGTGTGCAGAGGTTCCCAGGCAGGAAGAATAAGGATGGCACATCCCATCCCATTTAAAAGGTTAAGGCCATATAGATCAGGATCAACTCTTAGGTTTAAAGGAACTATAATAATAATAGGAGTATTATTAACTCCAATTCTCCTTTTTATTACTGAACAAAAATTATCACAATCATTATTCAGCACCTATGGGAACTGATCACCCCAGGAAGAACAGTCCTCACTCTTCTGCAAGATGTCCTAAAACAAGTTCAACCTGCTCTGATGCTATTATATTCTCAACAGAAATCATCCTATAAAGCTTGCTTCTCTGTTTTAGCCAAATATGTAGAATCAACAAGACCCCAAATATATTTAGATTAAAATTCAAACATTTAAAAAACACCCACTGAAATGTTGAACTATGCTTCAGCAAAGCATCTTAAAATAGCAGGCATATTCAAATAAGACTTAAGAAATGTTTTGTTCTGAATGGGAAAGCAATGGTAATAGAAGATGTTTATGCCTTACATAAACAATAAATATCTACCCTTAGTTATTAACACTGATGTGTAATACAACTGGTTTGTTTGCACTGCTAAATAAAACATTTTAACAAACCTACAAATTTGTTGTTTCAGAATGGAACTTTTTTTATTTAATAGGTAAAATGGGAATACAAAGGTTCATGAGCAGCTGAATCTTGAAAATGCCATGCCTTTTTGGCTTTTGTGATTCTAATGCAAGCACCTACCAAGCATAATCAGACATCCCAAAGGGTAAGTATTAATTTTTTTAAAAAAATCAGTTGTATTCCACAAAGGTATGTCCTGGCACCAGTGCAGTTCAACAATTTCTTAAATAATTTGGAACCATAAGTGAGAAACAGGCTCAGCCACTATGCAAATATATGAGGATCCACAAACAACATAAAGAACTAGATTAAGTAGCGATAACCTGAGACAAGGTTTAAGGTTGTAGCAAAAACCTTAGTACTAATAAAACCGCATTAAGAAAATATACTGCACACAAGACACAATGAAGGTAATAGTCCTCTCTGTTCACACTAGTAAGGCCCCCAGCTACAGTCCAATATCTACTTTAATCAAACTTAGACCTCACAAATACCAGTTGAGGCAACAAACCTATATCTGGACTACAGACTTTGGGGAAAGGTGTCACATGATCTAGTACTCCATAAAAAAAAGCCTATGGGGGGGAATCTAGCATGTCAGGAAAAAGATTATAGGGTAGAACTCTTCTCCCTCTAATCCAGCTTTATACATGGCGAATATGGAGAAACACTGCCATTTGTGCCTAAAACTGACCTGATTTGATGTAAATACACTTCAGTTCTTGCAGGTACAGATGTACAAGTGAAGAGGTACAACTGCACAGATTCAGCATGATTTTAAAAAAGAAAAATCCCTGACATCCACCATGCTGGCACGAGAGCACTACAGGACAGATAAAAGGATTAGTACCAGGAAGAGGAGGGACTAATGATTATGTAATTAAGTTCAATAAGCAGCAGTTTAAGATCTCCAGGCCCCAGACCTGAAGGTAATAAAAACTATTTTTACATTATGTACAGATACACAAGGGTTACAAAAGTTCAAAAGTGACAAATATATCCAGCAGAGCAAACCGACCAGCTTTTTACTTCATATAAGCTATAAAGGGGAGGGGGAAGACCACACAATTTGTTCTTATATTGGAAACTGAAGGCTCACATAAGCCGCAAGAACTAACTTGTGAACATAGGATAAAATGCAGGACAGAGGTAAATATATGTTAATGATAACAATTAATAAAATCTGAATATGAAAAAGATGACAAGCCATCTCCCTTATATACCTGCTTCATTGGCATATGTGATGTGTATTCTAAGATATTCTGTAAATATTTCTCTCACATATGGAAGATATTGTTGCTAAAATAATTAAATCAGCTTATAAAAGCACGCAGCTCAAAATGTAATTTGGGATTCTATATAACTGTGTGTTTTTCTTTGCTACTATGAAGATGTGATAACTGGAAGACTCATATTTCTGGTAAAATGCCTCAAGTGGACTACTTAAAATTTCTTCAGGGGTTCAAGTTACCCTGTCTTCTTGTATCTATACTTCAAGTAACTTAAGTCTAACTTAACCCTGTGCAATTTGTTAAACACAAATTAAATTTTTCTTTTAACTGCAATGATTTTATTTCATTTATTTATTTATTATTAAATTTATATCCCACCTTTCCTTCCAGAAGGAGTCCAGGGCTGCAAACAAAAACACTAAAAACACTTTAAAACATCTTAAAAAGAAAAGACTTTAAAACAAAACATCTTTTAAAAAAACAACTTTAAAAACATCTTAAAAATCAATTCTAGCACAGACACAGAGTGGGATAAAATCTCTACTTAAAAGGCTTGTTGAATATTTACAGTTGTTATTCAGTTTTCATGTGGGATCCCTGAAATTAGGGCTTCAGCTGCTTCTGAGAAATCTTGTTTTCTCAGCACCTTCAAGCTAGGACTCATGATATAGCATCCATGACATCAACAGTGACAAGCAACACAGTGCCATTTTGTGTACATTTCTAAAGTTATTAGAATAAAAGCTACTTTACTGTTGCAAAAACACCATAGTATAAAAGCCAAATATTGTTCTGATACTACCTGAGTGAAAGAAAACTGGTGGCCCATTGACTGAGGGCCCCAAAGCATTTCATCTGGCCAATAAGAATCCAACCCTCCCCTTTGCAGCAACATCTGTTCTTTATGGACTTCAAGGTTGTGCATCTCCCTCTGCATCAGTGCAGCAAGGAAGTTCTTCCCACCAAAAAAAGTTAAAGATTTTACTTCTGATAGCATAAGTGAAAGGTACAAAATGTAATTCAGGACAAGGCGGGGGGGGAAGCAATGTTGTTAACAGTGATATCCCCCTGCTCCAAAAAAATAAAAAATCTGTATCCCATCAGTGCTAAGCATGTGTGTTGAGGGGGACAAGTGATTGCATTGAGCCCCCCTTCCTTTCCTTCAAACAGTGGCCTCCCAATACACTCTCCCAAGACTACTCTCTGGACATGATGTCGCAGGTATGAATGGAGCCACTGTAGCACTTCTGCCCATCCCACAGGGCTGGTCCAGAACGATACCATGGTCAATGGTATCAAAAACTGCTGAAAGACTGAGCTACCTGTCAGGAATGCTTTAAATTGGATTCCAGCATGGAGCAGGAGGTTGGACTCGATGGTGTTACAGGCCCCTTCCAACTCAACTACAGTAGGGCCCCCGCTTATACGGCGGGTTCCGTTCCGGACCCCCGCTGTAAAGCAGAAAATGCCGTAAAGCGGAACCCCATTGACTTTGATGGGCCGCATCGTGCGAAAATGGCGCAAAAGGGGGAAAAACCCTTTAAAATGGAAAACGAAAGCCGCCGTATCAGCGGAATGCCTCAAAGCGAAACGCTGTAAAGCGGGGCCCTACTGTATTCTATTATTCTAGGAGGAGCAGGGTTCCTCCCAAAAGAGCAAAGGGTCTACAATAGGGTTGCCAGGTCCGTGGCCTGAGACTGATCTTGTATCTTTAGGAGAAGAGAAAGTCAGCCAAGTGCAGGTGTTCTTGCAACCCTGTAATGGGAAAAACCACAAGGTGGAATTCTCCCTCCCCCCTGCACAACTTTTAAAGATACAGAAGACCTCGTGGAGGCCGGGCCTGGCAACCAAGAGGTCTTCTGTATCTTTAAAAGGTGTGCAGAGGGAAGGGAGAATTCCACCTTGTGGTTTTTCCCATTACAGGGTTGCAAGAACACCTGCACTTGGCTGACTCTCTCTTCTCCTAAAGATACAGGATCAGTCTCAGGGATTGAACCTGGCAACCCTAGTCTACAAAGACCAACAAAGGGTCTACAATCCCAGACAACTACACCCCTCTGCGTGTCTGTTTTAAACTTCTGTTACCATTCCTGAACTTCCAGGTAGAGCAAACCAGAAGTTTATTAACCAGTGACATCGTTAACAGATCCCCCTCACTCTCCACGTTCAGTCCTGCTGACTTTGGGGAAGGAAGCCATCCTACCTAGAGGCTCCGACCCCTTCCTCCTCCCAGAATCCTACCTAAGAACCTGCAAGTTAGATTAGGACCCTGCGGCGCGTGCACGCAGGTGCGCACAAACGCAGACAGATCGATATGAGCTCCTACTGGGAGGAAGGGCGGGATATATATCTAATAAATAAATAATACATAAATAGTTAAGATGGCCCTGGCTGACTCTTTGTGGCAGCTTTCCTGGGGCTAGAAATGCAGCCACTTCTGGGGAGGGAGCTCGCGGAGTACGCAGCCTCCTGGAAGCCCCGCCCCCTCCGGACCCTGAGGTAATAATCTGCAGTCGCTCGTCTAACCAACCCAAACCACGGAACGTGCGGCGCACTCGCGCGCAGGGAGGGGGGGGCAGAAGCACACTGAAAACTCCCGCCCCGCCTCTCTTTCTCTCTTCCCCCCCCCCTTGCTTCAAGCCAGCGCTGTCACTGCGGTCACGGGACAGCAGAAAGAATGGGAAGGGATTAATTCTCTCATATCTATATATCTACACACCACGTCCTCCTCTCCTCCCCGTCAAGGTGGACCCCCGCGCGAACCCGAAGTCCACCCCTCACTCACTCACCCTCTCTGGCCGCTGCTGCCGCGGACATGTCCTCTCGCGAGCTTTGGCGGCGAGACTTTGCAACTCGGGTGAGAGGAGGTTGGGGGGGTTAGGGGAGAGCACCGCGCGCGAACTAGCCGGGGGGGGGGGGAGAGACCAAAGCGCTCCGCTGATTGGGCGGTTCTTCTGCGGCCGAGCGCGAGGCGGGCAAAGGTGTTGGCGAGCGAGAAGGCACGCGCCGCTCCATCTCTTGCGCTCCCGCGCGCGCGCTTAACTGTTGACCCCCCCCCCCCGGTTTTCCTAACGCTCTGGCGCTTCTTATTCCATCCGGGTATTTTTCCACGCTTTTTTGTTTTCTGCTGCTTCTGCCACTTTTGTGAGGCGGGTTGGCACAAGTTGTATGAGGGTGCCGACCTGCCCTGTGGCATTTTCAGTATACGTACCACAATCCCCTTAACACGTACTGTAGAGAGAAGCGACACATAACTCCATTAAGAGTTCTTATTCCCCATAAACAGAATGCGCGCAAACAAACAAAAAATTTAAAAAACGGGCAGAAAGGCTTGTGGCACTTCCAAAGACGCTGGGTTGTATCCAACTAAAGTGATAGTCAGAGAAGACCCACTGAAATTAACGGACCTGAGTTAGTCATAGCCATTCATTTCAATGGGTCTACTCTGAGTAACACTGGATACAATCATTCCTGACCCCATTTACCTGAGAGTAAGTCCCACTGGGTTGTATCCAATTAAGTTTTACTCACAGTAAACCTGTTGAAATTAATGGACCTCAGCAATGTTCATTCATTGCAATGGGTCTATTTTGAGTAGAACTAGCATTGGATGCAACCCAATGAATTTATTAGACTTACTTTCTGAATAGACCTGGTTAGAATTGGGTTGTGGATCCAGCTAAGTCCTGCTCAGCGTAGACCCATTGAAATTAATGGACCTGACCAGGTCCATTAATTTCAATGGGTCTATGCTGAGTGTTGTGGCAGAAGCTCTGGTGGTCTCACAAGGCACAAAAATTGACACCACAAATCTTTTAAGGTCACAAATCTGTTAAGATGCTACAAACTTGTACGTGTTCAAATTAATTATCCTTAACCCTTTCCCCTGCCTATTACTATTCAGGGTCAGTGTAATTAAAGATGAGATTTTCCTGCCATCTTTTTCTCTTTAAAATATATCTGATTAGCATACTTTTAATGCTGCACCTGTTAAGTTCCTTCCTATCACACAGATGTTACATAGGAAGTCTGGCTGGAAAAAGAGGTGACCACCTTATTATCTGTAATGGTGATTATATGAAACTTGGGGATGTTAGATTGTTGATTTTAAAAAAGTCAACAAGGTGTTCAAAAGTCTGATAATACGTTTATCATCAGGCCTCTTTTCGTTGGCATATTATAATGCTGTAACCACTACGACCTGGGAGACCAGGGTTCAAATCCTCACAGAGCCATGAAGCTCACTGGGTGACCTTGGGCCAGTCACTGCCTCTCAGCCTCAGAGGGAGGCAATGGTAAACCACCTCTGCATACCACTTACTGTGAAAACCCTATTCATAGGGTCGCCATAAGTCGTAATTGATTTGAAGGCTGTCCATTTCATTTCAACCAAACATTACATTTTAACATTTGGGAACTGCTTTCTCCTGGCTGGTGGTAGATCCAGTGACAGTTTGTCACCAGATGCTTATCCCAGGAGTTGTCAGGTCAAAACTTTATGTGGTAATAAATTGATGAGTCACCATACCTTTGGACTTGCGGGTTGTTATACCAAACAGGTTGGGACCCAAAGCGTTATAGGACTGTTGGGACTTTTTCAATCTTCTCAGATGTAAGTTCACAAACAGTACAGTTTTATCCATATCCACTCAGAAGTAAATCCCACTGAGTTGAGTGGGGTTTAATCCTAGGTAAATCTCAATCAACTCAATGGGATTTACACACACCAAACATTTAAAGCACTTCCACTCCTGAAAAATATTGGGAACTGTAGTTTACCCCTCACAGAGCTATAGGTCCCAGCACCCTCAACAAACTACAGTTCCCAGTATTGTTTGGGGGAAGTCATATGCTTTAAGTGTATGGTGTGTACACATATAAGACTGCACTCTTAGTGAGCTTCAGCTAGTTACTGTCTCTTAGCCTAACCAACCTCAAAAAATGGTTGTGAAAATCATTTTTTTAAATATAATAAATACATATCTTGACAAGAATGGCCAGAAATGAAAGGTAAGGAGAAACAGACCACAAGGTAGGTATTGGAACTAGGCAAACAACTAACCCAGATTCATACACAGCATAGGTGTCTGTGGAGCCAAGTGAAATGGATAAATTATGGTTTTTATCAATCATATAAACACTGTACACGGCTTTGGGTTCCATGACAGGAGGGCTACAAATGTAATAAGAAGTAATATAATAAACTATGCTTTTTTGATAAAAAAAATTGGGTGCTGGTACTCATATATTGATAAATGTGCTGTGGAAGCCAGCACATAATGGCTGCTACGGGCAGCAAAAATAGAGGTACCTGGTGAGTACTGTCACAAAACAGAAGGCTGTAGAAGAGGTATTCATCATATCAGTCAAGGATTACAAGCAATAATTATTTGGGGTTTAGTTATAAAGTTCATGGCCCACTTGCACAGCTTCACAACCCACAGGTCGGGAAACACTGCTATGAGGCTCTTGTTCTGGCCTAGCTGGGGGCCCTGAACAGGAGCACTCCTGTTAAGATACACAGCAACATTTTGTTACAGGTCCCCACTTGTGCATCACTGTTTCAGACAAAAAAAAACCCCAAAGCAGAATGTTCCCAAAGGAAAATGCAGTTGAATTTATCGTTAGCAATGCTGACAAACTTTGTACAACTTGAAAGAATGCCCAGATTAGTTTAGTGTTTCTGTAAACAAAAGTTTTACAACTGATTCTCCTTTAGGTCCTTAACTATTGTGTTTTTTCAAAAATAATCATAAGAAAACCAGACTTTATTGCAGAACCAAACGGGCTTCTCAAAAGAAAGCATGCACACAATTTCCAGTTTCCAAAAACAAAATCAAGATAAAAGGCACATTATTAGATCTTGGAAAAGGAAACCATACACATGGAATGGGGAAATATTCCATGAGTGTTTTGCCCTACTATATATCTAATTAGGCAATCACATGTTCCGATCCTTGCCAATGTTGGCCTAGCATCCCAGCCCTTGTGTTTCTTTTTATTTATAAATATGCAAGTTGAGTGGGAGGAGCAATGTATGTAGAAAAGCAATGGACCTTGTAAGTGAAGCATCAAACCACCACCATATGTTACCTGCTCCGCATTTCTCTGCAAGGAGAAGTTCCAGGGGCAGCATTTATCTGTTTGGGAACCCCGCCCTGCCATACATAAAAGGATCTTAAATTCCAGCCCAGCCCTGGTGAAGACCTTCATTGGGGCCTTGGAGAGCAGCTGCCAATCAGAAGTAGACAATCCTGGTTGAATGGGGGTGTGTACATGTTCACAGGTGTCCTGTGTGCTTCTGATCTCTGGGTAGCCACCTTGAGAGAGTCTATTTATTTATTAGATTTATTAGTCGCCCATCTAGCTGGTTGTCCAGCCACTCTGGGCAACGTACAAAATAAAAACATAAATACATTAAAACATTAAAATCTCAACAATATAAAAAACCTAACCCACCCCAAAAGCCTGTCTGAAGAGCCAGGTCTTCAAGGCCCGGCGGAAGCTCATCATAGCAGGGGCGTGACGGAGATCGTTTGAGAGGGAATTCCACAGAGTGGGAGCCACAATAGAAAAAGCCCTCTCCCTAGTCCTCACCAGTCTAGCTGTTTTAACTGGTGGGATAGAGAGGAGGCCTTTTGAGGCTGATCTTGTTGCGCGGCATCCTTGATGAGGCTGGAGGCTCTCTTTCAGATAAACTGGGCCGAGACCGTATAGGATTTTAAAGGTCAAAACCAACACCTTGAATTGGACCCGGAAAATAACTGGCAACATGCAACTCCTTCAGCACTGAAGTGATGTGATCTCGCCGGCGGCTGCCTTTGATCAGGTGAGCCGCCTCATTCTGTACCAGTTGCAGCTTCCAGACCGTTTTCAAGGGTAACCCCACGTACAGCACATTACAGTAGTCTAGGCAAGAGAAGATGAGGGCATGTACCACCGATGGGAGCAGATGGTTGGGAAGGTAGGGGTGTAGCCTCCATATCAGATGGAGTTGATACAGCACCACCCAGCTCACAGCCGAGACCTCAGCCTCCATGGACAGCTGGGAGTCGAGAATGACCCCCAGGTTGCGGACCTGGTCTTTCACGGGTAATTGTACCCCATTGAGGACCAGGTCAACATCCCCCAACCCTCCCTTGTCTCCCACGAACAGTACCTCGGTTTTGTCAGGGTTCAGCCTCAGCTTATTCCTTCCCATCCAGCCACTCACCGACTCCAGGCAGTTGGACAGGGTTTCTACAGCCAACCTCGGTGAGGACTTGAATGAGAGGTAGAGCTGCATGTCATCCACATACTGGTGACACTGCAGCCCAAATCCTCTGATGATAGCCCCCAGCTGCTTTATACAGATGTTGAACAGCATCAGGGAGAGGATAGAACCCTGTGGCACCCCACAAGTGAGAGGCCAAAGATCCGAAACTTCATCCCCCAATGCCACTCTCTGGTACCTACCAGAGAGGAAGGAACGGAACCACTGCAATACAGTGCCCCTTATACCTAACCTCTCCAGACGGTCCAGAAGGATACAGTGGTCAACGATATCAAAAGCCGCTGAGAGATCAAGGAGGACAAGGAAGGTGCATTCGCCCCTATCCAGCGCCTACCTCATATCATCCACCAAGGCGACCAAGGCCGTTTCAGTCCCATGTCCAGGCCTGAAGCCTGATTGAAATGGATCCAGATAATCCGCTTCCTCCAAGTGTGCTTGCAACTGCTGCGCCACCACCCGCTCAACCGCCTTGCCCAAGAATGGCAGATTTGAGACCGGATGAAAGTTGTTCAGATCTTGGGGATCCAAGGAGGGCTTCTTTAGAATCGGTTTTATTACTGCCTCCTTGAGGGCTGATGGTATTACTCCCTCTTCCAGGGACGCATTCACCACCGCCTTGATCCCCTCGCCCAGTCTATCCTTGCAGCTCATAATGAGCCACAACGGGCAAGGATCGAGTAAGCAAGTGGTTGGCTTTAAGGTTGAAAGCACCTTGTCCACTTCATCAGAAGGAAGAAGCCAAAACCGATCCCACACCACCAGAGCACCACTGGCTGCCTCCGGCTCGCTCAATGTGTCCACAGTGCACGGAATAGCACTCTTAATCCGATCGATTTTATCCGCAAAGTGCTTTGCAAACTCATCACAGGAGGCCTTAACATGTTCCATCAGTTCCGGGGCAACTGGACCGACCAGGCTCCGGACCACTTGGAACAGCCTCCTGGGACAACACTCTGCGGACGCAATAGAGGCAGCATAGAAATCCTTCTTTGCTGCCCTTATCGCCACATGGAGGGAGGGACTTTCAGGCAGACATCCAGGGTCCCGCTCAGCAGACTGAGGAGGGTCCCCAAACACAGCGGGGCTGGCTTACCAAATACTTATTACCATATAAAGGGGTGGGGTCCCTGGAAGTCAATTAGGCCCAGAGCCTAGAACGTAAGAGGCTGGCTGCTGCATCAGGCCAAAGGCCCATCTAGTTCCAACATCCTGTTCTCACAGCTGCCAGTAGGAAGCCCACAAGTAGGACCTGAGTGCAACAGCCTTCTCCCCACTTGCGTCCACTGCACCACTGGGTTCAGTTTCCTCCACAGTTAATCTAAATGTCTCTGGTTGGCTGGGTCACTGCAGTTACCAAAGTATTATTTCAACTGTTCATATTTGTAGGGTAATGATGTTTTTTTCTAGTATATCTTTAGCAAAAACACCCTCTTGGCTTTTAAAATCAATGCAGGCAGGGCTCTTGCAGAATAAACGAGCTTTTGACAATGAGTGTTAACAGAGGAGGTGTGGGATTCACAAGCTTATCCCTGGAATGAGAACAAGGGTGGTGCAAGCATATCCCTACATCCATCTGCAAAGAGTTGGGCTTATATATTTAGTGCTGCTCTTCTTCCCCACTCATTTTCTGTTTCTCAAGTTTTTTTATATTCTGCACTATATGTGGAATCAATGCAATCAATCATATATAAATACAGCATGAAAGAGGAGCAGAAGAAAGGTGTTAGGGGAAAGGCGCAATTGGGTATCATCACCCAGAATCACTAGAACATGATAATAAAGGGATGACATTTTATAATAGTCAGCAAATTTCTAAAAGACCAGGAAAAAAGAAGCTCAAATACTTGGAGGTTTAGCTTAACAACACTGGTGCCAAAACATTTTTTAACGTTTTTGTATTTTCTTTCTCAGCTGAAATGAAGAGCTTTGCAAGGAGGCTTTCGCAAAAGCAAGAGAACAGTCAGTCCTAGCAACAAAATAAAAAACAAGACAAACTAAGCCCAGTTTACCACCACCCCGCCCCCCGTGGATATGAAAAATGGAAATGGACTGCCTTCAAGTCGATCCCGACTTACGGCAACCCTATGAAGAGGGTTTTTATGGTAAGCGGCATTCAGAGGTGGTTTTACCATTGCCTTCCTCTGAGACTGAGAGGCAGTGACCGGCCCAAGGTCACCCAGTGAGCTTCATGGCTGTGTGGAGATTCAAACCCTGGTCTCCCAGGTCATAGTCCAGCACCTTAACTACTACACCACACTGGCTCTCACCCCTTGGATAAAGAGTGCTTAAATTTTTTAGCAAGCCCTGTTTTCTAGCAGTGCAACAGTTCTCCCCCCCCCCATATTTTTTGGCGTGTCATCTTATGAGGAGTGAATTCAGACCAATTTATTATGCAGAGGGACTTGGATTTCAATTTTCATAGTGACCAACAAGGATGTTCATAGCTGGCCCAGCCCGAAGTTCAGCATTAGACATGACATGTTGACATTATTCAGAAGAGATGAGTTATTAAGTTTTTATCAAGTCTTTTTCGCCTGCCATCAACTATTAATAGCAAAGAGATTTTCCCCGTTCCAACACCACAACGCTTTTATAAAGTAATCTGAAACTGTCACAGGAGAGGCATTTTTCAATCTGTTTCATATCTGAAAAGATGTTACACAAAGAGTTGTTGGCACATGATTTTAACCAGCTTGTCCTCGTCAACGAGGCAGAAGGGGAGACACAAGAGTTGTTAGGGACTGGCCATCAGCAGTATCTGAACATAGGCTAATCTAATCCAATGCACTGGCCTATAGGCTGTCTTACAAACATTTATATCCAGTTTGGGCTAGCCAAAGGCCAATAATCTGTTTTAGCGTGGAGTTGTGCAAAGTAGCATTGTCACTGCATCAGAGCTCCCAGATGGACATACGTGCAAGTGTAGTGGACGGGCCCAGTATTACCACAAGGTCTGCTCATGCATTGGAGGCAAAGGGTTATATTCAGCTAAGGCCTCCTCAAGGTAGACCTATTTGAATGGATGGGTGTAAATTAGGCCTGTCCATGCATTTTAGAGCTCTACTCAGGGTACGACTAATGTTAGATACAACCGCGTGCGCTCTGGACACCTGTTCTGCTCCTCTTTAAAATAATAATTTGGGGCACTTAGATATACACACATACATGCACAGAGGCCCCATCTACACTGTACATTTAAGCAGTATCATCCTACTTGAAGCAGTCATGGCTTCCCCCAAATAATCCTGGGAAGTGTAGTTTGTAAACGGTGTTGAGCGTGTTAGAATACCCCTTTTCCCTCAGCTACAGTTCCCAGAGTTACCTGGGGAGAGGGATTGACTGTCAAACTACTCTGAGAACTGTAGCTCTATGAGGGGAATAGGGGGCTCTCCTGACAACTCTCAGGCCTTAACACGCTACAGTTCTTAGGATTCTTTAGGGGAAGCCATGACCGTTTAAAGTGGTATGATACAGCTTTGAATGTATAGTGCAGATGGGGCCATGCTCCAAATTGCCACGTTGGAGCTGAGTGGCTTCTGCCCACCATCTTGGATTTGTCCCCAATACCCCAGAAGTCAATTCTTTCCAGAGCACTGCATGTTTGGGGAGGAAAGATTGCCACCACCACAAACTAATGGTTGCCCCCATGTTTGTGTGTGTGTTGGGGGTAATAACTGTCTCCAGCCCAGAAAAAGATGAGCAGTGCTGCACTCTTTCATGCCAATGGACATCTTTTTACCCACCCTCCAACGTTTCCAAATGACTCCAGTTCCTGGTCACTGGAGTCAGAACTAAGATGGTGGCTGGAAGCCACTCAGTGTGGGAACACCGTGTGTTTTTTTAAAAAATGATGCAATATTATTTTAATTTTAATGGGGGCCCAGGAGAGGCATCAGTAATTACAGCTATGGGAGTGGTGGCCCTGGACAGCACTTTGTTGCAGACTCCCCTCAACCCTAGAGCCTTCTAGTAATAACCTGTATACAAGGACTGGGAAATCTGTGCCCCTCCAGATCTGATGACTGTCAGGTCCCAGCCAGGGAAGAGCTCATCAGAGTCCTCATCGGAGGAAGACCAGGAGGCTCTGGTGTTAGACTCAACCCTGGCTCAGGCTTCATCTGAGGGTGAGGGGCTAGGATCCTATGATGAGGTCGAGGATGGACCGTCTGCACCCAGGGCAAGTTCGGCCTCTGACATCGAGGCTGAATGGCCCTCAAGCCCATGGAGGATGCCTCGCCTCCGATGCCAGATGGAGACCGAGCCCATTTGGAGGAGTGCCCTACTACAGGCCCAGACTCCTCGGGAGTAAAGGTCTGGCTGCAGGTGATCAATGGGAGTCAGCTGAGGTTTGGGGTGTAGTTCAGCAGCTCCAGCATAAAAACCCCAGGGCAAGGCTGGAAGAGCTGCTGGAACAGTATCTATACACCAGTTCTGTACCTGTCCTGTCTAAAGATTGTCTGTGGACCCCAACCTGCATTGCTTACAGACTGCTCAGCTTCTGACCCCAGACTGCTCGGACCCTAATTCTGCCTGACCCCCTTGGTTTTGAGGTAGACTCTGACTTAGTGCAGACTGAGCCTGGATACTGCCTTTGGGCTGCGCTTACTTGTTTTTCTGCTGCAGGGTCCCTCACTCCTTAAGGAGCCCGGTGAGAACAGGACACAGAGCCAGCCAGCCTGCAGCCCATCAACACCTTCTGGAGGTCTGTAAGTCCCCAATCCCTGCTGTAAATAACATGCCATTGGCAAAGTTCCTGGCTTGATCTAATGGTAACTTAATCCATTATTCATTTCTTTCAGCCCTTTGTCAAATGTCGGCTGTTTTTCATAGACCTAAGGTGACCGTTTGCCAGTCACTTCCATTCTGCAAAGGAAGTGACTGTTATCATAAGTAGTATGTATGACTGGCTGGCTTCCAGCCAGATCTACGAAGTGTTGAGCTCAAGCTAGCCAGCATTTCAACTGCCCTCTGAGAGTTGTGTCTTTAATAGCAGTGAGGCACACATTTTAGTAGGCGATATTGGGTGAGCGCAAATGACCGTTTACAAAATGGTAACTTACCACTGTTTGAATTTGTTTTCTTTATACGTACATTTAGTAGGTAAGTTTAATGTTGTAATCACAGGTCACAACCCAGTATACATGTACATCTTCTCCACCTTAAAATAAGCGTGGAAGGATCTATGCAATTTGGTTCTCTCCATTTCTCTTTTTCCCCCACTCTTAAATTGGGTTGTCCACATATCTGCAGAAAACTGCATTTAAAGAAAAATATCATCATGAAAATTCTTCAGCATTTTAGTGCACATTTCTCCTCACAAACACATTTTTGTATGCAGTTTTGATGAAAGTACACATTTTTGGCAAGCATTTTCTCCTAATATAATGTATTTTTGTATGTTATTTTCACTAATATATTCATTTGAAGCACATTTTCCCTGAACATATGCATTATTACAATCCTTGTCTGGTTGGAGGACTATCTAGCAAAATTCAGACAAATGTGCACTTTGAATCATAGAATCATAGAGTTGGAAGGGGCCTCGTAGGCCATCAAGTCCAACCCCCTGCTCACAGCAGGAAATCCACAGCTAGAGCATCTCCCGCAGATAGCTGTCCAGCCTCTGCTTGAAGACATCCAGCGAAGGGGATCCCACCACCTCCCTAGGCAGTCGGTTCCATTGCCGAACTGCCCTTACTGTCAAGAAGTTCCTTCTAATGTCCAATGTCTAAGAATGGCTGTTTCTTAGTTCTTAACTTGTTTTAGGAAATGCAAATTTGATAAATTTGGCTTTAAATGCAAACTGAATTGAATTGCTCCCCCATCCCTACCTTAAAATAAATTGTTAATTATTAAATATATTATTATTAAATTTGAACTTACAAGATCTGAACAGGGTGGTTCACGACAGATGCTCTTGGAGGTCGCTGATTCATAGGGTCACCATAAGTCGTAGTCGACTTGAAGGCACATAACAACAACAAATTATTAAATGTATACCAAGGTTGCTCACAAAAGGAGATAGTGGAATAATAAAGGAAGGTGGGTGAAAATTGCCCCAGGGAGAGAGTTGCAGAATTGTGGCACCAGCACTGAAAAGGCCCTGTCTCTGGTAGCTATCAATCTGCTCTTAACTGACAGGGAAGATAGTAAGACCTGTGATGCCATCCTTAGGATTTGAAAGATGTTCACATGGGTGCAAATTAGGCTATTTAGGGCCTTAAAAGGTTGGCTCCAGCATTTTAAATTGAACATAGAAATAGACTGGTAATCAGGGCATTTGATGCAGGATTGGTGTAAGTTATACCTACCACCTTGCTCCTACCAGCATTCTGGTAGCTGGATTTAGGATGAATTGCAGTTCCCTATAGTCTATAGACCACTGCAGTAGTCTAGTAACTGGTGCAAGGTCTGACTACTCCAATTCAGCTTGCAGTTAGTGAAGCAGTTGAAATTGGTAAAAAGCGCTCCTAGCCACCAATGTCATCTGGGCATTCAGAGATAAACAATGGGTCCAAGGGAACCACACACACAAAAGTGCAACCTTGGTTCTTCAGGGAGAGTGCAACACCATCCAAAACAGGTTGTACATGGTCACCTAGGTCAGCATGTAAAACACTTGGTAAGCTGATTGTATTTCATTGTCAGGTGCTGGGAAGAAATTTATCCACTCTTTGGCTTGCTCTGATTTTTTTAAAACAACTGCCAAAGTGGCAGAATAGTTCAGACGACCAGCTTTCCAAGTGGTTATGTACTAAATTACCACTTGGTAAATAGCTATCCATTTGAATGCAGTGGCCCTTTTCAGAGTTGACCTTCCAAGCTTGTTAGGTCATGGTTCAGCAAGCCAAGAACAAACGCAAGACCCACACACTCCCCCCACTCTAAACCCTGAGTTCCCCCTATCATGTGCCAACATTGCTGCTATGGTCCTGAGTTGTTTAAACCAGAGTTCCCCATTATCTATTTATTTAAGACACTTCTATAGTGCTTAATCATTAGTATTTCTAAGTGGCGTACAAACAAACCAACAAACTATACAGAAAACAAAATAATAAAGCAAACATTTATCATAAAACCGAACACTATCTTAAAATGTCTGCTGGAACAAGAAAGCCTTAGCCATGTGCTGAAGTTCAGCAAGCACTGAATTTAGGACAGACCCTGTTTAATTTCAGCTGGGAGGGAGTTCCACAGGCTTGGGCCCACAACACTGAATGCACTACCCTGGGCTCTTACTGAGAAGAAGGGCGGGATATAAATTTAATGAATAAATTAAATAAATAAATCATTACTCGGATTTAATGTCAGCATCAAACCAGGCTTTTAGATCCTGATTAGTAAACTGACATTAAGCCAGAGTAGGGTGTCTAGGGTGTCCTCTGTTAAAAAGGGCAGTCCTCTGTTTGAAGGGTTGTCCAGTTTATGTCCAGTTTAAAGGTAAAGAACCATAAAACAGCAGAGGAGGAAAGGCCTCTGATTGCTCATCAACAGTTTCCGGAGAGCAGATTGAGCCTGCACACAGGTCACCTTTTGTCTATTTTTTGGAGCAGGAAGGTGCTGATGCATTTCCTCTTTTTTGATAATACATAAATGGTCAACCTAAGCAAGATTTCCTTGTTTCAGAGATAATGGGGAATTCTGGTTTAAACAAACTAGGATCTCGGTGCGTGGGCTTGAATCTGGCTCAGGCCCAACCAGCTCTATGTTTTTCTCCCTACAGTTAAAATCTTCACCTACTGATTTCTGTTAAGCATATAAAAGCAAATCATACTATTTTGGGGGGTGGTTATTTACCTTTTCTGACAACCTAGCTCAAGGATTCCCATGGTGGCTCCTGTGGGCACCAGTGTGCCTGCCAGGACTTCCCACTGCACCTGCGACAGGTCTTAGTAAATATCCCCTCTGAAAAAGGGTTGCCAGGTTCATGGCCTGAGACTGATCCTCTATCTTTAGGAGAAGAGAAAGTCAGCCAAGTGCAGGTGTTCTTGCAACATTGCAATGAGAAAAACCACAAGGTGGAATTCTCCCTTCCCCCTGCACAACTGAGGCCTGGCAACCAAGAGGTCTTCTGTATCTTTAAAAGTTGTGCAGGGGGAAGGGAGAATCCCACCTTGTGGTTTTTCTCATTACAATGTTGCAAGAACACCTGCACTTGGCTGACTTTCTATTCTCCCAAAGATACAGGATCAGTCTCAGGCCATGAACCTGGCAACCCTACTCCGATATCCACAATGCACAAGAGACTGCTCAGTTCTTGTCTGCACTGGCTTGGCCTCTCCTATGTTAAACAAGTTCCCTTAAAGCATGCCCCATGTCATTGGATGCCAGGATGGGACACTCTGCCTAGCTTCCTTCTGAACAGAGAAGAAACGCATAAAACTTCTCTCTGTGAGCAAGCATGGCGGTAGCTGATGTAGGTCCCATCATTGATGGGGACAGCTGATGAATGCTGGCACCATTTTGTGGTGCTCTTTTTCTGCTCTTTTAGAAGTGGCAGCCATTTTGTGTGGTACCACATCCCCACAGCAGCCATTCTCCACATCCCCTTTACCTAGCTGAACTGCATTACAGTTCACAGGCCAGCCTCTACGCTAATTCACATGCATCACTGCCTAAAAAACCAAAATGTATTTCTACTCCTTTTAATGTCCAGGAGTTGCTCTTGAGAAATGTGACTGGGAAAGCTGCCTTAACCCAACAACAGTTCTTGCACATGAGCAGGCGTGCTTTCTGCACTGGTAACATGAGACTCTGCCTGTATCTATGAAGATGACGCCTGGCAACGTCAGCTAAGAACTCGGCTTTATATATAGAAACTGTTTTATTTGCAGTCCAGACCCAGAATAAATAATGAGGTAATTTTTAAGAGGATCCCAGCGTTGCAGGCTATTAATGGCAACCACAGAATGGAGCAGTTTTCCTCTTGTTTTCTGGAAGACATCTGAAAACTAGTAGCTTCTTGTTGAAGGCAGTGCTTTTTTCAAGTATGAGTCGTACTTTCTCTCTAAAGTTCGTTCAGAAAACCTTCTGCATCCTGATCCTATGCAGTAGGGAAGCAGCCCTGCCAGGTTCAAGTGGGAGTTGCAACAAAACATTGCAGTATGGATGGTCCTGTTCTGTATTGCAGCTAAATTGTTTTTATATTGTTTTAAATTTTAAAATTGTGTTTTAAATTGTTTTTAAAATATGTGTTTAAATTGTTTTTAAAATATGTGTTTAAATTGTATATTTGTTTTAATGTTTTTGATTGCTGTAAACCGCCCAGAGAGCTTCGGCTATGGGGCGGTATACAAGTGCAATAAATAAATAAACTAGCTAGCTGTGTTTTTTTTCCAGAAAACTCCATTCCATTGCCCTTCCTCCTTGATTTATCATTCTGAAACAACAAACATTTAAAAAGGAAAGAAGCAAACATAAAAAAAGCCCTTCTGGATCAGACCAAAGGCCCATCTAGTCCAGGATCCTCTTCTCACAGAGGACAACCAGATGCCTCTGGGAAGCCCACAAGTCGGACATGAGTGCAAGAGCACTCTCCCTGCTTGTGATCCCCAGCAAGTGGTATTCAGAGTCGTATTGCCTCCAACAGTGGAGGGAAAACCTAGGATGATATCCCACACCAGTCCTACTCAGAGTAGACCCACTGAACCTAATGGACATGGCTGACAGATTCATTTCAGTGGGTCTACTATGAGTAGGATTTAGTTGAATGCATAATCATGGTAGCTAGCAGCACCTGCTATTTACATTTTTCAATACATGGCGCAACTGCTAATTGTAGGAATGGTGTCACATCTAGTTTGGCTATTCAAGAGAACTGGCAAGCCCTAGCCACTGAAAACAAAACAGAAACAGCTGCTCTTGGTACCAGTGGTGTCTGGCAGAAGGGTTGCATGTTCTTTATTGGTGTATATCCATTTACTGTGCTTTAGGAACTTCCTCCTGTTACAGTACACATCAAACAGGCACCATCACTGTCACCTAAAAACATACCACTTTACCTTGGTCCCTTTGACACCTGTATGTTTTCAGGACCTATCCTATTCCTGTTATTCTAACTTGTTTGAATTGTTTTTAATATTAAATTTTAAACTGTGATATCCTACCTTGGGACCTGCTGGCAAACAGTGGGTAATAAATGTAGTAGTAGTAGTAGTAGTAGTAGTAGTAGTAGTAGTAGTAGTAGTAGTAGTAGTAAGAATAGTATTGTGTTTTCGGCACCTGTTGAAGACCTTCCTTTTTCAACAAGGCTTTTAAGTGGAGATCTTTCTCCCCAGTCTGTATCTGCATCAATTTGAATTTTTTTATATATGAAATTGTTTTTAATTGTTTGTATATCAGGAATTGTTTTTCATATGTAATTGTTGATGTTTTTTAAACTGTGAAATGGCTTTCAGATGTTTAATGGGGAAGTGATCTAGAAATGAAATAAAATAAAGAATGGTGGCAAGACAATGAAGGGAAAGGAGGTTGGGACAAAAAACTGGCAGCAGGAAAGTCTTGAGCTGTGTACACGTCCCTGTATACTCTGCATGCAGGGTGCTCCCACTGGTGGTTTGGGAAACGATGTATGCATACGATATTAGCCTCAGCTCATGTTCATCCTGTTGTTTGTTACAAAATACTGCATTTTGATGTATTTTTCTCCAACCCGTCTTCGTTCTGAATTGAGAAAAAGAACAACCTAGCTGCATTTTAAGCTGGTAAAGTGTTGAGACGCAACTCAACTTGGTGGGTTTGCCTAGGGAGCGTGGTGTAGTGGTTAGAGTGTCAGACTATGACCTGGGAGAACAGGGTTCGAATCTCCACACAGCCATGAACCTCACTGGGTGACCTTGGGCCAGTCACTGCCTCTCAGCCTCAGACTAAGGCAATGGTAAACCTCCTCTGAATACCACTTATCATGAAAACCCTATTCATAGGGTTGCCATAAGTCAGGACTGACTTGAAGGCAGTTCATTTCCATTTCAAAGCACATAGCAAGAGGCATCTCCCAAGTTTCCTAGACTGTCTTTCTGACCTAACCTGTGCTGACCTCCTTCGTGTTGTCAACTGATACTCTTAGGGTTGCTGACCTGATTTGCCATTCCTCCTCCGCCTTCTTCCGATCTTCAGAACAGGAGACATCTTTGCTTTGTCTCCCTCCCAGCAGCAAAAGATCAAAGGCCAAGCATGGGTCTTCGCATCTCCAGCTTAGTTAGTTAGAACCAGGAACTCTTTTTTTATCGCATATGTATTTCCTATAATAAACAAACTTTCTTATCTTCCAAAGGCTAGAGTCTAAGTGCGATTATATCAGACCCACACACATACAGAGCTTGGACTCTGTGCGGTGAGCTACTCTGCTAATCACGTACCATCCTTAGTTGGAGCTAATTAAGATAAACGGGGACCTTTAGTTTGGAGGTTTCAACCATGCCACAACCTCCCTCTGCTTAAAAAAACCTTGTTTGGCCACCCTTCCTCCGTTAAGAATAATTTTTGTTCTGGTTCTACAGCTTTTCTTCTATGGTTAGCAGAGCTATTATGCTGCTATGGTAACCCCTTCTTGTCAAAACAGAAAGAATTTCTGTGGTACATATTTAAAAAGAGGAAGCCTATAGATTCAGGGGGCTGCTGCTCCAACCTAACCAAAAGTAATGCTTGGAATCCTACAGTGTGTAATAGAAGTTCTTTACATCTTTATTAAGAATGTCTATTGTGCAACTTAAAAGGGCATCATTCTTTTCCCTGGGAAAGCTGAGCTTGTGTTTAAACGGTCCTTCAGGCCTGTGGATTTGCAGAAGTGGGTGCCCACAGCAGGATTTGTTTTATTTTTTGCTGTAGCCTACCTTCCGCCTTGGCCTTTGGGTTGTGCCAGCTCCTATTGTTAGACCTTGTCAGCCCTGCCCATTTGCCATGCCTCCGTCGCGGCTGAAGTGGGAGCAAGGGGAGGTCAGTATATAAGCACAAACCCCTGCTTCAACAGGACTAGCATATTCACAAATGGCAGCCTGCAGGCGCTGCTTCCAAGTGCTGTTCGTCTGCCATCAAGCAGTGTGGGGAGGGTAGATACCTGTTCCACATGCTGCATTATTACTATTAACTGTCTTATACGAGTCAGATTCATTATCTTAATTTCTTGTTTCGTTTTTAACATGTTGTTTTCATTTTCAGTGTGTGTGTGTGTGTGTACACACACATACTCGGTGGCAACTTTAACTAGCAGGGGGCCACTAGGAATCTGAATGAACCTGTTACCAGAGATTCAAGTTTAGCAGGGATTGTCCCTGGGATCTTAGTAGCATTAGGGCTATTGTCCGGTTAAAGCAGGGGTGGGGAAACTGTGGCCCTCCAGCTAGTCAGGGATGATGTTATAGATGCTTCTATCAGCTATGTATATCACACCATCTATCTAAAGCACCTTTAAAGCATGAGACTTTCCCCAAAGAATCCTGGGAACTGGTTTGTTAAGAGTGCTAGGAATTGTAGCTCCGCAAGGCATAAACTACAGTTCCCAGGATTCTTTGGGGGAAGTGATGTGCTTCAAATGTATGGTGTGTTTGGACCACTAACTCCATCATCCCTGACCAAACTGGCTGGGGCTGATGAGAGTTGGAGTTCGATAGTACCTAAAGAACTGCTCTCTCTCTCTCTCTCTCTCTCTCTCTCTCACACACACACACACACACACACACACACACAATTGGGGATGAGGAATTGTAAACAATAAGGTCAGTATTCAGACCATGGTATTCCTGATCTCTATAAATGGATGTGAAAGTTGGACAGTGAAAAAAGCGGATAAGAGAAAAATCAACTCATTTGAAATGTGGTGTTGGGACTTCCCAGGAGGATCCCTCCGCCTGTGCAGCTCTGAGACGGGCTCCCGTCTTGGATGAAACTTTTTCAGCCTTAAATCCAGTCAGAAGGGTCTTTTTTGACTGGGGATAATTTCTTCCGGATAAGGAAGAAACGTGAGATTTCCCACACAGCTTTGTTGTGGTTGTGGGAGACTGGAATTCGTCAGAATCGTCTGTGAAAGAAGGTCTTCCAGCAGCTCGGACAGAGCGAGGATTTATAGCCAGCTCAGCTGAATAAGTGACCCGTTTTTTTTTTCCTTTTTTTAAAAAAATGGACTAACAGGCAAGCATCCTCCTGTCTATGCTTATCACTTTCTTATCCATACAGTTAAAGAGATTTGTCAAAGGATCAGCAATTAAGAAAACCTGGGTGAGCCAAAACTTTCCTTCTTTTTTACTCACGGAACTAAGGGGGAGGAAAATAAAAATAGCCTACCTTTTTCCTATTGCAAAAAGCTGACATGGAAAATGGCATTGTAAAGATTACAACGGATGAGGGGTTTCTGATTGGAAGAGAAAAGAAAAATCTTTTTGATTTATAAGACTTTTGTGTAATATATGTCTGGGACTATTTTTTCTGATCTACTTTTTCTTTTTTTGACGAATCTGCTCATTCTCGTTGCTACTAGTCATTAGGACGCTGTGAACTAAAGCTGTTTTTGCACTTCTGGGCATATCAGAGATAAGGGCTGTCTAGAGTGTGACGCCAGTTGGTTTGAAAGATTAACTCCTTTATAACTGGATAAAGAAATAAACTGCTCTTTGCTTGGGACATTGAAAATTGAAGGAGTTTAGTTCCTTTGGCTTTAAGAATGACAATTAAGAAGATCATGGATATACAAGAAGGGACTTTATCTTTAGACATGTTTCAGAAAATAATGAATGGGATTAAGTCAATAAAACAAGAATTGAGAAATAATAGACAAGCGTGGAGAATTGAATTTGATGAAATGAGACAGGAGCTGAAAGAAATTCAGGATTCTATGAGAAAGGAGAATAAAGATAGATCTGGAAAACCAAAAAAAGATGAAAGAGAAATTAAAGGCAAGGTTCAAACTATGGAGATTGAATTAAATATGGACATGGAAAAAGATTTGAATTTCCTGGTTGTGATGGATCCTGGAGACAAATATTATGGTTTGGAAATCAGCGCTGTCCCTGAAGGAATTGAAGAGATTGGAGATAAAGATATTATCGGTTCAAAAAAATTCCTGGACTGGAAGGATTTGATGGAACTTGAAATGGAGAAAGTTAACAGAATTAATCCCTGTTTTGTGTTAATGGAAAAATCTTCAAGAGATGTGCTAGTGTATCGTGTAAAAAAGAGGAACAGAGATGCGGCTTTGCAACAATACTTCAGTGATACGTTCGGAATTGATGGCAAGAAAATATCTGTGATAAAGGAAATTCCTATCAGACTTTTATTATATGACTATGACAGCAAGATTATTGGGTGCGTAAAGATGGAAGATGGAAGATGGAACCAATATGGATAATGGAAGAAGAGCGATTTGAAATTACTGGATTTAGTAGACTTGATGAGTTGGATTAATTGACATGTTTATTTAGAAAAAAAATTGATGGACATATATCTCAAAGATTGGAAACTTCTCTGACTTTTTGTGGAAGAATGAAATGATATGATGTTAATGAGATTTGAAACCAATTAAGATAACCGCTGGAGGAAGGTGATTTTATAATCTATTAAGATACAGGCTTGTTATATATTATAGATTTATAGCTGAACTACGACAAATCGGAAGTCAATATTTTTATTTTTATTTTTTTTATTGTATTAGTTATTGATTTGTGTTTTTTTTTCTTTTTGTATTGTTTTGGTTTTGAAAATCTGAATAAAAATTAATTGAAAAAAAAAAAGAAATGTGGTGTTGGAGGAGAGCTTTGCGCATACCGTGGACTGCGAAAAAGACAAATAATTGGGTGTTAGAACAAATTAAACCAGAACTACAATTAGAATCCAAAATGATGAAACTGAGGTTATCATACTTTGGACACATCATGAGAAGATATGATTCACTAGAAAAGACAATAATGCTGGGAAAAACAGAAGGGAGTAGAAAAAGAGGAAGGCCAAACAAGAGATGGATTGATTCCATAAAGGAAGCCACAGACCTGAACTTACAAGATCTGAACAGGGTGGTTCACGACAGATGCTCTTGGAGATCACCGATTCGTAGGGTCGCCGTAAGTCATAGTCGACTTGAAGGCACATAACAAACAACAACAACAAGGTCAGTAGGAAATGAAATGCAGAAAAATACAGGGAGACTATGATAATACCATGATTAGCAGTGCCTATTCACAGAAAAAAATCCCAAACCAGTTGTGTTAATAACTCAGACATCCTGGCATTGGTAAACCAATCAACACATGTAGTGAGAGAGTGCCTTTTTAAAAAATATATAGTGCTTCAATATGCATTTTTAAGTACTTGCCTTAAAAAGGCTAACATTTTAAAAAGCTTGCTGCCCAATTGATACCTTTTCAGTTAATCAATTAAAAAAAAAATCTGAATGACCAATACAGCATTGCAACTCTAATGTATATAAATATTTCAAATATTGATCAGCATTGTGCCTTATGTCAGGAATCCAAGCTCAGTGATGCTGCTAGGGCTTGAACTCCAGGCTGAAGTCCAGGGTCCTGCAGTCCAGCCCTTCCTCCCCCCTGCCCCCCACAAATGACCAGTAAGAGAGCAGCAGGTGATGAAGGCTATGGCAAACAGACCTGGTGTCAATACTCAGTTCACCACAACATCCTTTTTGATTTTTTTTAAATTATAGTGAAGGAGTGACTTGTACTTAATTACAGATTTTATTATTTTACTTCAAAAAATAAATTGGCTATATACACACCATGCATTTAAAGAACATGGCTTTCGCCCAAAGAATCCTGGAAACCATAGTTTAAGGATGCCTTCTGTTTTAACCTTTAAACATCTACTGAAAACTTTTCTATGGTGCCAAGCTGATGCAAACGATTTAGAAATTATCTTTCTGCAATAGTTAGTTGATTATTTCTGATTTTAAATTTCTCACATGGTTCTTATTATAGATTAGATAGACAGACAGACAGACAGACATTGGTTGGAAAGCGCTGATTTTTTTGTGAATAGTGGTATACAAATGTTTTTATAAATAAAATAAAATGAAGGATGCTGGGAGTTGGAGCTCCGTGAGTGGTATACTACAATTCCCAGGATTCTTTGGGAGAAGTCATGTGTATATATTTGGGAGAAGTGTATGATGTACATGCAGACTTTTCCTACAACAGAATGGTACTTATTCCCAGGAAAATGCATTTAATGTCAGGGCAGCAAAAGAAAACTCAATTGTATTCCTGTAGTCATGATGGCACCAGGATTTAAGTGAGTTTAAAATGCAAACCTGTACATGGTCAGAGCATTTCTTTCTTCTTTTAGTTCTTCTTTTTGGTTCTATATGAGGACAGGACCAAAATTATACCTCTTTTCCTGACCCTAGTTAGTGAAAATTAATACAAGTATTAAAAAAAATCCTTTTAAACAAGGGGAATGCTAAAACAACAATAAGTCTTGTTATACCTTAAAAAACAGCATATTTTATTATGACACAAGCTCTGGAAAGGGGAACTCTGCAAATATATAACAATACATAGCAAGCTACTCAGAATTGTCGAGAGTCTGGGTTATTTCAACATAGTATTAAAAGCCCACAGAAATATTCTCCTAGTAATAACACATCCTAGCCCCAGCAGGATAGCTTTCGACTCCCAAGTTTACACTTTTGCTCAATTTCCACTAAAGCCAAAATATTTCATGGAGAATTTAAATGTTTTGACAAGGTGCGGTCTTCCCTTCATCTTGTAATAGTCTGGTTCAATGGGTCCCAGAATAAAACATTT
This sequence comes from Rhineura floridana, assembly GCF_030035675.1. NCBI lineage: Eukaryota > Metazoa > Chordata > Lepidosauria > Squamata > Rhineuridae > Rhineura > Rhineura floridana. The sequence goes on along the minus strand of NC_084496.1, from coordinate 10,333,376 downwards.
AATGACTTCCTCACAGGCAATTTTGCAGGCTGGATTGCAGGCTAAAACTAAAGACAATACTCAAAGAAGCCCCACACTATATCTCTGCAGTCTTCCAGGGGTGCAGTATGGAGAAGACCCTTCTATTTTGTCCCAATCAAAATACTAAATGGCAAGCATGATCATTTCCCAGAGAGGCTCTATATAAAAACAGTGCACCCCTTTAAACCTGCCCAGGCCTTAAGATTGGAAATTGTTCATGACCTTAACTGCATAGTGCTATCCTTGAGTGCAGGCATCCTCCCCAAACTCTCTCTCACGCACACATCCATACCATACACTGAAAGCACATTTAACACACGACTCCCCCCACCCCCCAAAAAATTCTGGTAATTGTAGTTTACTCTTCTCAAAGCTACAGTTCCTAGTACCCTTAACAAACCAGTTCCCAGAATTCTTAGGGGAAGGGGAGCCGTGATTTTTAAAGTAGTATAAATGTGCTTGAACTGTATGATGTGGATGGTGAGCTCTGGAAATGAAACCCACTACCACAGCTTTCAGTGGATGTGGCTATGTTTGAGCAGGCCTTAATAAACTCTACACCAGGGGTTGCCAACCTGGCTCCTGTGAAGGCCTTCTTTGGTGCCTCTAGGATGACTCATAATCCCCAGATTCTCAGTGTTCATTAAAAAAAAAAAAGTTAAGATTCTAGCATTTTTAGAATCTGAGATATGAGACAAAAGATACAAACACCATTCTTCTCATTGTTTATGAGAAATTAGCTTGCTCCATCTTTTCAGTGTTTGACTTCCAGGGTGGGGGGAAGTTCCTGCAGATGCCCATATATATTAGAAGTGGAGAGATGGCACTCAGAAGAAAGAGAGGGAGATGTACTTCTGAAGTGTGTGTACGAGGGAGGGAGTGAAAGATGCTTGGTCTGTGGTCTGTATAGGAACATAGGAAGCGGACTTGTACCGAAGCAGACCGTTGGGTCCATCTAGCTCAGTATTATCTACACTGACTGGCAGAGGCTCTCCACGGCTAGAGGGACTGTGAGCGGGACAGTGAGTATGGTGTGGCCACCTTGTATATTTTTCCTGGTCCCTGTTGTTATGAGACACCAACAGCATCAGTGTGTGTCTCTGGGCGAAATCAATATTGTGTGATCGCCACAATAAGGGCCAGCAGGACATAGCTGGCTTGGCATGGTAAGCCCAAGGCTGTCTGGGGGCGGGGGGAATAGGAGGGGAAGCAGCAATGGCTGTACTCTCTCTAATTTTGTTGTGCCACACCCCCACAATCAGGGCCGGATTTAAACTTGTTGTGGCCCTGAGCCATAACATGAGTGAGGCCCTTCCCTCTTCAACAAGTATGTGCATTACTTATAGGGTTAGCGCAGTCGACGACGACGGCAACATGTGGGCTGTTTTCTCCAAGAATCCAAAAGGCCGCATGTGTACGATGTTCTATAGAATTGTTTACTGTTGTCGGCAAGCGAGCCGCAACAATGATATTCAATACCTACCAAATATTATCTTCATTTTGTATGATGTTTATGGTTTCCCGGTGGCAATGTTGTAAACTTTTTTTCTTTCTTTCTAACGCAATGCACCTCATAATGTGAGGCCCTAAGCTGTAGCTTGTTTAGCTTGTACGTATATCTGGCCCTGCCCACAATAGTCATGTGGTGTTCTACCATGCTCTCCCATGGCAGCGATTTTGTGACTGGTGCCCACAGCACTTTCTGAATATTCAAAATATGCCCACTGGTCCAAAAAGATTGAGGGCCCCTGCCCTACACATTTATGTCTACAGAATATCATCAACTCAGTCATGCTCACATTAATCCCAAAATACAGTCCTTTATAAAGGGCGATAAAATGTGGCCCATGGTCCTCCAATCTGAAGCTTTGTGTCACTCCACCATTGCACAGAACTGATTGCTAGCACTTTTTACCTATTTTTATTCATTAACACATAAGACACTTCATTTAAAAGCTTCTAGGGTAACATGTACCCCATAAAGCTTTCCAAGACAGAATTTGGAGCTAATAATCATATTCAGAAAAAGGATACGGCAAAGGGAGACTGCAGGTTTGAAGTATTCCCCCTCATTAAAACAACATTCCCGAGGGTAGAAAGCTAGTGTGTCAAGGAGAAAGCTACCCTTCTCAATGTGTTAGCTTTCTACACTTGGATATAGGAGAGCATTCAAACTTGTTGAACACCTTCACCCACATTCTGAATTGGTCTAGTTCCAAGAGCACACAACTTTTCTGAATGTGCAGATCAGCCCTAAGCCATGATAGCAAATCATCACGTCTCCCCAACATGATCCCTCTCAAAGGCCTTACACGATTTATCACCTCTTGGTTTTCCCTTGAGAAACAGCTTCTGCAAAGGGCAAATGAATGAATTCATAAAGCTGCTTGGCACTGGCAGCATTACCTAAAAGTTCTGCCAACCTGTCCTGAGAAAAGGTTACAAGTTCTGCGATGCTCTGAACATGATTCATTATGGCCTGGCAGTTTTTGGCATTCACGCCGGGCATTTTTAGCAAGAAGTCTTGGGGACCCGGGTTGTATCTGTCCGATTCAGGGAGGCTTTCCGAGTCTGCCGTGATCGCCATGGCTGTTGCCGCATCAGGCTGGGGTCGCTTCCGTTTCAATTCCTCAAATAACTCAGCCGTCGCATAAGGAGAGGGGCACCACAGGAGCCGAAGCCGGGGGAAATGAAGAGTGAGAAGGACGAGCTTGGAAATAACGTCATTGCTAGAGATCTCTTGATGGAGAGACGCCCGGGGAATGAGAGAGAAGGATTTGCTGGGGTCAAACTCGATGAGGAGGACGGGGCGCTTATAGTAACGAGACATGGAGACGCACTGCGTGTAAAGCCTTCCGTTATTCAGGGAGCCAATGAGGTCGCTGATGCTCTTCCGCTCCACGCAAATGTCAGGTGTGAGAATGTAATCACCAATTTCCAAGGTCACAGGTTCGATGTCGATGCCGCGTCGATGGATCAATGATGGAAGTTCACTACGAAATTCACGCATGTCCACAACGATGCTTTGCTGCACACCTTGCTCTTCCTGGCCACCTGTTAAGAGCAGTAATTGTGTGACTGATGATGTCTTATTGTGGGAGAGCACATACTTTGCAAGTAGAAGGTCCCAGCTTTAATCCTGGGCATTTCTAGTTACGGGATAGGTATGAGGATTAGGAAAAACTATTGCCTGAAACCCTGGAGAGCCAGCGCTAGTCAGAGTAGAAAATTTATTTTATTTTATTTTTTCAAATGGCTCTTTATCCAAATAGATCTCAGCACAGTACACAACAGTAATAAAATACTATAAAAGCGAAACACAAGCCATTATGGAATAAAAAAACAGCTAAAAACATTTAGAAGGAGCATGGACAGACAAGGAAGCCTTAACCTGGCACTGGAAAGAGTAACGTTGATGGCAGTCAAGTCTCTCTAGGGAAGGTATTCAAAAGTTGGGGGGCCACCAAAGAACAGGCCCTGTCCTTCATGCAGGAACTTCAGCAACTAATGGCGATACAAGGTTAGATGCCCATAATATATTCTATATGACTTATTTATAAATATATATTATTATTTATTTATTTATTAAATTTATATACCGCCCGACTAGCATAGCTCTCTGGGTGGTGAACAACAGATCAGTACAATATACAATAAAATCCAATAAAACATACAGCGAAGTACAGAGAATAAAAGATCTAAAAACAATTACAGCACATTTTAAATTAAATTAAGTTAAATTAAAAGCCCTAGAAAAGAGGGAGGTTTTAACCTGGCGCCGAAACGACAGCAGCGTCGGCGCCAGGCGCACCTCATCAAAAACACTATTCCACAGTTCGGGGGCCACCACAGAGAAGGCCCTAGTTCTTGTTACCACCCTCCGAGCTTCTCTGTGGGTCGGAGCTCGGAGGAGGGCCTTCGATGTAGAACGTAGTGTACGGGCAGGTTCATATTGGGAGAGGCGTTCCAACAGGTATTGTGGTCCCGCGCCGTATAGGGCTTTATAGGTCAGAACCAGCACTTTGAATCTGACCCAGAAGCAAATTGGAAGCCAGTGCAAGCGGGCCAGAACAGGTGTTATGTGTTCGGACTGCTTGGTCCTTGTTATCAATCTGGAGGCCGCGTTTTGCACTAGCTGTAGCTTCCGAACTGTCTTCAGAGGCAGCCCTACTTAGAGCGCATTGCAGTAATCCAATCACGAGGTTACCAGAGCATGTACCACTGATGTAAGGTCCTCCCTGCTCAGATAGGGATGTAGCTGGGCTACCAACCGAAGATGGTAGAACGCATTCTGTGCCACCGAGGCTACTTGAGCCTCCAGTGACAAGGAAGGATCTAAAAGAACTCCCAGGCTACGAACCCGCTCCTTTAGGGGGAGTGTAACCCCGTCCAGGACAGGGTATATATCCACCATCTGATCAGAGAAACCCCGCACCAACAGCATCTCAGTCTTGTCTGGATTGAGTCTCAGTTTGTTAGTTTGTTAGTTTGTCATCCAGTCCATTATCGAGGCCAGGCAGCGGTTCAGCACATTGACAGCCTCACCTGAGGAGGATGAAAAGGAGAAGTAGAGTTGCGTGTCATCAGCATACTGATGACAACGCACTCCAAAACTCCTGATGACCACACCCAACGGCTTCATGTAGATGTTAAAAAGCATGGGAGACAAGGCCGACCCCTGCGGGACTCCACATTGGAGAGCCCACGGTGTCGAGCAATGTTCCCCAAGCACTACCTTCTGGAGACGACCCGCCAAGTAGGAGCGGAACCACTGCCAAGCAGTACCACCAACTCCCAGCTCCGCGAGCCTCTCCAGGATACCATGGTCGATGGTATCAAAAGCCGCTGAGAGATCAAGGAGAATCAACAGAGTTACACTCCCTCTGTCCCTCTCCCGACACAGGTCATCATACAGGGCGACCAAGGCTGTCTCGGTGCCGAAACCAGGCCTGAAACCTGATTGAAATGGATCTAGATAATCGGTTTCATCCAACAGTGCCTGGAGCTGGCCAGCAACCACTCGCTCCAGGATCTTGCCCAGGAATGGAACATGCGCTACTGGTCTGTAGCTGTTGAAATTATCTGGGTCCAAGGAAGGTTTTTTCAGAAGTGGTCTCACTGCCACCTCTTTCAGAGGGGCAGGGACCACTCCCTCTCGAAAAGAGGCGTTTATGACCTCCCTGGCCCAGCTAGCTGTTCCATCCCTGCTAGTTTTTATTAGCCAATAGGGGCAAGGATCGAGTATCGAAGTGGTTGCACGTACCTGTCCAAGCACCTTGTCCACGTCCTCGAGCTGAACGAACTGAAACTCATCCAATAAAACATGACAAGACTGTGCTCCAGATACCTCATTAGGGTCATCCAGGGTATTTTGGGAGAATATGACCCGAGGCATTATGGGGTAAAGAAAATAGTGGCTGTGCTGCTGAGGAGAAAGCTCTGACATTGTTGCCTATGGCAGCAGCAAAATTAAGTTTTTTAAAAACTGAAGGAAACCACTACTACTAGGGGTAACATCCCCCCTCGCCGATGATGATGAATCCCACTGCCCCACAAATAAGAACATGAGGAGAGCCCTGCTGGATCAGGCCAGTGGTCCACCTAGTCCAGCATCCTGTTCTCAGAGTGGCCAACCACTTGCCCATGGGAAAACCACAAGCAGGACCTGAATGCAAGAGCGTTCTTTCCTCCTGAGGTTTCCAGCAACGGGTATTCAAAAGCATACTGCCTCTGACTATGGAGTGAATTGATCCCCACTTTCACCACCACCACCACACGGAGCTGTGAAATTGAGGGGCATCTGAATTCACTCCTAAATAAACTCTTACACAATTTGTTTCCTGTAAAGGGTCATTACTCTGATAAAGCCTGTGCAAATTCAGCTCAAAAACACCCAAAAATGCATTTTAAAGTAGCCCCATAGATATCGAGAACAGACCTGCTTTACGTGTATCAACAGAAGCAGTCGCTGGGGTCGCATCTCTTACTAGATCCAAGTTGGTTTCATCTCTTCCTTCTCTTTCTTCGGGGATCACCATTCCGGCCTTCTCTCTAAAAAACCCCCCAAAGCAATTATGAATAGAAAGATTTGGGACATCTTCCTCCTTTAAAGCCATCTGAGTTGATGGCCATCCCTATATCTTGTGGGGGTCAAATTCCATAGTTTTAACTATGCTTCTACCAATCACAGTGGGGCCTTGAAGCCCCCTTCCCTGACCATGAAAAACCATAATTCACACTCCTTCCAGCTTGCAAGATTTTAGAAGGGGTTGCCTGGATGCTTGTAAGCTTAAAGGAACAATGCTAACTGGAAGTGTGAAGGCCCAGAAAAAAAAATACACAGAAAAAAATGTGTGTGTGTGTGTTCCATTCTTTTGAAAAACAGCTGTTCCCCCCCCCAATTTTCCCCAGACTTTCACATCTCTAATCCTAACTGGGCCAGAAGGGTCACAGCAGCAGATTTCCCAACACGTCCGCAGCCCTGCTGGTTTCTGGTAACTAGGAAGGAGGTGGGGGGCCAATTGTTTTTTCTCTGTCAGCTCTGAGGCTGGAACAGCAGAGGGGGCCAGACTGGAACCGGCACCAGGAAACAGGGCAGCTTTGGGTCCAGTGGATCCATCGCTGGCTCTGCTCTACCCTTGAAACACCCTGCTTTGGGACCTTATGCCAGAGGGAAGATCTGCTGCCCTCTAACCCCCACCAGCAGCAGAGATCAGGGTTCAGGACCACTCTGTAGAGAATCAGCACAGAACAAGATCATATTCATAAAATTTAGGTTTTATAAAATTGGGGGGGAAATGCCAGGAATAAGCCTAGAACCTTCTGGATGCAAAGTATGTGCTCTGTCACTGATGCATAGTCCCTTCCCAAGGATAACACTTGATGCATCTGATGAAGCGGGCACTAGTCCACATGAACTCATGCTGCAATCAACCTTTGAGGTGCCACAAGGTTCTGTTGCTTGCTCTGGATAGAAGGAAATACCCCCCCTTTGCAGAGTTGACATTTTTATTATATAATTATATTATCATCCATGGCATTTGGCTGCTTACATAAGTTTGCTACCTTGGTAACCAAGGGGGTGGGGGGCAGGGAAGAGATTAAACAAGCCAAAGCTCAGAGCTGCATAGCAACAATAAGATAACCAATGTGCAGTCTTTGCCTTTGAAACAGCTAGAAATATTTCAGGAGAAGTGGAAGATATAACAGAGAATTGGCATTTACAAGAACTGGCGTGACAATTTTACCAGCTTTAAAAAGGCAGGAGATTTCTTTTGTGGAAGCAGAACAAAATTATTTGACACCACAAGCCCAGCATTAGCACTTAGCATCTTTGGGCAACTGGTGGGACCCCAAGGGGGTGCCTGGTCCATCTTTCAAAAGAGTGCCATTTTCCAGGGATAGCAGCATGCAAGGTGAACATTACCGAATGAGTTTTTCAAAGGCTTCCTTTTCTTTTCGTAACGCGGTAAGGTAGCGTTGTTCTTCTGTTGAACCTCCGTAGATAAGGAAATAAACCCTGCAAGGCAAGACACAAAGATATGCCCCATTCAGAAGACGATGTGTGAATATAAGAAGAGCCCTGCAGGATCAGGTCAAAGGCCCATCTAGTCCGGCATCCTGCTAATGCCAGTGGGCAGCCAGATCCCCATGTGACTCCTGAGAGCAGGACAGGAGCACAACAGCCCTCTCCCCACCTGCAATTCCCAGCAACTGGTATTCAAAGACATACAGCCTCCAGCAGCAGAGGCAGAGCATAGCCATTGTGGCTAATAGCCTTTGATAGCCTTATCCTCCATGCATTTCCTCTTTCAACAAGCCTTTTAGGTTGAGACCCAGTCTGCCTCTGTGTTAGAATTGCTTAATGTTTTTTTTAATAATGTTTTTAACCGTTTTTTAAAGTTGTTTTTAAGTGTTTTTAACGCTGTTTTGTTTTAATGTATTTTAAGATCTGTTTTTATGTTTTAAGTGTTTTTAGTGCTTTGTTTGCCGCCCTGGGCTCCTGCTGGGAGGAAGGGTGGAATACAAATTAAATAATAAATAAATTTGTCTAAACCTCTTTCAAAGCCATCCAAGCTGGTGGCCAAGTGTACCTCTTGTGGGAGTGAATTCCATAGCTGAACTATGCGCTGTGTGATTAAATGCTTCGTCTGTCCTGAATCTTCCAACATAACGAACTACTAATCCTAAAAGGTGTTTGTTTAGGAAAAGTAGGCATGTGATTTTTAAAATACCCTTCACGCTCACTGAGATCTACCTCAAAGTAAGTCTGCAGAGCATTTCAGCCTTAGTAAAGCATTATTACAGACCGATTCTGGGCTCTGCTACTCAAGGCAATATGCAAATAGGGACGAGTGGAACTTCACTAGCGCATTGTCATAAGTTATGGACTTAGTTTTCACTGAGATGGGAAACCCCTGTCTGGGCTGTACCATATCAGACTGCAGAAGGAGGCCCACGTGATGGAACACTCCTCGGTAGTAAACACACACACACACACACACACACACACAATTGTCCTTTGCAAAAGGAAACTAGGATGGCGTGGAGGAGGTTAGGCTAGTCTGGAACTCAAACTGTGTTGTGGAGCGTGACTGAGTGGAAAGGGGGGAACTGCCTGGAGGATGGAAGGTTAAGGTAAGAAGGAGGAACAGTCTGTTAGAGGCAGAATGCTGGGAAAGGAGCAGTTGGGATATGGCAGTTGGAGCCATTAGTGGGTCTGGGACCAGGGCTGCGTATGCACCATACACTGAAAGCTCATTATTTCCCCCAAAGAATCCTGGGGACTGTAGTTTGTTAAGGGTGCTGGGAATTTTAGCTCTGTGAGGGGTAAACGACAGTTCCCAGGATTCTTTGGGGAGAAATCATGTGCTTTAAGTGTATGGGCACAGCCTAGGGTGGAAGAGGGATGAGGTTCTGAAGTTAGGGATTGGGCTAGGAGATGGGATCTCCTGTTTTGAAGCTTCTGTGTAAAAAGAAGGGGGGGAAGGGAAACACACGACCAAACAGAAGGTCATCCTGTTAAGTAATACCGCCCTCTTTAAAAAAAAAATAACAACTTGCTATTTCTCTTTCCATATTCTCATGAATAAAATCTGATTTTTTTAAAAAAGGTTAATCCTGGTCTGTCTCTCACGGGATTCACACCAAGTAGCCTCGGTGGCACGGAATGCGTTCTACCAACTTCGGTTGGTGGCCCAGCTACGTCCCTATCTGACCAGGAAGGATCTAACATCAGTAGTACATGCTCTGGTAACCTCGCGATTGGATTACTGCAATGCGCTCTACGTAGGGCTACTTTTGAAGACAGTTCGGAAGCTGCAGCTCGTGCAAAATGCGGCGGCCAGATTGATAACGAAGACCAAGCAGTCTGAACACATAACACCTGTTCTGGCTCGCTTGCACTGGCTGCCAATATGCTTCCGGGCCAGATTCAAAGTGTTGGTTTTGACTTATAAAGCCTTACACGGCGTGGGACCACAATATCTGCTGTAACGCCTCTCCCGATATGAACCTGCCCGTACACTACGTTCTACATCGAAGGCCCTCCTCCGAGTCCCGACGCAGAGAGAGGCTCGGAGGGTGATAACAAGAACTAGGGCCTTCTCGGTGGTGGCCCCTGAACTGTGGAATAGTCTCCCCAATGAGGTGCGCTTGGCACCAACTTTGCTATCTTTTCGGCGCCAAGTTAAAACCTTCCTCTTTTCTAGGGCATTTTAATTTAATTTTAATTCTAATCTAGTTTAAAATCTGCTATAACTGATTTTAGATTTTTCATTTTCTTATATGTGTTCTTGTTGTATTATTATGGGTTTTTATTATATGTATTTGTAGTTTTGTATTTTTGCTGTACACCGCCCAGAAAGCTATGCTAGTCAGGCAGTATAAAAATCTAACAAATAAATAAATAAATAAGGCTCTGAATGCCCAATCTGCAGCAAAGTATTCACTGTGAGAGTCATCTTCCCATCCTTGCTTGTCCTTGCTAGCAGATGGAGAAAAAATTATGCAAAATAACCTAATTATTGTTCATTTCCACAGGCCATGCAAACCCAACTTTTCTTAGGGGGCAGGTCAGAACGTTTGTCTTTTCTAGTACGCAATCCTAAGCACATCCGAAGATGTATATAAGCCGAACAATCCCTTTTTGGAGTCTCTCCCTTGTGGAGGCATAGGAAGCTATCTTATACTGAGACAGAACCCTGGTACATTTGGCTTAGCATTGTTTACACTGACTGGCAGCAGCTCTGCAGAGTTTCAGGCAGGAACATTCCCAGCCCTACCTGGAGATGCCGGGGATTGAACCTGGGACCTTCTGGATGCAAAGCAGATGCTCTGCCCCTGAGCTACGGCCGATCCTCCCTCAGGCCCAACGTACCTCAGAGGCCTCCCCGGCCTGCTTGCTTTATAAATTTCTAGCTGGCGAACGAAGGTCAGCTCCGCATCATACAGCGCAACGTATCTCGGCGCTACTTCGTGCAGGATGCGAGTGAGGGCATAAGGGTCCCCACAGCCATTGAGCGGATGGATCACAGTGAGTGGTTCCTTTAAGATCCCATAATAGGCCTCCGAGGAGGACAGGCTCAGGTGGAGGTCTTCAGGGTTGGCTTCTCCAACACTCTCTTGGCTGCTGCTTAACTCCTCATCGCCTTCTTGCTCCCCCAGGTTTTCCTGCTCCTCTTTCTTCAACATTTGCGTCAGGGTCAGCTCTGGCTTCTTCTTCTTCTGCTTCTTCTTTGGTTTGGAGGGTTCCATTTTGGCTTTTTTGGCCCAGGGTTCTTTGGCACCATTGCCCCTGCCTTTGGCTCCCTGTCCATCTTTCCGGCAGGCTTCGCCAGCGTTCTTGTCCTTCCCAAAGGTTTTGTTATAAAGCCTCGTTAAAAAAGCTTCTGCCCCAACCGTGATGTACTCCTTGAGCTGAGCACAGGTGCGGTCGTCGCTCGCACAGATGAGCACTCGGCCTGCAGTTGAGAAATGGTTGCTGTAAGGCAGGAGTGGGGAACTTCTGGCCTGCGGGCCAATCTTGGCCTACCAGTGGGATCCAAATTGGCCAGCGAGGCCATTTCCCCCAAACCACATCCACCTTTCCATCAGCAGATATCTGTGCTGCTTCACCAGCAGGCTCCCTGCTGGGAATGTGCTGGTGAAGCAGGCCGTTCCCTGTGGGTTGACTTTTGGCAGGTGGGTGGGACCGCCCATTTATCAGTCATCTGACATCAACATGATGATTGACAGGTGGGTGCTGCTCCCTTCCTGTCAAAGTTGGCCCATAGGGTGGGGATGGGGATAAAGATCTGACTTCCTGGGCTAAAAAGATCCTCCACCTCTGCTGTCATGGAACGGTACAGAGCCAAATCTCCCAGTCCCATAACCCCCAAAACAAAAAAAAGGAAGTTGGGATCTGCAACAAAATGGTGCTGTACATCCTCATTCTGCAAGAGGTGTATGCCTGTATCCTCCTCCTTTGCCATCCTCTTGAAAAACCATCTGTGATGTTCCTGTAAGTTAGCATCTGTAAATATGGTAAGTGCAGGTCTATTGGATGATGTATGGTAATTGACTGAGAGAGAAAGGGGGAGTACATGGGTGAGAAGCTGAAGTGCTGGATGATGATTGGCTGAGTGGCTGGCTGGCTGAAGGTATAAATGGAGGTTTGTGAGTGATGAAGGGGGGGTCGGTTGGAAGGAGAGAGTTAGAGAGTTGAGAGAGAGAGGTTGTTGAGTGGGTTGGCAGAGTTCTGAGGGAAGTTTGGAGTGGATTTGGCTGATATTTAAAGAGGATATATATATGAAACCATACGCTTGTGAAACATTCTAAAAGTAATCTTGTTATTTCCTGTTATTAGTAAATAAATACTTCTTTGGTTTACCAAAGGCCTGATCCTTGGCTGGGGAATATACAGACCAGAAGGGAGGGCAAGGTAATTACCAAGGCTGAACAGAAGCAGTATCTAATGGTGGCAGCGGTGAAGGGAGGAATTGTAACAAGTCAAGTATCCAGAGCAACCCAGAGTTGTATGCTTTTTATATAAAGATACAAGGGGGTTGGGAACAGCATAAGCACGCAGTCACAAAAGTAACCAGCTAGAGAGAGACTCAGGCAAAGTCTCTGGGAGTATTGGTTATAGGACGTGACTGGTGGTGTTGCCTAGCAGTGGGATCTAGTGAGATCTGTGCTAGAGTGGAGTGAGAAACCATATAAAGGACGGTCCGGACTGGTGGTGTCCCTGGTGGTGCCTAGTGAAAGGCAGTAGCCACAAGCAGGTGGGAACCTGACAGGGAGAGCCAGGGAAGGGCGTCACACCATCCCCTGCGTGTTACACAGCCCCAAACCCTGAGCACTCTACTGCTATAAGAGGGTGGGGATTTCCTACACATAAGGAAGAACTGCCTGATAATGCGAGCTCTTCAGCAGTTGGACAGGCTGCCTTGGAAGATGGCAGATTCTCCTTCATAAGAGGTTTTTAAGCAAAGGCTGGACAGCCATCTATCACAGATGCTGAACAGTGGATTTCCTGCACCCATAGAGGGGTTGGACTAGATAACCTCTGAGGCACCCTCCAATCCTATAATGACAGCCTTTGTCAACTTGATGTCCTCTGGGTGGTTTGGACTGCAGCTCCCATCAGCCCCATCCAGCACAGGGCTGGCGGGTAAAAGGGGGTGAAAGGCTGTTTTATGATATAGCAGGGTGGGGAATATCTGGAGAGTGGGAAGTAATTCTTGATTTTCCCTCTCCTTAACTCTCTCTCCTCAGTATAACCTGTGAAGGGGGTTTTTTAATCTCCTAAAACACTGCCAAACCCTAATACCTCCTCTCCAGGCTGTCAGATTAAACTCCCCTGACATTTTACTGCCTTGCCCCTGAACTGACATCCTCAGTTTTCATTGGCTCAGTTATCTGCAATGTTAACTTAACAAGCTGGGTCCCCAATACTTTAAGGACTACCTGATTCCTTATATCTATGCCCAGTCACTCAGATTTTGGGGTAGTTGCTGTCAGTGGTCTCCCATGGCTCGGACGTACAGCTCATATCTGCCAGGAGCCATGTAGTCAGTACTGTGGGCCTGATTCTGGAGAACTCCCTTCCAGCTAAGATCAGGAAGTCCCCCTCCCTGCTGAATTCCTGGTGCTTAGTAAAGACCTTTTTATGTCAAGCAGGCACTTTAAGTTTTCTTACTTTAAATTCAACAAAGTTTATCTCTATTGCATTTTTTTTTTAAAATTTTACTGCATACCACTTTGAAACTTTGGGTATTCAGTGGTATACAAATTGCTGAAATAAGCGGTAAATAAAACATTTCACAGGTCCTAGAAATCGCTGAGCAAAGGTCCTTGCTGGGTAATTTGTGGATTTGCATGCATGAACTGTCTTCTTACATGAACTGTCTAGGGTGGTAAGGAAAACTGTTTTATAAGAACAGTAGTAAGCCTCTTGGGCTAAGCATTCAACTAACTCGCCCCATCAGCACAAGGATTACTGCTAGCGCAGTGGGACTCCCCCTCAACTGCACCCTGCACTCTCCCCAAACCTGCTCTAGAGGGCTGGAAGAACCCTTCCAACAGATTTCGGGGGCGCACAGGGGAGGAGAGGGGGAGAAGTCCCATTGCACTAGCGGTAATCCTTGCACGGATAGTATCCTGACTTGATATTATGTTGGATACAACCCTACATTATTATCATAACAGTAATATTATTAGCATCATTGGCAGAACTTGGAAAAGTTACCTTTTAAAACTACAACTCCCATCAGTCCCAGCCAGCATACTTCAAAAACAGTAACTTTTCCAAGCTCTGATCATTAGCATCATAACTAATTAATTGCTATTGGAGGTCGCCGATTCATAGGGTCGCCATACGTCATAAACGACTTGAAGGCATATAACAATAAAAAACTAATTAATATTATGTTATTATTTATCAGCAATAAGAGAAACAACTATAAACAACTGCTGCCTCTGCCCACCCCACACCTCACCTGGCCCACCCAGAGCATCACTGTTTGCATTCTCCCTTTCAATCTCCTTCAGCACTTCTCCAAGAGCTTCCCACTTTGGGTTGCTTTCCAGGATCAACTCCCTTTTCTGGTCTGAAATACAATAGGGAAAAAATTAAGAATTTCTCATTTATACCTTTCTCGGATGTTTTATGAGAACTGGTCAGTCCGTATGGTATTTGTAAATTATGCTGGGTTGAACAGATAAACGTAAAGGCTCAAAGCACAAGTTGGTCATGAATTAACTGGAGTCCCGTTGATTTCAATAGGACCCAAGTTTGTTTGTTTGTTTGAGCTTATGTACCGCTTTTGTCACAACCTTAAAGCGGTTTTTGTACAAATAAATGTCATATAATTTCAAATTACAAAACATATTACAAATCAAGTCACAATTAACATAATTAAATATCAGCAAATGTCAATATCAGAAATAAAACCACAATCTAAAACTATATCAATATTATCAATAATAAAATCAGTGCTCCAAAACAATCTAAGCATAACCACCAATAGCTAGAGAAAGCTCAACGAACTTCTTCTGGATATGACCCTATGTGGTTTAGTGCTGCTTGTTGGCTTTCTGGCTTCTTGCACTCAGATTCATATATTCATACAGCCGCTGGGGATGGCTGCAACTATGGCTAGTCAGTGCAGACAGAGGAAGCTACAGTCAGATCATTGGTTCATCTAGCGCAGTAGTGCTTGCTCTGATTGGCAGCAGCCCAAGGTATCAGGTGCGGGCCTTTCACAGCTCTTTACCAGAGATCCTTTCAATTGGAGATCCTGGGGATAAAACCTTGTGCATTGAAAGCACATGTCCTACCACTTAGCTATGTCCATCTCCCCATAACGCTTTTTATCCAAAATAATCCTTAGCCCTTGACTGTGCCTTACAAACACACTTCAAACCACCTGATTTCTACTTCTGCATTGCCACTCCATCACAAAGGATGGTTTGTCAACTTAGACACCCTGTAAAGTTTAAACTATTGATAAGCTCTCTTAACTTTGGATTGACGCGATGTCCAAATTAAGCCTTAGTGAATTCCTGTTTGCCATTGCTATAGATAAACCCCCCACGCACACTCCACTGGAAGAAGGAACTTCAACTTGTTATGAACTAATTTAAAATAGGAAGCTATTTCTGGATGCTTTTCCATAGAATGTACTAATAGTTGTAGAATGTATTAATCATCAACATAGAGCTCAACATATAACTCTTTCTGTTCTCCCTTCTCTGGAAACTGTGTATTTTATACTGTAACATGAAAGAATATTATAATAAAAATTGTAAGCTCATCAGGGCAGGGACCTGCCCTCTTGTACACTGTAAATCCCCATGCATGCTGATGCCATGATAAAAAATAAAATATCCACTTTTCCATTACCTTTTTCTTCCTTGACATCTGCTTTTTCGGCGACTTTTCTTTTTTTATTTGCTTTGTCATCTGGGAGGCGATAAACTCTGGCCCGAGCATTTAGAAACATAGATGTACTAGAATCAAGAAAAAGCCAACCTAGGAGATGAAGGAGACATCTCTATATATCAGCAAACACAATTACAAAATACCCAGCTTAACTACTCAAGCCCCTTTTCTTTTCCTCTTCCGGTCATCTTTTGGAGCAGTTCCACCCACTTCACATTAGTTTTGCATAAATAAAATTATCCCGTTTGCATTAAAAACAATTATTTTGAAGAAACATGCTTTCATCTCCATCTTTCAGCGTAGCTAGACTACCTCTCAAGGTTGTTGCAAAGATAAAACAGGATAACACCCCAGTACACTGGCCTGATGCAAATGATGTCATAGCAAACAACAGAATATGGCATTGAATATTTTAAAGTGGAACACAGAACACTGCCTTATACCTGCTGAGACTACCTACCTACCTACCTACCTATCTATCCCAGTATTGTCTCCTCTGACTGGCAGTGGCTCTCCAAGGACTGCAAGCAGAGAGAGAGGGGGGAGCTTGTAGCTCAGTGGGTAGAGTCTGTTTCGCATACAGAAGATCCGCATTTCATCTGCTGGCATCTCCAGGTAGGGCTGGAAAAGGTTCCTCTCTGAACACGGGAGAGCTGCAGCCAATCGGCGTAGGCAGCACTGAGCTAGACAGGCCAATGGTCTGGCTCAGGATAAGCAGTTGCTTACATTCCTGTTTTCTAGCCCTGCTGCCCGAGATAATTTCAAACTGGACGGGCCTGGGACCTTTTGCCTGCGATGCGTGTGGTCTGTCACTGAGCCATGACCCTCAACCTTATTATTATTAAATTTATATTCTGCCCTTCCTCCCAGCAAGGGCCCAGGGAGGCATTGTCCATCATGTCTATCCCTTGGTAAATAGCTTACATAGGAAGCTGCCTCCTACTAAACCTGACCATTGATCCACCTAGCTCAGCACTGCCCACTCTCACTAGAGGCAGATCTCCAGGCTCTTAGGCAGAGAACATTTTTCCTGTCACCTGCAACCTTTTAACTGAAACTGAACCCAGGACCTTCGGCGCACATGCAAACCATGCGCTCTACCACTGAGCTATGGTCCCTCAACTTTTAAAAGATCCTTTGTTCTCCTCAGATGGGTCTTGCTCCCCCGGTAGGCAATGAACCCTTATCACAGACAGGCCTTCAAGTGCTCTCGGCTGGCCTCCTCCTAAAGTAGCTCTTTGTGCTACAAATTCTTACAGCAACCCTGCAAGGCAGGCCAGTGAAACATGCATTGGTAACCTCAAGACTCGATTATTGGAATATGTCCTATGTGGGGCTGCCCTTGGGCCTGGTTCGGAGGCTCCACTTGGTGCAAAATGCTGCAGCTAGACTGTTGATGGGGAGAGACTATCGTCAGCACATAACTCCAGTGCTCAAAAGCTTACACTGGCTGCCCATATGCTACCGGGCCAGGCTCAAAGTGTTATGCATATGCGTTCTAAGCTGCGTGTGCCAGTATGTGTATTTACCTAAGAAGCAGGCTTTTACCCTGCAGTTAAATCACTGAGACTTAAATCTGTATTAGTAAAATAAGAAAAAGCTATTTTATTTATAGAAACACATAGTAGATAGGAAAGGCATACCTCGTTCTAACTAACTAATTAAGTTGGAGGTGCAATGACCAGACTTGAGTATTGCCCTCGTGGTTTAGGAGAGAGAACAAAGGCAGAGATGTCTCCTCTCTCCTCGGACAGTCGAAGACTACAAAGGAAGGAGGGGCAGGTCAGCTTCCCTGAGCATATCAGTTTACAACAGAAGGAAGTTAGGTAAAGATAGGTGAGCCTAGCCAGCTGGAAGACCCTAACTCTATCTTCCTTCTGGAATACAAACAAAGGAACCCAAACAAGAGTTGTTCTTGACCCACTTCCAACACAAGATTCTTGTATTACTTCACAAGGCCTTTAACATCTAGGGTGAAGGATACCTCAAAGACTGCCTGATCCCTTATATCCCTGGCTGATCTGCGAGGTCTTTGGGGCAGAGCTTGGAAAAGTTATTTTTTTGAACTACAACTCCCATCAGCCCAATCCAGTGGCCATGCTGGCTGGGGCTGATGGGAGTTATAGTTCAAAAAAGTAACTTTTCCAAGCTCTGCTTTGGGGGTAGTTGCTGTTAGTGCTCCCCCCAGCTCGGATGCATGGGTCATATCCATCAGGAGCTGTGCATTCAGTATTGTGGGCCCAACTTTATACATCTACAGTACCTACTAGCTGCGGTCAGACAGGACCCTCCCCGTTGAATCTGTGGCACCCACTGAAGACTTTTTTATTCCAGCAGGCATGTTAAATTAATTTTACAGTTTTTAACCAGTTTTCTATTTTCACTGTATTGTACTCCCTGTACTCCGCTCAGAGACAATTGCAGTTAAGTGGTATGTAAGTCATCTCAAAAAATAAAATGAAGGCAGTGAGAAACAGCAGCTTGCCTCCCACGCGGCTGAGGCCCAATCTGAGCCAGAGAAGCGCATCGCTCATACTCGTAGGACAACTGAAGAATCTTTGGAGCATGTTTGCCCGCAAAATCGAGCAAGAAGGCTGGCCCGAATCCTTTGCTCTGAGATGCTACGTTTTAATTTATGGGAGTATATTCAAACATATGCATCCAGCCCCACTTCTCCCAGTCCAGGAAAAAGCTTTACTACTTCATTCTGATTGTAGGGCCAGCCCCAGACATATTGCTGCCTGATCCCCCTTCCCCTCCAAAACAGTCAAGGTGTACAATATTCCAGGCCGGTCAAGTTATTTTGGCTCCTAAGGCAGAAAATCCTACAAGTGCCTCTCTCTCCCTACCCTCTAGTGGTAAAAATACAACAAATGGAGAACTAATCACTTGTTGCCCTTTTCAGGACACCCAAAACTAGCAGCCTGAGGGGGGGGGAACCAGTGTGGTATAGCTGTTGGACAGGGACCTGGTAGACCAGGGTTCAAATCCCAACTTGGCCATGAAGCTCACTCAGTGACCTAGGGCTACTCGCTGTCTCTCAGCCTCACCTACCTCACAAGGCTGTTGTGAGGATAAAATCAGAAGAGGGAGAACCATGACTGTATGCCACTTTGAGCTCCTTGGGGGGAAAAAGGTGGAGAGATATGTAATAATAAATAACTTTTTTTAAAAAAATCACTCTAATAGGAGGGCCGGCCGTGGGACTGCTTAAACTGGCCCAAACAAGCTGCAAGAATTCACACTCCTGACAAGCGTCTCAAGCAGCTCAAAGCTCAGTTTCTGAGCTTGCCCTTCCTTCAGTTCTTCTTATGTAATTATCAGCCTAAGAAGAAACAACTCAGGTTTTCCAATGCGGACACCGCAGATTTTTTCAAGTAACAGAAGTTAAGTAGGAGGCTGAAAGTAGTCGCTGTCAGTAAATCCTACAGCCTTATGGCTGGCTGAAAACACTTGGGAAAGTACGCATGTGTTATTTTTTAAAATTAAAACTTCACTTCTTTTTTTAACAGCCCAGCTAATTCCTTTGTATAAAAGGCAAAGGAGGAAACACTGCAGTTCCTACCTGAATTCTGACCAAAGGCTTTTTCTGACGCTCTTAAGGACTCCAAAAGGTTAAGGAAAGTGATGCAGTCATACTGGGTCAGGTACTGGAGCAAAGTACGGAGAATCTTCAGATCTTGGACCAAAGATTTGGTTTTAGCTCCAAGCTGGTGCCAAAGAGGATCTAAATAGTGACGAATTGTCTAGAAATATAAATTAGAAAGAACTGCTAGCACATGCTGTGATGATCGGAACCTACCGCACAGGATCGTTGTGAGAATAAAATGTGGAGGCGAACCATGCACGCCACCATGGAGCTCCTTGGAGGAAAGGTGGAATGTAAATGTAGTGAAGATGATGATCGGCAGCAGCAGCATACCTTCCCTTCCAGGGGCCACATGCAAGATTAGGGCAGGGCACGGCCAAAGAGTTCAAGGACACATTCTAGCCTGGTGAAAACACTTGGGGTGCAAAGCAGGGACAATGAGGGGTGTGGTCTGGGAGAGGGCATGTGCCCTAGGGGGAGTTCCGAGAGCCAGATGGAGAGGCCTGAAGGGCCACATTTGGCCTCCAGGCCTGAGACTCTCCATTCCTGCCCTAGTGCAACAAATCTACTTTTTAAAAAAAGAAAAAAGAAAAAAGACTTTTTGAGGTTAGGAAAGTGATGGGGAAATGCACTGAAAGGCGTGGGATGAACAAGTAATTAGCAGGAAGACATATACACACCTGCCAAACAGATCAGGATGAATGCAGGACAAATGCTCATTGTCGTATAACTGCCTCACAAAGCCAATCAGAACAAGTACGCCAACCCTTTACGGACGCCCTCACTGCCTCTTTGGTGATGGCAGGCAGACATGTGCACATAGGGGGTGTGTGCTGATGCAACAGGTAGGTGGAGTGGGCAAGTTTATTTAAGCTCCACACCATCTGTATCAGAGGGGCATGCCAAGGGGCTCCCGTGAGCTCCCACTTTGCGATCCATGGCAATGTTGGGTTGCTGAGTCCCGCAAACCAAGTTTCATCCTCCCACGCTAAGAAGGACCCCCTCAGGGCCACAGGGCCCCTTGGCCACAGCACAATCTGGCTGCCTGCTGGTGCCTTGCCGGCAAACACTCAGTGAAGACCAGGCATTGTCTAACTTCTGTGTAAACTTTGTGGAAGCAAATCAGGATGAATGCTCAATAAACAGGTTGCCTGGAGTTCACCCTCTTGCCTAATTGTGCCCTCCTTTCTTGCCCATTGAAAGCCATGCCTGGTTCCCCTGGAAATTTCCCCCTCCGCTTTCAGGTTGAATAGATCAAGGCTGTTTAGCGCAGATATATGGATTTTTACAAAGAACCATTCCAACAATGTTATGATCCTGGCACAGGACGCCCAAACAAAAGAACATTCTATTTCATTGTTAACAAGCTTACGATGCGCTAGCCAGAGTCTTGAAGAGCTAATAAAACACTCTTTTATGTGAAAACACAGTTAAACTATTAACAGATGTCTAAAGCCCACCATAAAAAAATTTGCAGACTTCCCTAAACAAAACACAGCTGGTTGGAAGGGGGAAAAGTCCATTGGAGAGCTTCGGCCGGCTTGCGCCTGTAACATGCAGGAGACTTTGCCAAATACAGGATCGCATCATCTCATTCCAAAAAACACAGATGCACAATCTGGAGGGCCGATCGTCAAATTAATGAAGACAAGGGAGCCTGCCACTAATGACTGCGAGATTGCCAAGCAACGTGCAGTGCTTTGTAAGCCGGCCCGCAAGCAAAAAAAGAAATATTTCACTATTCTGTTCTCCTTGTGAACTAGCCAAGCACTTCATCTGAGCCAGGATTCTGCCCCCGGAATGCATGTCAAAATGCCGGAGCCGAGCCCTGGGAGATGTGAACTCATAATCAAATGAGACTATCTCCAAGCACGTGCAGATACCAGGGCTGGGCCGGCGGGGGCAAGCAGAGTGAGGTTGAGTTGGGAGCCGGGAGAAAGGCCAATGGCTAGAACCAATGAGTAAAGTAGGTCCGAAGGACAAGTGAGGAAGCAGCAGTGAGAACAAGTCAGGACCAGAGGATGAAGCAGGAGCGAAGGACAAGCCAGGCATCAAGAACAAGCCAGAATACAGGAACAGCCGGAAAGGGAAGCTTTTTACACTCTTTCCTGCCCAGAAAATTCCAATGATCAGCCTGGTGGGTGGAGACAGACTGGAAGCTTCTTTGCCAAAAAGGCTGCCATCTTCATTTCAGTAATCCACCACAAGAGGCAGCCAGCAGCTCTTGACAACCAAGTACCTTTCCCTCACACTAAGTAAACCATACCTGTCTGATTGTGGTATGCGCTCCTTGGCCGGAGGTGTGGCTGGATGGCCATCTGTTAGGGATGCTGTAGTTGTAGATTTGATGACTTCCAAGTCCCTTCCAACTCTATGGCCACATCCGCACATCTAAAGCACATTTAAAGCATATGATTTCCCCCCAGGAATCCTGGGAACTATAGTTTGTTAAGGGTGCTGGGAACTGTGGCTCTGCGAGGGGTAAATTGCAGGCCCCAGAAAGCTGTGGGGGAAGTCATGTGCATTAAATGTGTGTTGAATGTGCTTTACATGTACGGTGTGGATGTGGCCCATGATTCTACAGCCAGTCGATTAAACACAGTCCTGGGATCCAGGTAAATGGAATCACTATCAGACGCTGGGCTCCAGATCAGACTTAAGTCTCCATCTCTTTTTAAGGAAATGAAACACTGCTGCCCCAATTGACCAAAGGAGATCCATGCCTGTTATTATTTAGTGGATTCAGAACTGAGAACAAGATTAGAAGTGCAATGGGGTATGGACACTGTCTACCCACACACTATAGCTGTCAATGGAACACACAAATTTTTATTATATTTATGTTGCAACTTTCCTCCAAGGAACTCAAGGCAGCATACATGGCTCTCCCCACCCCCGTTTTAACCTCACAGCAACCCTGTGAGGTAGGTTAGACTAAGTTACTGGCCCCAGCCCACCCAGGGAGTTTTATGGCCGAATGGGGATTTGAACGTAGCTCTCCCCAGTTCTAATCTGGAGCCCTAACCCAGGAATGGGGAACCTGTGGCCCTCTAGATGTCGCTGGACTCCAACTCCCATCATCCCCCACCATTGCTGCCTGGGGCTGATGGGAGTTGCGGTCCAACAACATCCAGAGGGCCACAGGTTTCCGATCTCTGCTCTAACCCCTGTATAGAGGAGGAAGATCACTGTGGCATTTGAAATTAAGCAGGAAAAGCTTAAAGGGAAGACAAAAAGAGGAGGGGGATGCCCATGAAGAATCCCAAGCAGAGATTATCAAAATAACAGCAGCGCTGAAGAAAGCGCAAAGAAGCAGGAAGATGAACAAGAAGAACATTAGTAATCAGTTTCCGGTGGGTAACCATGTTAATTTGTTGTCGTAAACAAACAAAGAGCCTTGTGGCACCTTGAAGGACAACAAATTTATTATTGCATAAGCTTTTGTGGCCTGCAGTCTACATAGTCAGATGCATGAAGCGTTACAGCTATGTATGCACATGATTTGGGCTTGGGGGAGATTGTAAAGAGTGAGATCAGAAAGAAATGAAATGCCGAAAAGCACAAAGAGATAATTAGCAAATTTTAGTATGGCATAAAATAGGAAAGGAGGAGCTGTGGTCCACCGGGTGTTGTTGGACTGCAACTCCCATCATCCCTGATCATCCTAGTCACGTTGGCTGGGAATGATGGGAGTTAGAGTCCAACAACAGGCTCCCCATTCTGTCCTTAAGCAAGCAGTCCTAATAACTGCATTGAAGGAGCACAGCCCTTCAAGGATGCTGTAATGCCCAAGCAGGAAGGTGCCACAGGCCGCACGGCTTGCGCCTGTTTTAAAAACAGAAAAGACTACAGGCAAATGGGAAAAACCCTCCAGTAACAAAGTGTATGCCCTCTTTCTGGGCATTCAGGTTTCCGAGGTACCAGAAAGATGAGTAAGGCAGACTCAACCGTAGGTTTACTTAAAAGGAGACAATTTATTGAGTCAACCCACAGGTGTACCCAATAAATGGAACAGGCTGCCAGGCTCTGCACAAACATGGACCAGGCTGAACCCTGAATCAGGCAGCCAAGAATGCTTTTATAGGATACATGTTTACAGCACAATCATTACTACAAAGGATTAAGTCATAGCTTTCCCAACGTAGCCCTTCAATGATGGGGCTCTTTCCCAGGATCATACAGCATAACAACAGCTGATAAGCAAAGCCTCTAATTGCCTGATGGGGCATTAACTGCTCCAAGGCCTACACTATCTGGTTAACAAGGCACCTTCCCAGCATCACACAGACATTCTTGGCACGGCATCAGAGCTTTGCCTGTTAGGAACCCCAGATTAGACCCCAGGTGGCTTTGAGCTATACATTGACCGTCCCTTGACCCATCATCCTGCATGCTTAGATGCTGAATGCTAAACTAGAGAGAACTTAGGCTGGGGGGGGCGGGGAGTACAAGTTTCTACAGGCAGCTATTCTGCTGATATAGCTGCTGAGCTTGCCACGGGCCAGTACACAAAGTGACAAAAGTGGAAGAAGCTACCTTGTCAAAAGCTTTTCCGATAGAGTTTTCGAGTGACAGATCCTCCGCCTCCAGAGCAGGGTTGCAATGCTTTAATTCTCTCAGACACGCATTCAGGATGTCCAGGATCGAACTCTGGATGGCGCGCATGGCTGGGGTCATGGTGACATGCATTTCAACCACTTCGGGCTTGTGTTGCTCCAAAAAGGAATGCACCGCAATGTGAAACCTGGGGAAGAGAAAGACTGGCTGGTGTTACAGAGAAAGACATGTCCATTCATGCAAATCCCAACAAATTGCAAAAGTGTAGGAGCATAGGAAGCTACCTTGTGCCAGATCAGATTATTCATCCACCTAGCTCAGTGCTGTCTACTCTGACTGGCAGCAGCTCTCCTCCATGGAGCTAAAGACAGCATACACTCTCTCTCTCTCCTTCCCCATCTTATCTTCACAAGAACTCTGGTTAGATCAAGAGATGGTGATTGGCCCAACGTCACCCAGTGATTCTCATGGCTAGCAGATCTGAACTTTTATCAGTTCAGTGCCTAGCTGCTGCTCTGGAATCTATTCACTAATGTTGGTGTTTTTCAATCTGGAATTTGATTGATTTATTCTACTCCTTGCCTTTATTTTCAGTGCATGTTTAAGGAAGCCATAACTAGATAAAAGCTCAACTGTTATCCTCTTTTGAAAGGGGGGGGATTTTAGAATCAGGAAGATGTCCTGAAGGATATTAGGAATGGAAAAGTAGATGTCCTATGAAGAATGCTAGGAAAATGATCTACTAAGGCTGCTAGGCTCAGGGATAGTGACTGGTCCAGGCTTACCCAGTGAGCTTCAATGGCTGGGTGAGGTTTTGAACCTAGGTTTCTCTGTCACCGCACCAAGCTGCTCTGGTACCATGCACCAGATTCAAAATTCTTGCTGGCTTTGGCCAGCCCGTATAACCCAGTTTGGAACAAGGAACATCAGAGATGCTGTTTCTAGCAGACTGTACAAGTACAGTCTATTAAAAGGAAGAAGGATTGCACAGAGCGCAATGGCTCCCTTTTGACAGACCTGAGAATTAACTAACTGGGAACAGACCAAATGTTTACATAGTCCAGTGGTCTGTCTCCAACAATGGCCAGCCAGTGGACCCAGAGGTGGGGAACTGCGACCCTCCAGCTGTGGCTGGACTACCGTTCCCATCATTCCTGATCTTTGGCCATGCCAGCTGGGCTTGCAGGGACTTGCAGTCCAACCACATTTTGGAGGGCCACAGGTTTCCCATCCTTGTCCTAAGCGGCGCATGATGGCGTGGGCCTGTGGATTTTTTTTCTGTTGTGGAGTGAGATCTTTACTATGTAGACTAGCCTTTGCCAACCTGACGCTCTCTGGACATTTTAGACTACAACTCTCATCAGCCCCAGACCAGAGTTGTAGTCCAAAACATCTAGAGGGCCAACACTGATATAGATTTTCCAGATATAACATTGCCCCTCCTCCCCCTACCCATGCCTTAGGTCTTGCATATGGATCTGATCAAACTGTGATTAATTTTTTTTTTTTTAAAAAGGGTTGTTTTATTTTACATTTTAAAAAGTCACTCCAAGAAGAGGGTTGGGGAGAGGGTTGCTTTGTGATGGGCACAAAGGCCACCCAGTTTATCATCGCCCAGCCCCCTTCAGCAGAAACCGGAAAGAATGGATTTCCCTTGAGCTCAGGCCAGAGGAGATAATTGTGCACTTCACAAAATGCGGTGAGTGGGCTTCTACAACTGCTTCACTGCCAGGATCAGCTCCCACATTAGCCAAGGCGAACCCCTCGCCTCAGGCGAGAGATCTGGAGTGGCCGCCATTTCACTGGTTGACTGGCTAATGTTGCAGCTGCCAACCCCAGTTGCCAACTTGGCTTGGCAACCCCTGGTAGCCATTGTCTAGGACTCTACAAGCACCATCCCCACTTTGCCATAGCACCAGAGTAGCTCTGGTGTCCCTAAAGAGCTCTCTGGGTCACCTATGCCTTGTTCAGAGTAAGGGTCCTTCCTCAGAGAGAGGCACTGTGGGCAAGGCGGCCATGAAGCTGCCTGTTTAAAGTTTCACAGTTTCCTAGTATGAAAATTTAAGCCAGGGAAAGGGATCCTTTGGCCCTCCGGGTGCGGTGGGACTCCAACTCCTGTCGGCCCCAGTCAGCAGCAATGGGAGCTGTAGTCATCGGCTGGGCCACACATTCCAAACCTCAACTTTAAACAGTTTTTGGCGCAGCAAAGTGGTGGCAGCCCAGGCCCCTTGCCCACAATGCCTCATTCCAAGGAAGGATCCTGTGCCGCTGATGAAATTTTTGTTGCTCTTCTGCCAGATCTGTTTATGGGTTATGGCAAGAGTGTAACTGAATTGTACTGTTTAACATGCCTTTTGGAGTTTCAACTTTTTTGTAAGTCACTTGGAGACATTTTTGTAGTAAGCGACTAAAAAGTCAAATAAAGAAATAAACAGTGTCTGTCAGAGGTAGCCGAGGGCGAGATGGTCCTAGAGGGCCTTTGGAGCACCTACACTGCTGCCACTGATGTGGCAGCAGAGAACTAAAGCAAAAGGAGGGGGAGGAGAACAGCGAATGGGGAGGCAGGAGCTGGCCCACCTCACCTCAGACAGCATAATGTCTTGCGCCAGCCCTGTTTACTGCCAAACTTGCACATGTCAAGATACGCCCATCATGCTCCCTCACTGTTGGGTCCCCAGCATCAGGAAGTGCCTGATCAGGTATACTACCCCTGATCATGGAGGTTCTGTTTTTGCACATCATGGTGAATCGCTGCTGATCAACATTTATCCTCCCTGACTATGGTTACCTCATCTGTCCGGTTACCACAGAAGAACGGCCTTACCTTGGCCAGAGGTAAAGCTTTCTCACAAAGAGATTTCTCATCACTCTCTCCACCTGACAAAAACCAGTGTTGAAGGCCACAGCATTGTCTGTGAAGGCTTTGATGAAACCCTGCTTGTTCTTCTGGCGATAGAGTCGCAAGATAAAAGCTTCCTGGCAAGACTCAATGATTCTGTGGGCTTTGTACACCAAAATACCTGGCAGAACAACAAGATGAATAAACTCAGGTCATACCAGGGGGGGAGGGGGGCAGGGAACAAACAAAACAAGGATACAGCACAGGACATGATATTTTGCAGAATAGGTTAGGAGTTTCAAAAGTTCAAGCAATTAAAAAAGGGTACGACACAACCTAACTTTCATTCCGCTCTTTTTCCAGAGATGGAATTTGTTCAGTGGGCTCTGCTCTTCTCTGCTTTCAAAGTGGCACCAGTAACAGTTCTGCTACAATTTAAAGGCTACAGAGTTTAAGCCTTTCCACCCCGCAAAAAAAGGAAGACAGCAAGACACCCCCCCCCAAAAAAATCTTAATTTATTTTTACAAGAGTGATGGGCGGGACCAGAGGCAAAAGAGTGCAGAGCACTGAATATAAATTTTTACTTTTGTACAATAGGGTAGTTTCTACATACATGCAACCACTCTCTGTATCCTCTATCCAGGGATGTGCGAGGCATTATCAGAGTTCAAGGACATGTTCCCTCTAGGCAAAAAATGCTCAAGGAAGGTGCAGAGCCGGGCCAGTGAGGGGAGTGGCCTAGGGATAGGGGGTGTGGCCTGAGGAGAGACCTCTGAGGGCTGCAGAGGTTCCCCACCCCTGGTGTATGTGGTTAGGCCAGTGGTTCTCAAACTTTTTTGTTTCGCGGCGCACTGTAAAATATATAAACAATTTCTGGCGCACTTCGTGTACAAAATTAAAAATATATTAATATATTTAGGGCCTAGCCTAACTATTAATTGATCATGGATGTAATAAATCTCTATACAAATGGGTTTCTTCCCATTTTTAAAATATACTTTCATAATATTCACGGCACACCTAGTCACCTAGGCGGCGCACTGTTTGAGAATCACTGGGTTAGAGGCTGAGGGAGACTGCCTGGTCCAAGGGCACTGAGTGAGCTTCAAGGCTGAGTTCTGTGTCATTCCCCCAACTGTATGCACTACCAGCCTTTCCCCACCTTTGCTGGGATGTTTGCTGGACTAGAGCTCTCATCAGCCCCAGCCAGCACGGCCAATGGCTCAGGAATGATGGGAACTGTAGTCCAGCAACATCTGGAGACCCAAAGGTTGGGAAAGGTTGTTGCTACACCACACTGGCTCTCAGCATAGGGAAGAGGGGAGACGGAACACTACACAGGGGAAGCTCCAGAGCCCCTTGCATGCTTGATCACAAATCTGATCACTTATTTAGCATAACTTTCCATTTTCGCCTTTAAGTCACACTGACCTCTAGTGGGAGTGACACTGGAAACCCATCAGTTTCATGATCTGCAACTCAGGATAACACTTCTTGCATCTGATGAAGTAGACTGCAGTCATAAGATCAGAAGAAGAGCCTGCTGGATCAAGCCAACGGCCCATCTAGTCCAGCATCCTGTTCACACAGTGGCCAACCTGATGCCCAAGGGAAGCCCGCAAGCAGGACCTGAGTGCAAGCGCACTCTCCCTCCCTGCAGTTTCCAGCAACTGGTATTCAAAAGCACACTGCCTCCAACCATGGAGGCAGAGCATAGCCATCATGGCTGGTAGCCACTGATAGCCTTATCCTCCATGAATTTGTCTAATCTTCTTTTAAAGCCATCCAAGTTGGTGGCCATCACTGCCTGCTATTATTATTATTATTATTTATTACATTTGTATACCACCCCATAGCCGAAGCTCTCTGGGCGGTTTACAACAATTAAAAACAAATATACAAATTTAAAAATACTTTTTTTAAAAAAAATTAAAAACACATGCTAAAATGCCTGGGAGAAGAAAGTCTTGACCTGGTGCTGAAAAGATAACAGTGTTGGCGCCAGGCGCACATTGTCAAGGAGATCATTCCATAATGAGTAAATTCCATAGCTTAACTAAGCGCTTTGTGAAGAAGTATTTTCTTTTGTCTGTCCTGAATCTTCCAACATTCAGCTTCACTGGGTGTGCACAAAAGCTTAGACCATAAGTCTTTAAGGTGCCCCAAGATTCTTTGTTGTAAAAGACAGGATATTGTTTTGATAATAAGACTTTTTATATTGGCAGAAACTTGGATGAGTTAGCATGGGCACACAACAGTCACAGGTTTTTCAGTCCACGCTTACAATTACATGCATTTTGAGCTATGGTTAGGGAAGAGGGATAGAATCTGTTTTTTTCTTGTAAGGTTCTTACCAGTGATGAGATCTGAAGGAATTCGGTCAGTCAGGAAATCCACCACCAGAATCCGACTGGTTGCAAAAATGATACCCCCTTGGGTGTAAACTTCATAGCGGCTGTTGCTTGCGATTTCAGTCGTAACCCGTCGAGGAAGATGAGCAACGTTATCAGTCCTCAACTGTTCGATAAAAAACTCCTAGAACCAAAAGGAAATTATTCAGAACAAATGCAATTGAGGGAGGGGTATAATTTATGATTATGTGTATAAGTGAGAAGGAGTAGACAAGCTAGGATTAAAGCCATCTTTTACCTACTTAGTAATGAGTGGGACCTGCCAACAAAATGTTGCATTGTGGAATGCTCCTGTTCAGGGTTCCAGCTAGCAGTGGAGTCTGGTCCATTAGGGCAAATAGGGCGCTGCCCTACTAACCTCAGCCAGTCCCCACCTGCCTGCCTTCTTACAACCAATCAGAGGGTGGCTCTACTTCTCATTGGTTCTGGCTCCACCTGCTCTTGGTCTCCCTGCCTTCCACCCTACCAGTCCCAATGGGCACCAGCAACCACTGCCAATCAGCCAACCATGCCCTTTTCTAGGATACTCCATTAGGAACATAGGAAGCTGCCCTATACTGAGTCATACCATTTGGCCCATCTACCTCAGTATTGTCTATAGCGACTGGGGCAACTCTCCAGGGTTTCAGGCAGGGGACATTCCCAACCCTACCTGGAGATCACAGGGATTGAACTTGGGGCCTCCTGCACACAAGGCAGATGCTCTGCCACTGTGCTGCGGTCCTTCCCCATTCAGCCTCCCCATCTTCCATTCTCTCCTCTTGCAAGAGAGACTCTGCGTTCTGTGGACACTAAGCATGCTTAGTCCTCATGGGACTGTTTTGGTCCCCTGGCAACATTTTAGGGTTTTTCGGGGGGGGGGCACTTCTGCCATTATGGCTGCATACAGATTGGAACTTGGAGAATGAACTCACTGTATATGATTGTAAGGTTTGGAATTAAAAAGTAGGATCAAGGCAGGTCTGTTTCTCTTTAAGCACAGCGAAGGGACTGTAACTCAGTGGTAGAGCACTTTGCAAGGAGAATGTCCAAGGTCCAATACCCTAAAATGTCGGACTAAGAAAGCCCAGGTGCAAATCCCCACTCAACCACGAAACTCACTGGATGCCTTTGAATCACACCCTCACTCTCTCTCAGCCTTACTTACACCACAGGGTTGGTGTGAGGATGAAATGGCTGGAGAAGAGAATCATATGTGCTACCCTGACAGAAGGAGCAGAATACAAATGAAAATAAATAAATAAAACTAGGTCTTGGGATTGCATCATCTACTGAACCAGAAACAGAAAGGGAATCAACTCAGGCTAGGACAGCCAAGTTCAGATCCCAACTCTCACTTGTGACCTTGGGCCAGCTACTTTTTTTTCAGCCAAACCTACTTGTTAGGGCTGTTGTCAAGATAAAACAGAGGAGATGGAACAATGGACACCGCCTTGGGCTCCTTGAAGGAAATGTGGGGTACACATTTTAAGTAAACAAACAAATAAATAGCCAGGTGGCTGTACTAGGGGCAGGCCCTTTTCAGCACTGGCCCCACAGAGGCGTGTCTGGCATCTTTATTATACAGTCTCCATCATATGCTAAAGACACACCTCCTTACCCTGGCCTTTGACACGTGAGATATATATTTTCAGAATCCACCCTATTTCTGTCATTGCAATTGGTTTTAAACCATTTTAACTATGGAATTTAAAATTGCTGTATCCTGTCCTGGGACTTTATGGTGAAGGGCACATAAGGAAGAAGAAGAAGACTATGATCCCCTCATGAAGTACATGAGGTCTCTTCGTTAGTGACTTTTGAAAAGCCTCTCAGGACGTCTTTATTCCAATCCTCTTTTTAACATTACTGTACCCAGAGATGATTTCAGAGGAATGTAGATTCTTGATTTCAGTGTTGTTGTTACGTGCCTGGTTTGGGGTTTGTTTGATTGTTTTTGTATGCCGCCCTGAGAGGACACCTGATCTGCTGAAAGGCGGAATAAAACCTTTTTGATAAATAAATGAAATTTCTTGTTTTTTTCCCTTTACCTCCTCCGCAGGGCTGGTGTTCAGCACCAGTACCAGCCTGTCCGGCTCGCAGTAGAGGCGGAGGAAGCGCAGGAGGAGGCGGTCAATGCCCAGTCCGCGGGCGCAAATGACCAGCCCGTCCTCGTGGAAAAGGTCCAGGAACACCTGAGTCTCATGCTCCAGCGGCACCGAAGGTAAAACAGCGGCAGCCGCCGCCGCCATGACGAGCCGCTGCCGCCAATGCGCATGCCCAAAAGGGGAACGAGCGGACCCACGTACTGAGGGCATGAAGCCACAGCCCTTCGATTCATAGAGCTAGAACCTTAAAGTGTTGCCCACACACACTTCCAATCAAAAGTTAAAATCGCCGGTGGTCACCCACGGGCGCGAACAACGGGCCTTCCTTTAGGTCTCTGTGGTGAAAACCTCACCTTCTGCCCTCTTGCGTTGAGAGTAAAGAGTGGAAAAGGAGTTAAATTTTAGAGCGGAAGGGTGTGGCTCCATATTTATCTATCTATAGTCAGGGCGAAAGCCGGGAGAACTGCATTATAGAAATAGGAAAAGGTGAGAGTGATAGACAGGGCTAAGAAAGAGAGCACCACTGTAGAAATAGGAAAAGTGTAGAGCAATAACGTTGAGGGGGCTTTGGCCCTCCAGATTCAGTTGGACTCCAACTCTCATCAGGCCCAGCCAGCATGGCCAATGGTTAGCGATGATGGGAGATGTAATCAAACAACATCTGGAGGACCACAGATTCCACGTTCCTGATTTTAAACATTTGCTCGATTTCTCTACGACCCCCATATGAAAATGGAGAGGGGCTGCGGCTTACAATAACCTTGCAATGTAGTCCACTGTTAATATTGCAGGTTAGAGGTGGGGCAGATGGCTAGTCTGGATTCCCAGCCAAAATTTCCCATGCGAAATTTAAAAAAAAAAAAAAAATCTGTGCCAGCAAAGATTGCTCCCTCTTTGTATAGAAAAAAACCTTCTGATCCGCTGACTTTTAAATGTTTAGAGACTTGTTTTAAAAAGATAACCCTTTCCCCAATATGACCAGCGTTCCAGTGCAATCCTATCCACGTCGCGCGCTGAGGATCGCAGCCTTGGGAAGGCTCAGGGACTCCTGATCTTTGCCGGTGCCTTTCGGAGCGGACTCCCCCTCCCGTCCCCAGCGTGCGCGCTCCCGATCTCTGCTGCCAGGTGGCGCGCGCGTACTCGCCGCCTCTTTCCTAAGTTCTTTCCGCTGCTGACACCATGATTTTCCTCCTGGCCCTGTTTGCCAGCATCTTTCAGACAGGTGAGGTGAGCGTGGGCAAGGCGAGGGGGGGGGTTTGCAAGCCAAGATCTGGGAGTGCCCCATCGTAGGGACCAAGGAAGCTCCCTCATACTGAACCTGGGGCCTTCTGCATGCAAAGCAGATGCTCTGTCACCGAGCTACGACCCCTCGCCACCCAGCCTCACATCTTTCTTTTCTCTCTGTCTAGGGAATGCTGAATCAGCAATACTCTGCATCTGCTTAACAAAGGAAACCAGCCTGAACAGTAGAGCAGATTTCTTGTGTGCATATCCCAACTTTAGATACAAGATTACAGGCTTGAAGGGGACACAAAGAAATCATCTATATCATCCCTAAATCCCATAACTATAGACAGATAAGATAGATAGATAGATAGATAGATAGATAGATAGATAGATAGATAGATAGATAGATAGATAGATAGATAGATAATTGAATGGAACCACAATACATGCTGACCTCAGGTCCCTGAAGAAAGGGCAGGATTGTGGAGAATCATGAGTGGGAAAGTGCTGTGGCGCTCAAGTCCATTTTTGTGGCTTCCAGGCTGCATCTGATTGGCCACCATGAGAGCAGAATGCTGGACTAGATGCTCCTGTGGCCTGATCCAGCAGGGAATAGGAAAAGAATTACATATACCAATGTGCGTTTAACAAAGAAATTATACATAAAAATAACAAGAGGAAACAGAAAAGAACAAACCGAGCAAAGTTATACAGGTCAGGTATTTCCAAAAAGCAGAGGTACTTTGTCTATAATGTTAATAATAACATGCCTTGTTTTAAAATATGGAGGGCACCACATTGGCAAAGGCTGACATAGCGAACGGGAGCAGGAGATTGGGGTGGCGCACAACAATATATTATATGGTGTAGTGGTTAGTGTTGGGCTGGGGCCTGGGAGACCAGAGTTCAAATCCCCACTCTCTCACAGAATCATTGTGGGTGGTGATACCATGCCCCATGAGGGACTTAATACTGGGAACGATCTATCGTCCCCCTGATCAAAATGCTCAGGGAGACCTTGAGATGAGATATGAAATTGAGGAAGCATCCAAACTAGGAAATGTGGTAGTAATGGGTGACTTCAACTACCCGGACATAGACTGGCCGCATATGTGTTCCAGTCATGACAAAGAAGCAAAGTTTCTAGATATTCTAAATGACTATTCCCTAGACCAGTTGGTCATGGAACCGACCAGAGGGACGGCAACCCTGGACTTAATGCTCAGTGGGGACCGGGACCTGGTGCGAGATGTAAGTGTTGTTGAACCGATTGGGAGCAGTGACCACAGTGCTATTAAATTAAACATACATGTAACTGGCCAATTGCCAAGAAAATCCAACACGGTCACATTTGACTTCAAAAGAGGAAACTTCACAAAAATGAGGGGATTGGTAAAAAAAAAGCTGAAAAACAAAGTCCAGAGGGTCACATCACTCGAAAATGCTTGGAAGTTGTTTAAAAACACTATATTAGAAGCTCAACTGGAGTGCATACCGCAGATCAGAAAAGGTACCGCCAGGGCCAAGAAGATGCCAGCATGGTTAACGAGCAAAGTCAAGGAAGCTCTTAGAGGCAAAAAGTCTTCCTTCAGAAAATGGAAGTCTTGTCCGAATGAAGAAAATAAAAAAGAACACAAACTCTGGCAAAAGAAATGCAAGAAGACAATAAGGGATGCTAAAAAAGAATTTGAGGAGCACATTGCTAAGAACATAAAAACCAACAACAAAAAATTCTATAAATACATTCAAAGCAGGAGACCATCTAGGGAGACGATTGGACCCTTGGATGATAAGGGAGTCAAAGGTGTACTAAAGAACGATAAGGAGATTGCAGAGAAGCTAAATGAATTCTTTGCATCTGTCTTCACAGTGGAAGATATAGGGCAGATCCCTGAACCTGAACTAACATTTGCAGGAAGGGATTCTGAGGAACTGAGACAAATAGTGGTAACGAGAGAGGAAGTTTTAAGCTTAATGGACAATATAAAAACTGACAAATCACCGGGCCCGGATGGCATCCACCCGAGAGTTCTCAAAGAACTCAAATGTGAAATTGCTGATCTGCTAACTAAAATATGTAACTTGTCCCTTGGGTCCTCCTCCGTGCCTGAGGACTGGAAAGTGGCAAATGTAACACCAATCTTCAAAAAGGGATCCAGAGGGGATCCCGGAAATTACAGGCCAGTTAGCTTAACTTCTGTCCCTGGAAAACTGGTAGAAAGTATGATTAAAGCTAGATTAACTAAGCACATAGAAGAACAAGCCTTGCTGAAGCAGAGCCAGCATGGCTTCTGCAAGGGAAAGTCCTGTCTCAGTAACCTATTAGAATTCTTTGAGAGTGTCAACAAGCATATAGATAGAGGTGATCCAGTGGACATAGTGTACTTAGACTTTCAAAAAGCGTTTGACAAGGTACCTCACCAAATGCTTCTGAGGAAGCTTAGCAGTCATGGAATAAGAGGAGAGGTTCTCTTGTGGATAAGAAGTTGGTTAAGAAGCAGAAAGCAGAAAGTAGGAATAAACGGACAGTTCTTCCAATGGAGGGCTGTAGAAAGTGGAGTCCCTCAAGGATCGGTATTGGGACCTGTACTTTTCAACTTGTTCATTAATGACCTAGAATTAGGAGTGAGCAGTGAAGTGGCCAAGTTTGCTGATGACACTAAATTGTTCAGGGTTGTTAAAACAAAAAGGGATTGCGAAGAGCTCCAAAAGACCTCTCCAAACTGAGTGAATGGGCAGAAAAATGGCAAATGCAATTCAATATAAACAAGTGTAAAATTATGCATATTGGAGCAAAAAATCTGAATTTCACATATACGCTCATGGGGTCTGAACTGGCGGTGACCGACCAGGAGAGAGACCTCGGGGTTGTAGTGGACAGCACGATGAAAATGTCGACCCAGTGTGCGGCAGCTGTGAAAAAGGCAAATTCCATGCTAGCGATAATTAGGAAAGGTATTGAAAATAAAACAGCCGATATCATAATGCCGTTGTATAAATCTATGGTGCGGCCGCATTTGGAATACTGTGTACAGTTCTGGTCGCCTCATCTCAAAAAGGATATTATAGAGTTGGAAAAGGTTCAGAAGAGGGCAACCAGAATGATCAAGGGGATGGAGCGACTCCCTTACGAGGAAAGGTTGCAGCATTTGGGGCTTTTTAGTTTAGAGAAAAGGCGGGTCAGAGGAGACATGATAGAAGTGTATAAAATTATGCATGGCATTGAGAAAGTGGATGGAGAAAAGTTCTTCTCCCTCTCTCATAATACTAGAACTCGTGGACATTCAAAGAAGCTGAATGTTGCAAGATTCAGGACAGACAAAAGGAAGTACTTCTTTACTCAGCGCATAGTTAAACTATGGCATTTGCTCCCACAAGATGCAGTAATGGCCACCAGCTTGGACGGCTTTAAAAGAAGATTAGACAAATTCATGGAGGACAGGGCTATCAATGGCTACTAGCTATGATGGCTGTGCTCTGCCACCCTAGTCAGAGGCAGCATGCTTCTGAAAACCAGTTGCCAGAAGCCTCAGGAGGGGAGAGTGTTCTTGCACTCGGGTCCTGCTGGCGGGCTTCCCCCAGGCACCTGGTTGTGAGAACAGGATGCTGGACTAGATGGGCCACTGGCCTGATCCAGCAGGCTCTTCTTATGTTCTTATGTTCTTATGAAGCTCACTGGGTGACCGCAAGTCAGTCACTATCTCTCAGCCTAACCTACCTCACAGGGTTGTTGTGAGGATAAAATGGATAAGGGGGGAACCACTGGATGCCACCTTGGGCTCCATGGAGGAAAGGCAGGATACAAATGTAATAATAAAAAAATTAAATATCCCTAAGGTATCTCTTCTCCTTTTCCAGCTTACACCGGTGTAAATGAACGCACTTTCCTTGCCATCAAGCCAGACGGGGTACAACGGCACCTGGTTGGCGAGATCATCCGGCGCTTTGAGAAGAAGGGCTTCAAATTGGTGGCGATGAAACTCATGCAGGTCAGGGCGGCTGGCTGAGTACAGAGGCAGTTGCTGTCGCTTGCTGGCTGGTGCTTTTTTTAACAGGAGGTATTGGGGATGGAACTTGAGACCTTTTGCATGTAGAGCAGGTGCTTTACCAATGAGCTGGGGTTCTTCCCCATGTACATGTCATCATACACACCCACCCCACAAAGGTTTTGTCTAGAGCAGGGATGGCGAACCTTTCTGGTTCGGTGGGCCAGATCTTTATCTCCCCACCCCGTGGGCCAACTTTTGACAGGTGGGTGGGACCACCCACTTGTCAGTCATCTGACATAATAACAACAGGTGACTGGCATGTGGATGCTCCTCCCACCTGCCAAAGTTGGCCTATGGGGGAGCAGGGAGACTGCAACCAAGCAGGAGTGAACCACCCATGTATCAGCTGATGCCCCGGGCTCTGATGCAGTCCTGCTTTCTGCATGTTTCGGGTATGCTAGCTGCCAATCCAGCTGCATCTCTTCCTGCCCCGCATCTGTTGTCACCTATGATGTCAGGAGTAAGGCGGTGGATGTGGACTGGGGAAAGTGGCCTGAATTTGGCCCGTGGACCAGAAACTCCCTACCTCTGATCTAGAGACTGAAGGCTACATGCGCACCCACACCAAAACTGTTGGACGGCATCCAGTTGTGTATACTTTCATTTTATTTCCGGGTTAGGCATTATTGTCTCTCCTGTTTAGTTTAACTTGTTACTTATTTGTATTGTATTGTTTTATCTAATTATCTGTGGGTTTATTTTCTGTATTTGTTGACCGTGATTATTTTTACTTGTTCTCTGTTTTTTTTTAATTGTTCAATTTTTTGCTTGTTTGATGTGTTGTGGCCGCTTGGGCACCACTTTGTGGTAAAGTGGCATACAAATAAATAGAGGATAGCAATGGTGATCCAAGAGTTTATTTCTTGATCTTGGATTATCATCATCATAGTAGAAGTTTTTATTCCTTCATCCTTCAAGCAAGCTCCCATGGTTGTTTGTACAGAAAACAAGAGATTGAAACGTGTACTAAAAATCAGCAAAATTATTTAAGAGCTGCACAGTGTTGACTGGTTCTGTGACGTATGTTCTGACCAGGCCTCTGAAGACTTATTGAAGGAGCATTACATCGCCCTCCGTGAGCGTCCTTTCTATAGCCACCTGGTGAAATATATGAGCTCAGGACCTGTCGTGGCCATGGTGAGTGATATAACCAATGCATTGTGCTCCATGGGCCTGAATTCTCTGCTCCAGCAAGGTGGAAGTTATGCTGTTTGACATCAAATGCTCATGCCTGAAACCAGGGAAGCTGCCTTGGAAGTCAGGCCATGGAACCTTCCTCTGTCAACAAGCCTTTTAAGTAGTGACCTCATCCTGGTCTGCATCTACTGTAATTGCTTTTAAGATGCTTTTACAGATGTTTTGCTTTTAAGATGTTGTTACAGATGCTTTGTTTTTAAGATTTTTTAAAGGATGTTTTTAGTGTGTTACCACTTGTTATTTGCCACTCTGGGCTTGCTTTGTGAGGGAGGGCGGGATATAAATTTAATAAATAAATCTAGCTCAGTATTTTCTACCTCAGAGGTGGGCAGACTTTAGGCTTGTCAGATCTGCTTTGCTTTTTATTAGAACCCCAAGATGTTCCAGCCACTGCAAAAGACATCGTTAGAATTAAAGGTCAGGGTTCTCCTGAGCGTATTCTGAGCCACAGAGTTTGTTTTTGGTTATTTGACCTGAGCTCACAATCAAAGACCACTCCTGGTTAGCTTTCTTCACTTCAGAGGCTTCATTTAGGTAGGAAAAGTCCTTTTCTTACTAAACTATTTGGGAGTCAGAAGCCCTTGCGAATCAACTGCAATTTAGCCAAAAGATATTCCAGTAGATCCTGATCGACCGTCTGCCCGCCCCTGGTCCGCAGCGACTCTCAGGGATTTCAGATGGAGTCTTTTCCCAGCCCTACTTGGAGATGCCAGGGATTGAACCTGGGACCCTTTGCACGCGAAGCGGATGCTCTGCCACTGAGCCACAGCCCTTCCCCTGCTGTTATTGTATATCCTCTAATAGTGAGATCACTTCTCGGACTGTGAATCTTGATGGCAGGGAAGGGGAACCTCAGCCCTTGGGCCGAATGTGGCCCTCCAAGCCTCTCCATTCGGCCCTCAGAACTCTCCCCAGCCCACACCCCGTACTGATGCTGCTTTGCACCCTCCAGTGTTTTAAGTGGCTGAATTGCATCCTTGGACTCTGATAATGTTCAACTTCCATCAACTGATAATGTTGAACTCTGATAACGTAATGCTTGCCCGGATGGAGGACACAGAGCGGGGGTGAGTGAGTGTAGAAACTAGTCTACTATACAAAAGTAAAATTCACATTTATCGCTTTGCCCACTTTTCCCTCTGGCCCTGCCCACTGCTGGAATGTGGCCCCCAAAAGGTTGCCCAGAAGGGAATGCGGACCTGTGGCTGAAAAAAGGTTTCCTGCTCCTGCCTCATGTATTCAAAATACATCCAGGCACATATGGCAAATCTATCAAAATAATAAAAATTGTAAGGGAGGGAAACCCTAATGGTAAAGACATGAAAGTTGGAGGGGGGGGGGAGGGGGGGAAATTTGGGGAGGGGGCCTTTTTCCCCCAAGGATTTTTTTTACCAGAAATTTGAGGAACATTGGGGGGGGGAACCTTGTACGAAATTAGGGATGTGCTAGAATTCTGCCCCATTTGGATTTGGTACTGAGTTTTTATTAATTAGCTTATTCACTGTCATTGTGGATCAGATTTTTATATAGCGATTTTCCACAGCCATTTTCAAAAACTGTTTTTTTTTAAAAAAAAAATCCGCCTCTAAAATATTGATATTAAGAATATTTTATTGATATTTCCTTTACAATATTAATATTAATATCAATATTTTTACGAGGGAAAAATAGTTCAGTAAAAGCAGTGGCTAGCAGACAAAGAATGAATTCAAATCAATTCCCATGAATTAGGTCAACGGAATGCTTTCAAATCAGCACCGGCCGACGGATCCCATCCCTATATGAAATAATTTCCATTCTCGAATAGAGAGAGGCCCATAACATCTGTCCTCCTCAGGGCTGCACTATTTATTATTGATTTGTTACATTTATACCCTGCCTTTCTTTCACCATGGAAACCAAAGTGGCATACATGTGGTTCCCAGGTGGTCTCCCATCCAGGCACTGACCAGACCCAGACCTGGTTAGCTTCAGCAAGATGGTGGCCTCATGTGCCTTCAGACCATAGCCTGGGACCACCATTTCCCCAAGTGGTTTAGGTAGCAAAAGTGGATACAGACAAGGCCACTGGGGCTGGGATGGTTGTTTGGGGCTGGTGGGTTGGGAGTCACTACTGGGTCAAGGCCAGATCTAAGGTAGGTCCCACCACCGCTGTACAAATAGAGGCGAACAAATGAAGAAATGAGTCCCCAAAGGCATGATTGGGCTAAAAGTGCATCCCAGGTTGGAAAAGCTTGAAGACTCCTGGTCTCTTCTTGCAGGTTTGGCAGGGACTGGAGGTAGTGAAGATGGCTCGCGTCATGATTGGCGAAACTAACCCAGCAGATTCCAAGCCGGGGACTATCCGAGGAGACTACTGCATTGAAGTTGGCAAGTGAGTGGCAACCTGTTGTTTACCTTTTTGGAGGAGGCCTCTCTTCTAAGTGCCTTTTGACTACAACGACATCTGGAGGGCCAAAGGTTCTCCACGCCTGGATTCCAGTGATACAGCCGTTGGTCTACCGCAGCAAGATGTGGGGGTGCAACAGCCAGGTGCTGTGCCTGAGATGCTCCAAAACTGTGTTCCCGTGAACAGAGCAGAAACAGAATTTATTTTTTAAAAAAGGAGGGCCAGAGGAAACTGAGAGAAAAAAGAGGCAGCAGAAGGAAGAAAAGCAGAGATGCCTTTCAAAGAACGGGAGAATAAGGGAAAGATCTGATACACTATTCCTTGTTGTTGTCATATGCCTTCAAGTGGATTACAACTTATGGCAACCCTATGAATCTTTTTTGGATATATTAATACGGTTTTCATGGTAGGAGGTATTCAGAGGAGGTTTACCATTGCCTTCCTGTAAGTCTACGGTATTCCCAGGTGGTCTCCCATCCAAGTACTAACTAGGCCTGACCCTGCTTAGCTTCTGAGATCAGACAAGATCGGGTGTGTTCAGGGGAGTATGGCTGTAACATACACTATTCCAGTGGTTCCCAAACATTTTTCCCCCATGACCCACTTGAAAATTGCTTGAGGATCTTGGTGGACCACTTCATTATTTTTCTGCCTGTTGTAGCAATTGTAATGCACTGCGCTAGAGGCTGTATGATGTTTAACTGCCCTTTTGCAGACACTCCACAGACCACCTAAATGAAGCACCGTTTGGGATCCCCTGTACTATCGTATAAGCTTATGAAGATAGAAAGGAAACATTCTTGTTTTCTACAATTTTTCATCTTTTTTTCCTCAGCTGTTAGAAACACTGTAAGCTGCCATATACAAAATCAGACTATTTGCCTGACACTGCCTCTACACTGACAGGCAGCACCTTTCCAGAGTTTCAGTCAGACTTTCCCTACTGCTGCCTGGAGATGCCGGGGATTGAACCTGGGACCTTTTGCATGCAAAGTATGTACTCTACCACTGAGCTACAGCCCCCTAGATGAAACCTAGCTCC
This sequence comes from Rhineura floridana, assembly GCF_030035675.1. NCBI lineage: Eukaryota > Metazoa > Chordata > Lepidosauria > Squamata > Rhineuridae > Rhineura > Rhineura floridana. Next base: position 10,292,543 of record NC_084496.1, on the reverse strand, counting down.
TTATTATACCCAACTGCACAAGAACTGTTAACTACTGCACAATATTTCTTCCTCCAAATGGATCCAGCTGCACCTTAGAATAAACCAGTGGTTCCTGTCAGCTCTACACTGCATCAGCAGTGTCAGGGGGGGCTGGAAATTCCTGGGTCTTTGGCAGGGAAGGAAAGTCCTTAGCCAGCAGTCGGGTTGTAAATCTGCCAGGCCTATCCGAAGCGTACTTGCCGAGTCAGAAGTCCAGAAGCGAGGTCAGTGGAGGTCCGGGATCAATTGCCAAGGAGGTCAGTCAAAGAGATGCTGCAGGGAAACTAGGTCTACACAAAGCCACGCCTGATGTTGCAGTCAGCAACAAGCTGCAGCCAAGGTGTGCCTTATAAAGAGCAGGATGGACAGCAGGTGTGAGCCCTCAGCGTTTGGGCCTTAAGGAGACAGGCCTGCCTCTCTTCTGCCTGACCTTCTGCTGTCTACGTTCTGCAGGTGAGGGGGGAGTATCCTGTTCACTGTCTGTGTCTGGCTGCAGGGCCTCTGCTGTCCCTGGGGTGCTCTGCAGCTGAGGGGCAGAAGGAGCTGGATTCTCAGGAGGCTCCTCCATGTCTCCTGCTGCTCCTGGGTCTGCTGCTGTTACTCCCGAGTCGTCCTCATCTGAGGAGTCCTCTGACGGGGCCATGACAGTTCCTAAGCTTTTATTCCCCCAGACCACTTGAAAGTCACTGATGCTCTTGGTAGACCACTTAATGATTTTTCTGCCTGTTGTAGCCATTGTAATGCACTGTGATATTTTAATTGTATTTTGATTGCCTCTGTTATTTCTTATACTGTATTTTGTTATATTACAGTTTGCATTCCATGCAATTCAAGTTGCAATGCAATAAAAGAAGCAATCAAAACACAATTAAAATCAATATAAAGATTTAATGCGGACAGACCGTGGACCACCTGAATAAAGCTTGTAGACCACTGGTGGGAACCCCTGGAATAAACTATTTTGTTTTGCCTTCCCTACAGGAATGTGATTCATGGGAGCGATTCAGTGGAGAGTGCCCAGCGGGAGATCTCACTCTGGTTCCACACAGATGAGTTGGCCTGTTGGGAGGACAGCGCTGAGCACTGGCTTTATGAGTAAGAAAAAGCAGCTGGAGCCAGTGGTGGCTGCTCGCTCCATGTTAGTGGGGCCATGGAATCCACTCCGGGTGTTAGTCTGAACTTTCAAGGAGCTGCCCCAGGTGCTGAAGTGGATTCTGCTGCCCCACTGGCATGGAGCAATCAGCTCCCACTGGCTGAAGTGCTGGCCCCTCTGCTCAGGCACCGCACAAACCCATCCATTCCTCTTCGGTGCCTCTGGGATTTCACGGATTGCTTTCTCCTTTCGCTGAGTGGGTGGGTGGGGAAGAGGAAAAGAGTGAGAGTGTTCTAGAGCTGAAAGAACAGATTTTGTCAGTTTATATTTCCCCCTCCTCCCCCCCCCATTAGTCTTTTAGGGCAATGTTAAGGATAAGCTTTTGTGTATGAAGGTGAAAAGGAACTCACCAAGGGGATTCCAGTAATCTTATTTTTAGAGGGTTGTATCTGATGTTAGTCCTACTCACTGTAGACCCACTGAAATTAATAAACATGATTAACTTGGGTTCATTCAGTAGGTTTACTCTGAGCAGAACTTTGTGGCTACAACCCAGGATATATTTTTCAAAGGAGTCCATTCGAGGTTCCCTCACCGCTTCCCATTTCAAGGCTGCAAAGATGACCCTGCTTGGCTGTGCCAAGGTTTTGCTTTTTGTATCTGAGTCTATAGCTGCGGCATTCAGGGCGTTGCAAGCCCCTACAATCAGCTGATCATCAGGGCTTGCATACTGCTGTGTGTGGCACTTTGCAAGCCCCAACAATCAGCTGACCATCGGGGCTTGCAAAGCGCAGTTCCTTTGCCTGCATTGTTTTATTTCATACTACGCAAGCAAAAATGGGCTACCTGAGAAATGGTTGGCTCCACCCCCTTGTCAAACTTTGCCCGTGTGGAGAGGGGAGGAGATAAGGATCCAGTTCCCTACAACCGCTCTACAGTCTGCCAAAATGAAACCTCAAATACGACAGGAGCAAGGGAGCTGTTCTGGATGACTGTGCAGCCACAAATACAAACAGTTGTTCCCAACTAGCAATATTCAAGAGCCTGAGCATCAGGTCTTATACGGCTGATACTGTGCCCTGCTCTCTCTAGTGTATGCAGATTCTTTTTGGGTTGTGGAAAGGCAGAACCCACCCTGCCAGTATCACTCATTCCCCCCACCCCACCCACCAATAGTCCAGGCCAGGTGGGAGGGCTGCTTTAGTGCATGTTTTATCTTAGAGAAAGAGTATATGTAGATCTTCAGATGTGGCAACCCACCTACCCCTAGTCACCCTAAACATTGGGCCGTGCTGTCTGGGGCTAACAGGAGTTGGGAGCCCAGCAACATTTTGAAGTCCACCCCTCTCCTTTAAAAAAAAAACTTACTCCAGCTAAAAACTACTTGGGAGTGGAAGATGGCAATGCAAAAAGCCTCCAACAGATGTTTCTAAAAGTAGAAACAGCCAAATCGCACTAGGATGGGAGCTGGCTGGTGAATTAGTCTTGCTATGCTATCATGGACATTTGTCTTCCTCTGGTGCTTCCAAGATCTTTCAGCCAGCTGCTGACTAACCATACTTCCAAATATTTCCCACAAGGAGATCGTTTACAGCTATAAATATATGCAGGGCTACTTTTTAAATATTGGCTGCATTTTGTTTTTGTAAAATAAATTTTGGAAAAAGGCAGTAGTTTTCCCTCTATGTCTGTTGGAGTGGTGGATCCTGGAGAAGGGCATGACTGCTTGGCTGGAAGTACGGAACAGACGTGCTTCACGCTGTACAATTTTGTTGCAGTTACCCCATGTGTATGTGTTCTAGTAAAAGACGCAAGAAACGTTAGTTACTACAGGACAGCTGCTTTAAAAATCCCACCCTTTTGGTCTGCTCATCAACGGTCTCAAGCCTGGGATGTTAACACATTTTTGTTTTTTTATTACATACAGAACAGATATGGTTCGTTTTGTTTGATTAGCGTATAAGGGACAGAGCATAAGGAGAGTGGGGTTTTTTTTTCATACAGCAGTCTCTTTACATCGTCAGACCAAAACGGCAGAGTTGACAGGCCTTAAGACACTTTTTTTAAAAAAAATCCTTTTTTTATAACATACAAGTTAACTTTACATACATCACAGTGAAGATGTGGCGGGGAGGTGTCTGTAAGTCAAATCAGCTTTCACCTTGAAGGCAAGCAGCTATTGAAGGGAGTCAAGAGCACAGTGTTGGGGACCTCTTTTCTCCCTTAGCTGTGCCTCTTTCCTCCCATATGTTCTACACCCCCCCTCCACAACCCAATGAACATGTGCTTCTTTTCAAGGAAAACATCACTTCAAACTTTGAAAGGCTCTTTGGGCATTTAACTGTAGGCAGGGGAGGCAGACATGCAGTGTTCTGACGAGTAAATGCTGGGAACTGAGAACTATAGGGAGCATCACAAACTTTGCAGTTTTACCTTTTTTTAAAAAAAAACCCAAACACACCTTGGTTCATTTCTGCACGAGTAAGCAATCCTAGTCTCAGGGGGGTTGTTTTGGCAACAGGTAGATCAGTTTTAGAACCATGGCACACGCTGTCTCTGCGGACTCTTTGCGTTTGCTGTCTAAGCTGCGGTGGCGCTGCAGGGGCAGGGCTTCAGGGCAGAGGTCCGGGGCCCTACGCAGCAGCATGAGCAGGACCCCCGCCCCCACTCCATGCAGCTTGCATACACTTTACCATCTAAAGCCAGGGTGGGGTGTAAGCCCATTAAGGCCAGTCTAAAATTATCTAACTGCACCACTACTGAGCAGTAGTTGACCACTCGCTCTCACTTTTTAAAGGTCTGCTTTCCTCTCTCTCCCCAGTTCCTACTGTCAGGTTGCTCTCCATGCCACGTTCATCTCCTCCCGCCCTTTGCAAACAGAACATAGGAAGCTGCCTTATACTGAGTCAGACCATTGGTCTATTGGTCTCAATATTGTCTGGTCTGACCGGCAGCGGCTCTTCAGGATTTCAGGCAGGCACTTTTCCTAGCCCTGACCGGAGCCCCCAGGTTGTTTTGGTTTTTTTAACCAGGAACCTTCTGCATGCAAGAGATACTCTTACCACTGAGCCGCAGGCCTTCCCCTTGCGTTGCCCTCCCAGATACCTCTCTTCCCCTCTTTAGAACAAGCACCGAGAGATCTGCTTCACTCTTTTGTTATTGGGACGAGCACAAAGGAGTTAGCTTGGTTATGTCTTTTGCTCTTGAAAGAAGAGAGAAGGAGCTCCACTTGGTCTCTAGCCCACTAGGTGACCAACGCACTGGGGTGTCAGCAACAGAGGAAAAACGTGGCAGAACAGATTAGTCGTGTCACTCACCAACTTGGCCCAGGTGAGCAGTAAATCAGATCACACCTTGGCTGATACCCTTTCATTATCCCACTCAAAACTACAGTGTTATCTGCCAGAGCTCCAGTCTTCCTCCTAGCACTGCACACTATGATTTCACCACTAGTCTAGAAAATAGATTGGATGCGTTGGCATTTCATAATTGGACAACAAAACCCCTTTCCTATTAACAATGCTGGCCAGAAGTTTGCCCCCCTTGCTTACAGGAAATCTAATCCAACAGGGTTGGAATGTCCTTGTGACACGGTACGTAACAAAGGGCAACTGTGGAAAGTGAAATCATTGCCTCCAGCGTGTCACTTCCAGACAGGCCTATTGGGGCAAGTTGTAAGGGTGGTCTAAAATCTGAAACTAGAAATGACAGCATCCAGAATCTCTTCTCGGAATAAATAATAGGAAACTAAGAAGTCCCTTTTACGGCAGTTGAGATGAATTATCCATCTTGCTCCGCAGCGTCTCTGCTGACTAGCAGTGGCTGTCGAGGGTCTTAGGAAGAGGCCTTTGCATGTTAACTAGAGATGACAGGGATTGAACCCAGGCCCTTCTGCATACAAAGCAGATGCTCTACCACTGAGCTCTGGTGTCTCTCACCACTCTGTGAAGTTCACTATATTTCTTGTCGTGAATAAAGGATAACCCGTATTTGATTCCAAACCTTGCTGTGGGCTACTGGACCACTTTTTGCGCTCTTTCAACTCAAACTACACTGACAACCACATCACCATCCTGGATGTTCCTCTAGTCGAGATTTCCTCTCTCCCGTTCTCCATGACAAATCATGGGTCAAAGGTCAGTGCCACTGACTCACTCCAGTCAACACTCTCCCCTCCCATGAGGTTCACCACGTAACATCTCATCTAGTTTCCATGGTTAGTTTTTCCTTCATCTTGGTTTGCTGTAGGGAAACCTGCACATCTTTTCTCTTTCTTTGAGCTCTGTTCATTCTGTCCTTGGGTTGGCTTTAAGTAAGCAAGTGACATAAAACCAGAAACAAAGTGGGTCCTTGTACCCAAGACTAATTCACAGGCCCAACTTCTAGCAGGGGGTAGAGAAATGGAGTTGTGCAACATTTGATGTGTGTGTCATGGTGGCCATGTGATACGATACCCAAGTCATGTGCTTCCTGGGTCGTTGTGAAAGCAGGTTGAGCTGCAGCTTGATAAAAGTGAGTGGATATGGGCAAGTGTTCACACAACCTGTTCCCCCATACATACCAAACTATAGGTGGAACTGTTCAATCTACATTTTCAAACAGTGGCTTGTGTGAACTGGCTTTGAAGCCTTCACTGTGATGGGAGACTGCCTCAGGAAACTTCTGGTTTTCTGCACTGTAGACTCCACACCATACATATACCACTTTTAAACAGTCATGGCTTCCCCAACGAATCCTGGGAACTGTAGTTTGTTAAGAATGCTGGAGGTTGCTAGGAGACACTCAAAGAACTACAATTCCCAGCACCCTTAACACCCTGAATGCCAGTGAACCGTCAAGCTACTGCTTGAGTCTCCCCCACCTATGGAGTAAGAGAAAAAACAAAAGAAAACCCAGTGGTTCACCTTGTGATGTTCAAACTCTTGGACCGGGTTCTGGCATGTTGCAGAAATAAAAGACATGCATGGGGCCACAGGGAGGGGATGAGGGATGCAAAAAACAAACAACACAAAAGAAAGGGACACCTGCACACTTCCGGCTTTGGCTCAGCCCAAGAACTGTCAGGACGTTGGCCCATCCCTGTCCTTCTCTCTAAGGGAGGCTAACCTCCCTCTGAAAAACCAGGCATTTAAAGAAACTTAAAACAGGAAAGGTTCTATGGGATTTCAATAAGACATAAGAGCACTTAGCATTTCTGGGTTCCTCCCCGCTGCTTCCTTCCACAAACTTTAAGGTTGGGAAACAGCCAAGTCCATCAGCCTCTGCCTACTGCAGAAACCTCCGTATACCCCAGAGGCCCAGCTGTTTACAACTTCATCTCAAGTAACAATCCATTCCCAGGCACTGCCACGTGAGACGGGATGCATTGGTTGCGGTGGCCCTGCCACTCGGCAGGGCAGGGTGGTGGCAAGAGAAGGGGAGCACCAGGTTAGTAGTGGGTGCAAGTGTGTGTGCCTACCAGCCGCCAACCTGGTACTCCCCTGCCCCATCCCAGTGAGCAGCAGCGCTGCTGCAGCTGGGAGGCTGGTACAGTGGCAGCACCTCACTTCACATGCCACGATTGCTTTCTCCTTTCCCCACCAGCCTTCACAACTTCTCTGGACCATCTCTGCTTCTGCTTCCTCTCTCTTGCTGCTACCTACAAAAGAACCAAAGACTTCCCCTTGCCTCGATTCCTCTCTTCCCTGGTCCATCCTCTCCAGGCACACACCTCTCTGCTCCATCTCCCGAGTCCCACTCAAGTTCCCTTGGCTTCAACATGTGTCACTGAGAAGTAGGGGCCTAGTCTCCATCTCGAACTGCCTGCAAGATTTATTTGAATACTTGGAGAGCCATATGCAACTCCCAAGCCTCAATTTGGCCCCCACAGAACAACACGGGGCAAATGAACCCAGACCGGCTCTAACAAAAAACAAACACTTGGGTGGCGTTTCAGTGTTTCAAAGGCAAAGGATTTCCCGATTACCCTCTACACAGCTGCTAAGCATACACGTCGCCTCCCTCTCTGTCAGCACACCACTCATTACTACAAAGGGTTGGAGCAAGGACTGGAGGTAATAATCCCACTTTCAGGTCTACCAAAAATGCCTCTCGCCTGGATTATTGTATATTAAATTTATGTCTGAACCTCGCCCTTCCTCCAAGGAACTCAGAACTGGACTCTCTCAAAGGAGGTCTTCCATCCAGGGTAGTGCCCGAGCCCAGATCTAAATGGCTTCAGTGGCGGAAGCAGAAGCCCATCACGAGCCTTCAGTCCATTCTCTGGGTATCAACGTCCCACGATTGATCTGTTGTCATACCAAAGTCCTACTGAACACATCCACACACCCTTTCGGTGTGTATTTTGTATTCCCGACCACTCCCAAATTATCCCAGATAATCCCCCACAAGTGGGTCCCATACAGAGACAGTGAAGGAGGCAGGATTGGAATGTTTGCTTTGTTAAGATGGAAACCATCTCTTTCATACTGGCTTGAAGACCAATGCAAGCCATCCGTGGTGGCAAAAGGAGGGGTGGAACAGCCAGTAAGCAGCTTGGTTCTTCCATGCAGGTGGGTGAGGGAAGGAGGGAAGGGACTGTTCCGAAAACCTCGTCCAGCTCTTCCAAGCCGAGTCTGGTCTGCCTGTGCTTCTCGTTGCCTGACTCACCGGGCGGGATGTGGGAATTCACTGCCACGATTCTTCTCCTTTTTGGATGGCTGGAGGTAACCCGGCCAATTCGGAATGCGCACAAGCCCAAGATGAAAGCTGCGAGAGTTTGGCGGTTAGAAGAGGAAGGGAGCCGCCACCCAGTGCAGGAGCTGCTGCGGTCGGTTGTCTAGGGCTCGGTTTCCCAAGAGTAGGAAAAATGCAGGAGTTCTGTATGTACATACTGGCATTCAGGGAGTTGTGGGGGTCGGGGAGGGAGAAAGTTATAACTGGCAGGAAAAAAAGATACAAGCGGAGCTCATTCGGGGATGTAGGAGACTTGCCACACGATGATGTGACTCCGTTCAGCCTTGGAGAGAATGGGCTTGACTTGGGCGGCTTCCCCTGCGTTTTCCTCCGTCTCGTCGTCTTCTCCATCTCCTGTTGAGAGAACTTGTACAATGAATGGGACAGGAGCGGGGAGGTCACAGAAGCGTCTCTGCTCATCTCAGGCCCACCAAACAAGCCGCTCGGCAGTTAATAACACATAACATTTACACAGCACTTTTAGATGCCCACACGTGCTTTGCATGCATTCTTAGGTGAGGAAGGGGTGGTGCATCTGCTTTGTATGCAGAACGTCCCAGGTTCGATCTTTGGCATCTCCACGTAAGGCTGGGAGAGTCCCCTGCCGGAAACCCCCGAGATCTGCTGCCAGTCAGTGTAGAGCACCCTTTTTCAACCTTGGCTCCCCAGATGCTGTTGGACTACAACTCCCATCATCCTTGGCCATTGGCTAAGCTGGCTGGGGTTGATGGGAGTTGTGAACCCAAGGTTGAAGAGCAGTGGTATAGGCGGTACTGAGCTAGATGGGCCACAGGGCTGGCTCAGTATAAGCCAATTTCCTGTGATACAATCCTTGCACCAGCCTTAGACCTGTATCATTTTTATCCATTATTATTATTATTATTATTATTTATTAAATTTATATACCGCCCGACTAGCAATAGCTCTCTGGGCGGTGAACATAAAATAGCATAAAAATACAATGAATAACAAAATAATACTAAAATACAATCATCAATCCAATACAATAAACATTTTAAAAAGTAAATCAGTTCATCTAGTACAGCCTTTCCCAAGTAGTGGGCCACCAGATGTTGTTGGACCACAATTCCCATCTTTCCTGACCATTGGCAATGCTGGCTGAGGCTGATGGGAGTTGTGGTCCAACAACACCTGGTGGCCCACTAGTTGGGAAAGGCTGATCTAGTATGTTCGTGGCGGAGAAAAGGCTTGAACCAGCACTTCTGGGACATGACTCTCTTAAGGCCAAACAAGATAGGATGTCTGATGCTGTAAGACTGATTTTAGCTGGCACAGGGTGGTGGTATTTGAGCCAGATGGTGACTATGGCATGCAGGTGCGTGTGTGGCTTTCACCTTTTGTTCCTGCCACAATCCCAGTCAGAATCAGGGCCCTTTGCACCTGCTACTGACAAGGGCTGGAAAACTCCCACTGTCGTTGATATTGACTAATAAGAATTTACCTCATCCCAAGGTCCCTTCTAGACTGCCCCTGTTTTGCTAGAGGGATTCAACTGCGTACCGGCAAACTTAGGTTTGTGCAGTTAAAGTAGATTAAAGCGCACTGGCGCTCTTCCACAACGAGCGCACAGGCAAAAAAATGGACTTTTTGTAATGAGGAAAAGGATGGGGAAATGCACTAGAACGTGTCGGGTGACACTTAGTGGATGGGAAGTCCTATAACCTCCACGCAAACAGATCAGGATGAATGGTCAATAAACAGCATACATTATTATCTAACCTCCGCGCATGCTTTCTGCACACATAATTACTGAATGCTCATCAACAGTGGAGCTGGGGGTGCCTGAGGTCAAATGCCAATTGTGCTCATTATTGTCTACTCTGACTGGCAGCAGTTCTCAGGCAACGATCTTTCCTGTCAGGTGCTACTGGATCCTTTTACTCAAAATGCCAGGAATTGAACCCGGAACCTTGTGCATACAAAGCAGGCTCTACCCACAGAGCTACAGTCACAGCCGCACCAGCTCAGGTGTTGTTCAGTCTGTCTGACAAAAACCCAAACACCTACCTGCCTTAATTTCATTCACTTCCCTTCTGCTTCATGCATCTACCTAGTTGCCATGGTGTTCTTTGGCTGAGCTGGAAAGAACACTACAGCCCAATCACAAGCACGTCTTGCAGCCCTTTAAGGGAGATGCTGCCACAAGAGGACTGTGATGCGTCCTTCCCTGGCTCTCCCCGTCAGGTTCCTACCTGCTCGTGGTTACTGCCTGTCTCTAGGCACCACCAGGGACTCTACCAGTCCGGACCGCACTCTCTTATGGTTTACCTATCCGCTCTAGCACAGATCTCAACAGATCCCCCTGCTAGGCAACCACCAGTAACGTCCCAATACTAGTATTCCCAGAGACTCTGAATACTGGTATTGTTATTCTCTTCACCGCTGCCACCATTTGTTACAGTGCCACAAGAGGACCCAAGTCAGGGCCTATCTGTACCATACATGTAAAGCACTGAGGGCCACATTCATCCTGAGGGCCACATTCCCTTCTGGGCAACCTTCTGAGGGCCACATGCCAGTGGTGGGTGGAGCCGGAGCAAAACTGGGTGGAGCAATGAATTATACCACTTTAATAGTCAAGGCTCCCTCCCCCTGCAAAGAACCCTGGGAACTGTAGTTTAGTAAGAGTGCTGAGAGTTGCCCCTCTATTTCTCTCACAGAGCTACAATTCCCAGTCATTTAACCACCAATCCCTCTTCTCAGGGAACTCTGGGAACTGTAGCTGTGTGAGGGGAATAGGGGTCTCCTAACAACAAACTACAGTTCCCAGGATTCTTCAGGGGAAGCCATGACTGTTTAAAGTGGTATAATAGTAGTGATGGGGGAATTTATCATTATTATTATCATTATTATTATTGTTATTAACAATAACAATATAGCAGCTTTAAATGGATGCTGCAGATGTGGCTTCCGTGTTTCCCAAACTTTTCATAGCCAAGCCATGCATGTTTGTTTTTCCCAATTAAAAACTGGAGGCATGCCTAAACATTAAAAAAGATTTAATTGAAGATTGCGTAACAGGCAGAACTACCCACTTTCAGAGGTGCTTGACACTCTGTTCACACCGCTGGAGGTTCTGCCTCCTGATTGTAAGAAGTCCTGCAATCCAAAAATCCTTGCTTGGCCTACCCAAAGCCCTAGGCATGATTTCTGCTTTACCCCCCGCTCCCTTCACATTAGTTTGAGCTTTACCCACAGCTGCTGTGGAAGATGAGTGTATAGATATGTGTATCTGTGGAAGAACTCACCAATCCGGAAGTCGATGTACCCTTCCCCGCCGCTGAGCACCAGGACGTTCTTTAGCTTCTGCCCCTCCGCCTCGATGGTGGCCGTGCTGGGGTTCTCGGAGGGGCTATCCAGCACGCTCCCGTTCAGCGTGGCAAGAACGTTACCTGAAAGAAACCAGAGCTTTCTAGGAGGAGGAGCTCAGCTAGATACCTTGAACCTAATGCAAGAGGCCACTGGAAGCGGCTCGCAGCATGGGGTTCTTCTAACAAACAGCAAATCAATAAAACAGGAGTGGGGAACCTTTTTCATCCTGAGGACCGCATTCCCTTCTGGGCAACCTTCTGAGGGCCACATGCCAGTGGTGGGTGGAGCTGGAGCAAAAGTGGGTGGAGCAATGAATGCAAATTTTACTTTTGTACAGTAGGCTAGCTTCTACATATGCAATCACACACACCCCTCTATCCTCCATCCAGACGAGTGAGGGATATGATCAGACTTCAAAGACACATGGAGGGGTGTGATCCCCAGGCTGAAAAGGATTCCCCACCCCTGCTACAGAGTACAGAATCTTCCCAGGCCACGCAGCTCTTAATTAAATTGGAATTGCATGAGCTGAGATGATTGGAAACAGCCTCAGAATTCTTCATAAACCGTTGGATTGTGCAAGAAACCACTTGGCATCGCACTACATCACGCAAGTGTAGCCACGGAATGTGCAAAGATATTCTGCTTACCAGGCACAGAGACAAAGAATTTGACGGCGTCACGGTGACCATGGAAGCAGAGCTGGGCTTGAGCCATGGAGCAGTATGGGATAAAGCTGCTGGCAGACTTGTCATTGCTGTCATCGCTGCCGTACACATGGATGATCCCGCCAGGCCGGTTCCCTTCTCCAGATGTTGGGGATGTCTTGTTGGCTGAGACCAAAGAAAAAGACCAAAACATCAAGAGCAAGCAACAAGAAGGAAATAATGTAAAGGGCATGTCTCCTACTGGGAGAAAGGGCAGGATATAAATCAAATAAATAAATAAAGTCTGCACCACAGGGTTAAACTGGTTTAATAATCCTAGGAGGAAGCATTGGTGCCATGAATTTCTTCTCCCCCAGAGAACGATGGGTTATATGCATAAGTGAATTCCCTCTCCCCAGGGAATTATAGCTCCATGAACAAAGACTTCTAAAGGCAAAGATGGATGTAACGTTTATAGAAAGATATGCAGCTGGTTTGAAAGCATGGATGGACGAATATGTCAATTTTGGTTTCTTGGTCATCTTAATTTTGGTTCTCCACATTTCCACATCAGTTTCTGATTTTTTAAAAAAAAGTCCTCATGAAAGTTCCTCTGCATTTTAGTGCAAATTTCTCCTAATTTACACATTCTTGTGTGCAATTTTGCTTAATATAATGCTTGTTGTTGTTATGTGCCTTCAAGTCGATTACGACTTATGGCGACCCTATGAATCAGCGACCTCCAGTAGCATCTGTCATGAACCACCCTGTTCATATCTTGTAAGTTCAGGTCTGTGGCTTCCTTTATGGAATCAATCCATCTCTTGTTTGGCCTTCCTCTTTTTCTACTCCCTTCTGTTTTTCCCAGCACTATTGTATTTTCTATGCATTGCTACTCACACATCACCTTAGTATATGCAGTTTTGTACACGTTACTTGGCTGGAAAACTGCACTGCAAAATTCAAAGAAGTGAAAATTTCGAAGGATAGCTATGTTTTGGTTCACATATCATTTCAAAAAGTGTGAATTTGAAAATGTCACCTTTAAATGCGAACTGAATCAAATTTCTTCCCTGTCCCTATTTGGAAGTGGCTTCATTGCATTCAGTTTTTTCCTCTCTCAGAGAAAGCTCTGGGAAGCTATTCTGCAGTTTTTTCAAATTGACCCAGGGTCAAGCTACATGCTACGTTGTTCATGTACTTGAAAAAGTGTGCTTAAATTGGCTACTTGTATTTTGAAGAAAAATCCAGGAAGTGCTCCTGCGTCAGTTTCCTCTTGAAAATCCACCCCCTACAGCTTTTTGTCCCCTAAAGTGCTGTTTACTGCCCCCCCCCAAAAAAGGGGGGCAAATTGCATCCAAAGAGAAGTTGGATTATATGCAGGAATCTAGCACCAAATCTGGACTGGAACCTTTTCTTCAAAATAAAAGTGTCTGTCTTAAAGATTAAGTGCGAGATTTATGCAATTTTAAAAATTGGTATCTCCTATTGAAATTGCCAGGACGACCGGATGCATTTTATGTCAAATTCTCTTCAATCAAAATGAAGCTACTCCTCTCAATGTAGCTAAATTCTGTGCAGTAGCAGGTAAAATCTGTCAAGAATTAATTTTAGCTATCCTATACCTTTCCTTTTGGAGTTTGTGATTTTAACAAAATGTCTGTAATGTTTCTGCAAACACATATATACTTTTATTCTATAATAGACTATCTTATCCAATTTTGTTCTATTTTATGCATTTGGACAATATATCTAATGCTGTTTTTTTAATGCTTTCTATGCTGCTCATTGGCCATAATCAAGAAAGATTGATTGACTAACTGGCTTTTCAAATGCATGAATAGCCTAACATGTTGTTTGGAATGGGGGAAACCCACAAGCACTGATTTGCCAGTGCCTGTGATGTCACTTTTCTCACCTGCAATTTCCAATCTGTCTTCTGAAGCAGTACAATCCCAGGAGGGTGATACTGTTTTTTTCCCTTAAATGTATAGATAACCTTTCAGTGAGTACTGAGGAGGAATTAAAGAGCATTATGGGTTATGTGAAGCTAAAATAAAAAGCTTCCTGTGCTTTTGGCCATACTTTTGCTTCATCACCTTCCTTCAACAAGAGACACCAGGAAAACAGTTTAAAGGTTTTGAAGCATTAACATGCAAATGCAGCCTTCATAAGTGATGGTCTGCTCAATGTTCCAAACATATGTTTACAAAAATGTTTCTAGTACTACATTTCTCAGCGATTTCAACTGAAAATGAGAGAGATGAATGAATAAACAACCAAAGGGAGAAAAGGGAGTGGATGGATAAAAGGGATGAAGAACTCAGTGGACCAGATACAGGAAGGCATCTGGAACCTAGATGGAAAGAGGTCTCGGACTTACCCCTGAGCCCAAGGAGCTGACCTCGGTGGAGGACTACAGCTAGGACAAAGAGAGGAGTAGGGGCACAAAGGGAACAATGGGAAGAGAGACCACAAGTTGGGGAAGAGAAGAAAACATCAGTTACTGGGAGAAACACCATAAGCTGTAACATTTCATGAAAAACATATTGTAGAAGTGTGAAAGTCTTGGGTAGTAGCTTTGTCAAGTATAGTAAGAATTTTAATCTACATTGAGTTTTGCATATGGCACTGAAGATGCGTGTACCCTAACACCACACAGAGAGGAAAGCAGTTATGTGTCAGGAAATAAGGGGGGAATGATGAGTGGCAAAGCACCCCACCAGGCTACCTCTTCTTTCAAAATCATGCCTTCCAAACCTTTTCATTTTTTATAAAAATGGCAGATGGGACTTGTTAACATGCAAATGCATCTAAAGATCGATTTGTCCCCGTGTTAGGCATGATCTGCAAGGGATCACTGGTGTGCAAGCTTCGCTGCAATGAATTAAGAGCTCCATGAATGCAAGCTTTAAAAAACTCAAGTCTGTTGGACTTGGGTCAACTTGTTCTGTGAGTGTAGTGATCCCTTGCATAGGACTGGAAAGTCATCCTATAGCGGGCGAAGGGGCAGTCTTAAAGAATCCACCCTTAGCACAAACAGTGGAAGAAATGAAAATGGAGGCCACTTACTCTCAGTCAAAGGGATGGAAATGACGACCCCGTTGCCTGTCCCTACCCAAAGACGGTTGCCAGCAATGAGTAACGCTGTAATCCGCACAAATGAGAACCCCAGCTTTCCGGTGCCTGGACAAGGGATGCAAATAGAGTCGGTCAGGATACTGTAGCTCACTGAAGAGGCCAAGATAGGGTTTATTCATTCTCTTTTAAACAGCACCCATCAATGGAAAGGGAGCTTTCCAGACCCAGCAAGGTGATGATGACAGATACTGGCTCTGACGCATTTACAGTCTAAAAATCCATGCTGGGAGATGGGCAGGAGGGTGTAAAAGAGTGAAGAATAGACATTCAGTTCGGTTCCCACATGCTTTGGCTGCTTTTCAAAAAGGGATTGAGACTAGAAACATAAGAAGCCAACTTATACCGAGTCAGACAATTTGGTCTATCTAGCTCAGTGATATTTCCACTAACGTATGGTATTGCAGTCTTAGAGTTCTACTTTTATGAGCAAAATGCACCTATTTCTCTCTACCCGCTGAACCATTCATAATTTTATAAACCTGCATCTGGTTGTGGGTGTCTCCCAAAGAATCCTGGGAACTGTAGTTTGTGAAGGGTGCTGAGAGTTGTTAGGAGACCCCTGTTCCCCCTCACAGAGCTACAATTCCTAGGGTGGTATAGCAATCTCTCTTCTCAGGGAACTCTGGGAACTGTAGCTCTAAGAGGGGAACAGAAGACTCCTAACAGCATTCTTAACAAACTATAGTTCCCAGGATTCTTTGGGAGGGAGCCGTGACTCTTTAAAGTGGTACCATAGTGAGTTAAATGTACAGGGTGGGTGTACCACCTGAGCCACGACCACAGTTCAAGAACAGATTGCAGCCAGAGAAAGGCCCTTGAGGAGGATGCGGAGCATAGCCAGTGAGGGCTGTGACCTGGGGCAGAGGCATGGCCTGGTGAAAGTCCCAAGGGATAGATACAGGCACCTGGAGAGCTGCATTTGGCCCACGAGCCTAGGGCTTCCCACCCTGCTCCAAAGGGTGTGCCGCTGTTTTGCTTACCTAACATTTTGCTGACATAGGGCTCAATATCTACATCCTGGAGATGCTGATGGGTGTGAGCATGGTATAGCCTCAATGTGGAGTCCAGGCGGATGGAAACCCAAACACCATCCCCAATCCAAGCCAGCTGCCGGATTTGGCTCTCCCGGCGAGGGTGGGCATCAAAGGACTTCTGGAAAGAGCACAGAGAAAAGGAAACCGGAATTTAACATCAATTTCCATACTATTAGGAACCACCTCCCTCTTAATTGCTAGACAGTTGTTGTGCAGGAAATGACATCATCTTAGTGTTATCGGTTCTCTCTATTTTTGTGGATTTTGCCCATTGCGAGCTCTCTAGTGTTATATATAGAAAGTTAAGGTATGTATGTTCCAGTATAGTGAAAAACAAACCACTTTTTAAAAGGTTTCTCATCCCCTCCCCTTTCCTCATTTCTGGGAAGTCTGCCAATGTTCCTGTGTGTAAGTAAACAAAGAGATAAGAATATCAGGTGCGCAGCTTTATATGTCAATTCAGGAAACTAGCTAAACTAGCTTAATTAGTTTAACTAAACTAGTTAACTAGTCCCACCTGCAAATGGTCTTCAGGCTGATAAGATAAAGTAGGTCACAACTGTGAATCAAGATTATAGCCTTGAACACTCCTATAAAAGGAGGCTATTGTAAACAAAGATGAGGAACTGGGTACTCTGATAGTTGGTCTTGCCTGCTACAGCTGCATTGACATTCAGCATCCATGTTCAGAAGACACTGTCAGAGTACAAAGATTCACAGATGGGAGCATGTGATAAGTAGGGCTATATAAGGCAGACAGCCCCCCCAGAGATATCACCAATGCTGGTTACGCCTGGTCAAAATAAGACGACTGCTGCTCCGCTGTTGATCCACACACAACAAGGGCAAGAGAACTCCATTACTGATTGTGTTGAAGATAATTGTAATGTGATGTATAACATGTATTCTTTGGTGTACATTCCCTGTAATGTGATGCGTTGATCTGAAATTCTGGTTCCTTGGCTTGGCTATGTTCTATTAAGTTAAAGAAGAAATAGAATGTTGTAAGATCTTCTGTTGTTGAGCTCCTGATTCATCTTCCTGAGATATCCCTAGACCTAAGTATATTCTTTGCTGGGATCTCCAACCAACAGTCTGCCTATCTCAGACCAACCGCTGGCAGAAACGGTAGAAGCTGAGGTGACCACAATGTTTGCCACGTAAGTACTCTCGATAGCTTATGGACAAAGGGGAGTACAGAGAACCCTCCGCCTTAGGCGTTTGTAAGAAAGAGGCCATTAGGTCCGTTTCATTAGTTAAGAGTTTCAGGCTGAGAGTTCAGCACTCTGACCCTGAAGTTTTTTAATTTGGCCAGTTATGATCTCTCAGCCTAACCTACCTCACAGGGTTGCTGTGAGGATACAATCGGAGGGGCAGCATGGACCCTGCCTTCAGGGGGGAGAGGGGAGGGCATCCTGTGGGCTTTTGCAGGTGCAGGTGGGTGCCACATTGGCAAATCCTGACTTAACCCTTTCCTGTTGGATGCTTCCTTCACCCCAAACAGAGAACAATTAATGACAGTGCCCTTCAGCTGCAGCCTTGCCAATAAAATCTTAAAGTAGGAGTTTCCAAACTGTGGTCTGTGGACCGCCAGTGACTTGTGAGCTTCATTCAAGTAGTCCGTAGCATGTCTATGAAGAACAGCAGGAGCAGCGGCTGTGAACGGCGGGTGCAGCAGCTGATCCTGCCGTTCTTAGAACCTGGTAGTCTTCCCGGAAGGCGAGCAGGACAAACTGGAAGTGGCAAAGGGCGGAAGCACTTGAAAGGAGTGGAAAGGATTATCAGTGAGGTTAATGAGAGGTTTAAGCTTGATTCAATTAAAAGCCATACAGCAGCCAGCACAGCACAGCACAACTGCTACAACAGGCAGGAAAATCATTAAGTGGTCTGCCAAGACCCCCAGCAATTTTCAAGTGGTCCGTGGGGGGAAAGGTTTGGGGACCACTGGTCTAAAGCCTTCATTGAGTAATGTGTTGAGGGACCCATTCAGTCCTAAAAGTACTTTTTGAGTCTGAAAGCATCCCAATAAGACAGCGGCACAGCAATGAAGAGATTGGCCAAGCATCCCTGGATTCAATGCTGTGTGACTTCATTCACACACACCCTCCTGTACCTCTATCTGCATCGTTTTGGGCTGGATGACGTGGATTTTGTTCTTGTAGCCGCACCACACTCGGTCATACACTACGGCCATGCAGCGGATAGAGTGGTGCATGTGTCCCAGGTCCATGAGATGGTAGTTGCTGAGGTCCCACTGACCATCTACAGATAAACACAGAGGGAGGGAGGAAGGAAGGAAGGAAGGAAGGAAGGGTTAGGAAGGAAGGGTTAGGAAGGAAGGAATGGTTAGGAAGCTGTTTGACTCTGGATGGTCTTGCTGTACCAGGAGTTGTATATGCAGTCATCTCTTGAACACTGGAAATTATGACACCCACCCGAGTTTTTGGGATAAGGCGGAATATAGCAAATAAATTAATTTGTGGGGAAGGGCCATAGCTGAGGAGGAGAGGATCTGCTTTGCATGCAGAAGGTCCCAGGTTCAATCCTCGGCATCTCCAGGTAAGGCTGGGGGAGATCCCTGCCTGAAAACCTGGAGAGTTGCTGCCAGTCAGTGTAGACAATACTGAGCTAGATGGGTCAATGGTCTGACTCAGTATAAGGCAGCTTCCTGTGATTGCACCACCTCTTAATCAGACAACAACTGCTTTTAATAGCTCTCTAGCAAAGGAATGAGACAGTTTACTCCCACAACCTTCTGTACTTAAGGCAACTGTATGATACTTTCCCCCAAATATGCAGGCAGTGGGAGCCCACCTGTCCTTCCTGATGTGCCTGCTCCATGTCTGACCTCTCCAGATATCTGTGCAGATACCATGAAAACATCACTTGAAAACAGCCTGTATGTATCCCTTCCAATGCTCCTAGGCCCATTTTAAGCAATCCCAGTACCCAGTAATCGACTCTGCAGTCCAGCACACCATGCACGGAATTTTACATGCGTGGGCCTTGTGTTCAAATGAGGATTCTGCGCCAACACAGAGATGTCAGAGATGGTGCAGGTGCATCAGTTGGGGAAGGAAAGCAGGAGTGCTCTTGTTCCCCTCCACCCACATCAGCTGGATTGGGGAGAAGTATTGCCCAAAATCTAGCTCAAGGATCTATTTGATATTTGTACCTTGGAAAACAGAGATTTTCCAAGTTTCATTGTAACACAACTAAGTATTTTCCAATTGCCAGCTTCTGCCAGTTGGGTTGTAGGGTCAAACTAGGTGTGATGTTTATCACAAAGTTTGCCCTGCATGCCTGGTTTTTAAAAAAATTAATAGAGAGGTATCTGGATCAGACTGTGGCATGCAGGAGGAGGAGCTTCAACCCTTTGATCCCCTGCAGCCCCGATTAAAACCGCACCTACCCCTGAAGCTGCTAGTTGCAACTGGAGGAAGGCTCGCAAGTGAGGAAAGCATGACCCTTTGAAGTCCACAAGTAGCTCTTTCCCAAATCCTAACAAAAGGCCTGTCCCCCCAGCTTTGCAGCAAAGCTCCATCATTTCCCACCATGTTGGGTCTTACCTTCCCCTCGATGGAATATAGCTAGAGTCCCATCAGCCAGGGCCACGAGAACACGTCCTTTAACGTGCCTGAATGTACACGGGAGGGGAAAAAAATTAGGTCCAAAGCAAGGCAGTGACATGCAATATCACTGCAAAGAAACATGAACAGGATTGCATAAGTTTCATAATTCTATTGGATCACACCATGGAAGCACAGGAAACAGGTGACACATTCAGCGTCTTGAGAAATCGAAGCTTTCTCAATTTAAAACAACAAAAAAGGCAGGTTTCTAGCCCCTAAGGCTTGTGAGCAAAGCCTTTTGAAATGTCTGACGGTAGTGACGCTGGGGGGGCAGGAACGGCAGATTCAGCGACCAGGCTTTTCATGGTCTGTGTGGTCGAGAAACAGATTTGCTTCATTTGCATAATTTAAATATCTTAGGTGGAAAAATTGGTTATCCATGTATAATTATTTTTAATACAAACAAGGCCCTGAGTATGAAACCTGGGAATTTGCTTTATACCAGCTCAGATTGTCTACTTGGTCCACTATTGTCTACTCCGAGTGGCAGCAGCAATTCAGGGTCTCAGGAAGAGATCTCTTACATCCCCTGATCCCTCTGAACAGAAGATGGCAGGAACTGACCGGTGCCCTTCGGAAATATACAGCGTGTGCTCTACACTCTGCTACAGCCCTTCCCCCTTCATCTATGAAGCTGCCTTATACCTTGTCAGACTGGTGGACCATCTAGTTCAGTACTATCTTCTTTGACTAGTGAAGGCTCTCCAGAGTGTCAGGCAGAGGGATTTCCCCATATCCCACTACCTGATCCTTTTTAAACCTGGAGGTGCGAGGGACAGGATCTGGACCTTTTGCTTGCCAAGCATGTACTCTGCCACTGAACTATGGTCCTTCCCCTGAATGGCCAAGCAAGTTTTAAAAAAAACCTCATACCTCCGTAGTAAAGTTTGTATTATTTATTACTCTGTATTTAGTTGATCACTGTGTTCTGCAGGTGGGGGCTTCCTGCAGATACCATCTCACCAGGAGGTCAGTTCTGCACAGCATAGGAAGCAGAACTTTAGTGTTATGGCATCAACCCTTTGGAATTCCCTCCCCTTAAATATTAGACAGGTGCCATCTCTGTTATCTTTTCAGCGCCTACTTAAGACCTTCCGCTTTCAACAGGACTTTTAAAGGAGAGACCATATCCCAGTCTGCATCTGCTTTGGAATTGCTTTTAAGATGTCTTTAAAGATGTTTTGTTTTAAATATTTTTTTAGTGTTTTGTCACTTTCTACCCTGGGCCCCCTTGGGAGAAAAGGTGAGATATTAATTAAAGAAAGAAAGAATTCAATTTTCTCCCGAAGGAGCCCAGGGCAGGAAACATATAAATAAAACATTTTTTGTTAAAATGCATTCTAAATAGTTATGGTCATAGTCAACTAAGTCCTACTTAGAGTAGACCTACTGGAGTGAATGAACCTAAGCTAGTCATATCCATTAACTTCAATGGGTCAACTTGGAGTAGGACTAGTGTTGAGGACCACCCATAAAAACATTCTATAAACAGTTAAATACATTCTCTCAACCAGTGATCTCTGGGTTGCCAAGAACAGTCTCTTTCAGCTATAAAATGCCTGGATAAACGGGAACATTTTTAAATTTGTCCTGAAAGTCAATCATGAGGGAGACAGACACACCTCACCAGGTAGGGCATTCCACAAATGGGGAATCACCACTGAAAAGGCCATCACATGGCAGTGTGAACCAGGCAGCTCCCAGTGGCTACACCACCTGTAACAGGGCTTCACCTGCTGATTGTAGGGTCCAAGATGTATGTATGTATCGATCCAGACAGATACCAAGTTCAGCATTTCTTACTTACACCAAGCTCAGCACCGAATCCTTCAGCTTGATTGAGTGTAGACATTTCTTCCAGTTTGAGACTGCCGAGTGCACGTATAACCTGAGGAAAGGCAGTTCATGGAGGCAGTTAAGGTCCCCAAATCCCACACCACACTGGGCCATAGGACAGAGAATTATTAACAGCCAAAGGAACTACCAAAGTGGGTTTTGGATGACGTGCAAGGAGACACGAGGAATGGGGATCTCAAAATAGGGCTCCCAACAGCCCCAGGCTCCAGCACTTTACCTCCTGTGCCACCAACACGATCAGACTAAGATCTGCTGTTCCAGTCCCACCACCTGACTGTGCAGTCTGTCAGCTGATCATCCAAGGACCGATCGCTTCCTACCAAGTCCTCCAAAGCCACTGCTTCGAAGGGTGCCCCTCAGTTCTGAGCAGTGCGTCTCATGGCATGCCCCATGCCTTGCTAAGCTTGCTCCATCTGACTTCCTACCTCCTCATCCGGTCTTTGGTTGCTGCTTTTGGAAGCTGACCTTCACTTACCTGGGACTAAACTACTCACATCTGGCCCCAGACAACCAGCTCTCCACCTCCAACAACAACTAATTGTTTGGGGAATGACAATGACCCTTTGGTGGACGTTGGCACTAAATCATATTGCAGGCAGATTTCCCCACACGTTCTAAGTCAGGGCTGGGGAACCTTCTTTCCTCCAGATGTTGTTGGCTATGGCTGATGGGGAGGTAGGGACTCAACAACATTTGGAGGATCACAGGTTCTCCACCCTCACACTAAGAGATGCTTTGGGGTGGGGAGGGGTTGCCCAACTCGCTGTTTCAAACACTCCTTGCCCAAGTACTGATGGGTCTCCAAGCCACCCCAGGGGGGCCAGAGAGCCATACCAGCCATTCTGTGCTCCAAGCCACATGGTGGGGGCAGCGCTCGTGGTAGCCCCGGTGGCATTGCCATTTGCCTCTTGGTCTTGTGCCGTCGTGCTCGACTCCACCTTTGGCTGTCCATTCTCACTGTGGAGAAAAAACAACCAACCGCTCTTTCATTAATGAATTAATTTTGAAACGTATCGCACATATCACGAAGACACATTTACATAAGGCAAGGATAGGGAGCCTCAGGCCTGGGGAGCCAACTGTGGCCCTCCACGCCTTTCTATCTGGCCCTCGGGACTCTGCCAAGGCCACACCCCCTCACCAGGCCATGCCCCCTTACTGGCCTGTTTTTGCCTGGCTGGGAATGTGACCTTGAGCTCCGATAATATCTTTGGTTTGTCTGGATGAAGGATAGACAGGGGCAGGCTTTATGCAGCATTCCCTTACCTATTCTGCCTCGTAGGTGCTTGAGCTGGGGTTGGATCTGTAAAGACGTGTTCTGTAAGTGGGCCCGGACGGACCTGGGCCGGCTCCATTTCACTGACGCCATTCTCTGGCACCTCTGTAGCTTCTGTCGCCTCCTCAGTGGACTGGGACGGATTGATCTTGCCGTTGCTGACCGCAGGCACCTCATCTAAAGGCAGGAAAGTGGAAGGAAGAGGAAAGAGAGAGGCTATAGAGGAAACAGTTGAAGTTCATCAGAAGCGCAGCCAGCCACTGTGTTTGATTAGTTTACCATTGAACACAGATAACTGCAGCAAGCGTTCAATGGAACTTATTGGGCAATGAGGAAAATGTTTGCAACCGCACATATCTTACTTGGACACATACAAATGAAAGAAGGAAACACAAGCTCTATTCAGGTGCAATGTTAACCCTGCAGAGGAAGAAATAGGGACAGGCGTGCTAGTCCTGCTCCCCCACACTATGTTCCCAATTATTTACACTGGCACGCTATTTTTAGACATCATCATTTCATTATGTATTGAGTCATTTGACTGATCTGTGTTTATCCCATGACGTAGAATCTGAAGTCATTTTACTGAAAACCTGTGAAATGGGTATATTTAAAGGAGAAAGACTGAAGCGGCTCTTCACTGAAATACTGCATATGGTGACCTGAGACATACTCTGTCCTTTATCCAGCACCGGAGTGTCTCCACGGGAGGAGCAATTGCTGCTGGGCACGTTGCACCTGGTGGCACAGCCCACCAGGGTGATGCCTGCCAAAACGCCATCAGTTCCTGACGACTCTTCAGGATTCATGTCCCCTTCCAGAAAGATTTCTCCAGGAGGATAGTCAGTGTCACAGGCCGCTGCGAAGAAGCGAAAGGAAAGCCTCTTGCGTCAGTGTATACAACATCTGTGCAGAACAGCCTTACCAGCATGCCAGGCCAAAGGGTGCCATCTCCCAGAATGCTCCATGCTCATGCTAAAAGTATACTTCTGCATATTATGGCACATATTCAAGATCTTCCTTTCCCAAGAAACCTTTTAAATGAAGATTTTTAATCCCACTCTGTTATCTGTATTGAGCTTGAAAGTGTTTTTATCTGTATTTTTATTCTTTAAATCGTTTTGGGATGATTTATGGGAAGCGATCAAAATCCTAACTGGACTGAATTTCTCCTTCAAGGGTACCGGGGAGGATATGTACCTCTGTGCGTGGATGAGTGACAGTGGGGCTGGGGGAAGGGGAAAAGGGCCCACTGCCAACGTGCAGCCCCTGATCCAGTACCCACTATTGCATTCAGCCCTCAGGGTGGGGAGCAAAAAGATTGCCCCCCCCCATTTTAAAAGAAAGCTGAGATAAACAGTACCACATTTCAAACTTCTGTAGAAACACAAACATGCACAGAACTCTGGTTTTAAATTATACTGGGGCCTTGCAGGATCCTTTCATATCCTAGGGGACTACTTCCTTATAGATCCAATAGAGTTGCCAGCTTTGGAAGCAGCTCCTTGGCAACTATGATGAGGCAATTCCAGTCCCAGACTGGCCCCGTCTTGTCTTACCTGGAATGCTGGAGATGCATAGGACGTGGGCATTGCAGACCGTGAAATGATCCACTACTGTGCCTGGCTGGTTGGCGTCGATTATCACAACTTTGCTCGTAGACAACGTGCTCGTGAGGATCCACACTCTGCTGGATGTGGCATCCATCTCGTGCAGCTCTTTGGCCTGTAGAAGACAGGAAAAGCAGAGAGGTAAGTGTGGGAGACAGAATTACAGAGAGCAGAGTGGGCATCAGGGTTCTGGAAGCACATTCACAACAAAATCCGAGGGCCTTTTTCAGGGCCACATTCCTTTCTGGGCAACCTTCCAGAGGCCACATGCCAGTGGTTGGTGGGGGCAGAGGGGGAAAGTGGGTGGAGCAACAGATGCAAATTTTACCTTTGTACAGGAGGGGAGTTTCTATACACATCCCTCTCTATCCCCCCATCTAGGGAAGCGAGAGGCATTATCAGAATTCAAGGGCACCTTCCAGCCAGGCAAAATAAATAAATACACTCAAGGAGGGTAAGAAACAGCACCAGTAAGGGGTGTGGCTGGGGAGAGTCCCGAGGGCCAGACAGAGAGGCTTAGAGGGCCACATTCACCCCCAGGGGCTGAGATTCCCTATCCCCACCCTAGTGCTTCTACATGATCAAAACATATCAAAGGCAACAGAAGATTAACAGTGGCTCTGGTTATATTCAATGCATAGAGTAGACCCACTGAAGTTAGTGAACATGACTAATTTAGATTTATTAATTTCAATAGGTCTACTCTGATGGAACTTAGATGGAAATAACCCATAATCACCGTTCATGTTATTTTTAGGACCCTACAAGACATGGTGTTATATACACTATTAGCAACTTTGTGTTGTTGTTTTTAAAAAACTAAATTGCAACTGAGAAAGACACACCTTTGGGGGGGGCGCTTTAACTCTTTGCCCTACTGTGGTCCTGATCAGGATTTCTCCTGCCCCCTCCCATGGCTGGTATTTGCATCTTGTTCAAAATGTACAGTAGCCCCTCTCTCACCCCCGTGCTGCCCAGGTGGCAGTAGTAAATCCACTATTTATACCTCCTGCAGAGCCACAAATGCCTCATTAACTCAGCACTCACCGTGCTTATTCGACGTGTATAGAGTTGACTGTGCAGCATTATGCTGGGGCCATCACGGGGCAAGCTTTTTCTGCCTGCCTTGCTCCACCCCCCTCTCTGGACCCTCATAAGGAAGAGTTGCAAACTGAGAGGCACTGCTGTAGAGGTGAGACTGGGCTGGGCCCATCAAGGGACAAGTTTTTCCACCTGCCCTTGCCTCCTCACCCCGGCTCTTTCTTTCTGGCAATTGCCTTTGTTGTTGCTTTATCTAAAACGTTAAGATTCTGTGGCTTACGTTTTTGTAAATTGCGTTGGGTTTTTTTTTTCTTACTTGTATTTTGTATTTGTGTGTATTCTTTGTAAACTGCCTTGGGGGGCTTTTTGGCTAAAAGGCAGCCTGCAAATAAACCATAGCATAACGCAACACTAATATGCACTGAAGCGTGTCCTGTGGTTGTTTCTTTTAAGTGCAGCATGCTACTTTGCTCTGTATACAGCCCATGAAAAATATCAACTAAGTTTTACTCAGAGTAGACCTAACACTGGCTACGACCCATAAGCAGGAGAGGGTAAAAAAAAAAATGGACAGCTCTCCTTCCCAACCTTTTTCTTTTCCGGAGACGTGTGGTTACTCTTGGTGCTTTCTCCTTCCACTTCTCGGTCACAAGTGAGAGGGTCACAGCCTGGATCTGGCTTCTGTCCATTTCCTGTATCCGGTTCCACAGGCTTCCAACCTGTCAAGTTGACACCAGCCGCACACCACAACTAAAAATGCAAAGAAAGGAGTTTGACTGAAGAGGTACAGGGCTTTTGGGAGGGGGGCACATCACATGTGCCAAACGTGCCTGCAGTGTCTTTGTTGCAAAATATTAAGTATCCACAAAAAACCAGAGTTCCGCACAAACCCAAAAGAACCATTGCAAGAGGATGGTCCAGAGGGGGATCCAATTCCTCTGCATTACAGCACCTCCACGGCAAAGAGTGATGATGCCCTCTTCAGGGAGATGCGCCCCACACCATCCTTGTCAGTCTTTAGACGCTCGGCTAAGGCCTTTTTGCTCACTCGGGCCTTTGCTAATTAAGTTGCCTCCTATGGTGGTGCTCATCTTTTAGTGGACAGGACTTATTCTTAATGTGTTACTGGATGAGCATTTTATGCATTTTGTATTATTTAAAAATTTTCTGGTTTTAAATTGCTTTTATTGGTTGTGTTGTATCTTGTTGTCACTTTGAGATTTTTCTTCTGCATAAAGCACCTGACAAATATAATCAGCAGCCACAACAACACAATACAATGTTCAGCAAGACAGAAATCTTTGCTAAAAGAAATGGGAAGATATTGCATATCCACAATGTTTACCTTCATGGTGGGGTCCTTCTCCACTAGGGGGCGGCAGTACACAGGCACTGGGACATTCTTCATCCTGTTGTCCTCTTGGCCGCCATTGGGACTCAGCTGTTGGGGGGCGGACAGGACAAAACATGGTTCAACTCATGACCAGGATGTGATTTCAAGTTGCACAAGAGCATAAAAAGAGCTCTGTTGGATCAGACCAAAGGTCCACCATGTCCAATAATCTACTCTCCACAGTGGCCAACCAGGAGAAAAAACTTTTAATATATCTGTATAGATAGAAGATATAGTTACAGATTACTAGAGATTATGTTAGGCTAAATTATGGGAAACATCCTCTACTGTAGTGGCAAATTCAGATGTGCAGGGTCCCTTCACGATGATCACACCACGCCCCCTTTTCTACTTGCCCTTGTCTCCCTTGTTCTCCGTGTCCTCTTGCAAGTCCACATGCCACTATGACAGATGGCCCTAGCAGCCAATCAGCATGAAAGGGGAGACTGTGTGTTAGCTACTGAGTAGAGTCTTCTCAGTGGCCGGCCCGTTTCCTTTGACTCTGATTGACTCCAATCAGCCCTAAAGCACAAGTACTCTTAGTGGCTAAAACATTCCCCTTTCATTAGGATTGGCTCATATATAGCTCCCTGGCTGGGACCCTGCTCCCAAAAAAGGTTTCTATAACTCCCCAAAATCCCAGATGACGAGGAAACAACTGTTCCTGCAATTTCAGAATAGGAAGCTGAATGGTTGTGACTAGGGCTTTTTGTGACAGTACTCACCAGTATGGAGTATCAGCACCTCTTCTTTTGCTGCCCATGGCAGCCATTTTGTGCTTGCATGCACAGCACTTTTATCAAGATAAGAGTACCGGCATCTCATTCTTTTTGCCAAAAAAGAATGGATTACGACCAGTCCTAAAACACACTAACTAGGAATAAGCTCCATTGGACATAGTAGGACTTATTTCTCAGTAAACATGCATAGGAGTGCATACATGTTTGCCAACAATAGCCACAATCCTACACCCACTTACCTGGGAGCAAGGCCCATTGAACTCAATGGGGCTTCTAAACAGACATATCTAGGATTGCATTGCATATTAGACGAAGAGAAGAAACACAAAATTATAATAGATTTTATCAAACTTAAAAACCCTCTTGATTTTTGGCAGAGTTAAGGCTTACTGCCCTTCCAGTTTCCATGGGAAGGGGATTGGTTGTTACATCACTGGGAACTGTACCTCTGTGAGGGGAATAGGGGTTTCCTTGCAACCCCAGTACCCGTAATGAACGACAGTCCCCAGGATTCTTTGGGTGAAGCCAGGGCTGTTTAAAATGGTATATATATATATGGACTGCCTTTAAGTTGATCCCAACTTATGGCTACCCTGTGAAAAGGGTTTTCATGGTAAGCGGTATTCAGAGGGGGTTTACCATGGCCTCCCTCTGAGGCTAGTCCTCCCAGCTGGCTAGGGCCTGCCCAGCTTGCCACAGCTGCACAAGCCAGCCCCTTCCTTGTCTGCAACTGCCAGCTGGGGGCAACTGGGCTCCTTGGGACTATGTAGCTTGCCCACGGCTGCACAGGTGGCAGGGCACGGAACCCCTGAGCCACTCACTGTGCAGATGGGGACCAATGTTTTTAGTATGTTTATGAATTTTAATTACTTTTTAAATTTGCAAATATAACAAGAAAGAGAAAAACATTGCCAGCTGTCATTAACAATAAGAATATTCCATCAATTCTAATTTAAACATATAGATTAGTATAAGCGGTCGATATATCCAAATAGGAATGTAAACTGATGATTATAGGCTATGCGGGCGTTATAAAGTTATCTAGTTTATATGCTAACTGGCAATTTCAGTGGTACCCAGAGGTTACAGCATGTGTGTTTTAATTACTCTTATTTTATTCTTCATGCAAATTGCTTCAGGATCTTTGTTGTTGTGGGAAGCAATTTCATCATTTCAATAACCCTAAACTTCGCCTCTCTTGACTCTCAGCTAATGGGGCCTACCTGCTTGTATTTGGCGGGCAGGCTCCACCCACAGGCCTGCAAGCGACCATCGTCATTCCGTACATGCTCCCGAACTTGACGATATTGTTCGCGCTTTTGCTCGCGGCGTGCGGATGACGTACAGTCACTGAGGAGAGATGTAAGAGTGTTACTTCTCAATCTATGGTTAGAAGTGAGAGGCAGAGGGTCAAGGAAACATCGCCATGGCACTGGGAGAGAGAGAGAGAGACTGAGGTCCTGTCACAAATACATGCAAAGCAGGACCAAAGCTGTGGCAGTCAACCAAGGAGATCTAATATATATATTTTGGAATGTTTTTCGGTCTCTTTGTTCTCTATGCATTTGGACACCTCTTTAAGAGAGCGTGGCCAAATTTGGCATGACGTTTCCTGAGGTTGAGCAGCAGGTTTCTGTCGGGATACAATGGAGTGCCATTTTGAATCAGGACGGCGGAGTGAACCTTTAAAAAATGCACTGATTTTAACCAAATTTGGCATAGTGGTTCCTGAGCAAGGAACAGGTTTCTGTCTATGTTTGGATACAATGGGGTACCATTTTGAATCCAGAGGGTAGACAGAACCTTTCAAAACCGCACTGACTTTAACCAGAATTTGAATGATGATTCCAGGGTTTAAGGAACAGGTTTCTGTCTATGGCTGGATACAGGTAGACGCTGTCATGCCAGCTTGCCAGCCTTACCCTGGCCTGCATTTAAAATGGCTAACTCCCAAAGCCATATGGGGAATTCTTCCCCTTGACATCTCCCCTGTTAGCTTGCTAGCAAGCAGTTATATCTTTGATGTTCTTTCATCACTGTGACTTGGTAATTTTTACAACACAGCTGTACCAGCTTACAGTAATTTTGCACCTTCTTATCAGTGGAAGGGGCCTGGTTCCGTCAAGGCCGTAAAACTCCTTGCTTTGTTATGGGAAACCAAGAGGAGGCGCCAGGTGCTGTGGGAACATCGTTTTTTCATTCCTTTGATGAAAATGTTAATTGGTTAATTGTCTCTGGCTGGGAGGGAATTTTCCTCCATAAGAGGTGGCTCAGAACTCTGGGTTTGTGTCCCACTTCGGAGCACCACCTTGCCTATGGTGATGTTCTGTTGTGGCTCCATTTACATCTTGACTTGCAACTCCCTGAAGGGAAGAAGGCTATCCATTGAGAGATCCTATGCTCTTGTAAGTATAGCTAAGGCAGATAGCTTTGTTATTTTGATTTGTGCCAAGAAACTTTCTTTTATCTTTTTTACTAAATACCTTACCCATTTGGGTGTATGGTTTTAGGATTCAATTTGCTGCTACAAATTATTTGTGTGTACCTTTTTGCTTTTTGTAACCTTTTTTATGCTTTTCTTTTTTTCTTTTTAATAAACGTTAATTACTTTAAACCAACGTGTGTTTATTCCAGAGAGAGGGGTCAGTTCCTAAATTCAGTCTTTGCCATTTGACCACAACTACCGTGTAACAGAGAAATGTTTTTACCTAAGACTTCAGAAGGGGCCAGGAGTGTATCCAGACTCTGGTCCTGAGAGGCTCGGGTGTTTAAGGGGACTCTGGGGTTCCCTTCGCCCCAGAGTAGCTAACCAGTTGAAGGGTGGTGGCAGTACTACCTTGCAGGGTTGGTGTTGACGTGCACAACCTTGGCAAACCAGGATTTGCTGGGATCAACTGCCCAAGGCTGGAGATGGCTCCTAGGACAGTGAGAGCAGACGGGGAAAGGCTCCCCGCTTTCACTACAGACGCCATTTCGAATCAAGATGGCGGACTGAACCTTTGAAAACTGCACTGATTTTAACCACTGATGTCAAAACTGAATTTGTTTTGTTTCTTCGAATTCCCAAACAATGCTGGGCACTATATCTATCTATCTCCACTGAGGTGTGATATGTCCACCCAGTGCTTTGGACAAAATCTTGACCTCTGTGGAAATCAAGTTAAGCCCCTTTTATTAGGGTTGTGATGGGCTTGGTGGTAGCTTGGGACCTATTAAACCAAGTGGGACCTACAACAAAATGTTACAACAGTGTATTCTCATCCCTAATAGAAATGTTGCTGTTCAGGGGTCAAGCCAGCCAACCAATCTCGAGAAGATCATTGCATTTCCCCTCCCATCATTCTGTTTTCCCTGCCCCCTTTCCAACACTCAACATTTCCTGGCTACTGAGCATCACCTGTTCTTACTGGGCTGCTTATTGGAGTTTTTTGCCCCCACCCTAAATTTTGTGTTTTTCAGCAAATCTTGTGGCTCCTCCTGAGAAGGTAGATACCTCAGTGGCCCGATTTTGGCTCCATCTCTGTGGGCACTCACTACCTGAGTTTGCTGTTAGATATAGTGGTAGAGTTGCCAGCCCAGATAATGAAACAGTCAATATTCCTAGGTCAGTGTTATGGCTCAGGCCTCCAGCCCAGCTTTCACCAAGGTAATAAACCTCAGCAAAACACAATCCGCTCCTTTGAGACAGGGGTTAGGAACATGCAAAGCTGCCATACACTGAGTTTGATACTGACACTGAAAATAAAAGCTGATCAAAGTCTGGAATAAAATTTCAGTTTTATCTGAAACTTGGTCTCCAGCATGGCAGTGTGCAATGATTCCACAGCCTGTAATAATTTCGCCTGGGGGAATCTTGCCTAAGAATCTGGAATATATGGATTGTCTTCTACTCAGAGTAGACCCACTGACATTAATGGACATGACTAACTTAGATCCATTAATTTCAAAGAGTCTACTTTGAAGAGAACTAAATGTTGGAGACAATCCTGTGTGTTTAATTTATGGTAGTCTTTCTCTTGACTTTGACAAACATACTATGATTTTCTTTTACTTTTGTGTGCTTCACTGCATTGTTCATTCTGAAGTTTTGTACACTGCCCTGAAATCTAACATGATGAAATCTAACACGGCCCTGAAATTAAAACATAAATTTTAAAATAAATAATAATGAAATAAATGAAAGAAAATTACATAAACAAGAACTGCAGGAAGCTAGATTCCAAGTGATCATGGAATACGTCCAGCCTTGCCAAAATTCAGCCAGCACACATACTTTTAAGCTATACTTTTCGGGTTTCCACCAAGCAACTAAGACAAGCCACAGCAGGATCTTTTGCCAAAGCAGTCAACAAACTCACTCATCCGGGAAGAACTCAAGGGTGCGACTCCCAGCGGAGATCTGGCACATGGTATGGCTGCGGCGCTGGCTGAACCCAGCCGCCGTGGGAGATTTGTAATGGATGTTCACCGATGGGTAACTCCTCTTGGCAGGTGGGGGGCTGGCAGAGGAGCTGAACAGGCGGCTGAAGCTGGGGAGAAAGAGGGAAGCCCAGGAGTGTTAAATCCTGGATTTTGTATTACTGCTAAAAACAGAGAGAGGAACAGGAGTAGGGATGGAGGAGAAAATCTTGTTTGCAATTTCATGAGAAACTACCTAATTAGCACTGCTCAAACCAATATGTAAAAAACACAACAAAATCCGTGCTTTTCTGAATTTCGCGATGCAGTTCTCCAGCCAACCAACGTGTCAAGTGTGCATAACAATGCACATATTAGTAAAAATATCATACAAAAACACATTATATTAGGGAAAATTGCTTGCAAAAATGTATATATTAGTCAAAACGTACAAAGCATACAAAGAATGTGTTTATTAGGAAAAATTCACACTAAATTGCTGAAGAATTTTCATGAGGGCTTCTTAAATCACAAATTGCCATGGAAGTGTAGAGAACTGAATTTAAAACTGGAAAAATGAAAGAAGCGAAATTGACAGATCTGTCCACCCCTATATGGGAGATACTGCAAAGTTATTTCAACTAAACATTAGAAGGACCTTCCTTATGTGAGAGAAGGGGGAGTTTTGTTTTTGTAAATTGGGGAGCATCTTCCTATTATTCCCCTCTAGCTACAGTGTCAAGTGCAGGAAAAGTTTTAGCATTTCACCTACGGGCTGTGTGCGCGAGGTCAAAAATGACCAGCTTGTGGACAAAGAAGAAACTCAAATCGATACCAGCCTGTTAGATCGATGCTTTAGAACTGGCACCGGCCAACGGATCCCATCCCTAACACATGCACATTCATCTGATGGGATGCACAAGATCTAAATATAAACCATGACAAGTAGCAGCACAGGCTGTCCCATCACGGCGATGTTACCCACTCCTCACATCCAAATGTGCGTGGTTGGGATTATGACACTTTTCTTGGTAAAAATGGATCTCGTGGGATTTGTGTGCTTTTTTACTTGGTCTTTACCATACATGTCTTTCTACTTTGGAGCATTCGCAAGCCAGCATGCTACTTACAATTGCCAAATGGTAGACTTCTTTTTCTCCTGGACAGAAGGGTGCTCCCGGGAGGCTCTGTGGACAAATACAACAGAGAATTATTAAATGGCATACTGCAAGGAGACAGCTCTTTTTCACACCCATCAGATGGGTGGACAGCACCAATGGCACAGAGAGAGAGAGAGAAACAGAGACAGACAGAGAGAGAAACAGAGAGAGAGAGAGAGACAGACAGACAGACAGACAGACGGATGGACGGACGGACAGACGGACTGACGGACAGAGAGAGAGAGAGAGAGAGAGAGAGAGATGGATTAATTTGGGGATCCGAAGATTTACAGCTGTCAGGTACCAAATACAAGGAGCATTAAGATATACGCAGCAAAGGTCTGGAAGCAGAAAAGAGAGATAAAGTTTCAAAATGGTCCTGGAAGATAGAATTTTAATAAATCTGTAAGCTGTCCCTTAAAAAAAAAGTTTCGTAGCAACTGTCCTCAAGGGCACTGAAGGAACATCCACAGAAAGGAATAGATCAACCATCCTGCAGGTAATTATACACAAAGGCTGTGGTGACTGGTGCCATTGGGACTGTTAGGGCAGAGGGCAGGGAGACCAACAACAGATGGCGCCAGAGCCAATGATAGGCAGATCCAGAGACAACAGCAGGCAGAGCCAACTAACTCAAGCTTTGTCTTCCCATCCTCTTCCCTGGTGAGTATTGTAAAGGCAACCCTGAGACTAAAGAGGAGGAAGCTGACAGGCAGTGCTCCCCCAGCCTGGTTGCAAGCAAGAAGGCAAGCAGGTGGGGGCTGCCTGAGGTTGGCAGGGCAGAGCCCCATTTGCCCTAATGGAGCAGCCTCCACTGTGCATAGAGTTGTATCCAATGTTAGTCCTATTCAGAGCAGACCCATTAAAATTAATGGACTAATTTAGGTTCATCCATTTCAGTGGGTCTACTCTAAGTAAAATATAATTTGATTCAACCTATAACCATTAGATGTGATGGAACAAACCCATGATAAAAAACTTACCGTAAAGGGAAGGAAAGCAACAACCCTCACCTAATCAGAATTCGACAAACCGACATAAATCACATCAAGCATATGTCTCCTACACTGCAAAAACAAGTGATAATAATGAACACAGAGTAAAGCAGCAATCCTAATCCCACTTATCTAGGAGGAGGCCCCAGGCACTGCCCACATACAGTTATAAGGACTTGAATTTGGCTTCAGTGTCTTCTTTTTTTAAATGGACACTGAGAGTCTCAGGATGCGGGAATACACACAGCCCTGGCTCATAAGAGCTAGAAATCTGTTGGGTTGAATTTGCCTTTAAAAAAAAAAGTATGCTGAGATGATCAGGGTGCTGAATTCTGTGCCCCATGCAAAACGACCACTGCAACTCAAGGACCACGGGTCTCGCTAAGCCCATCAGTTGGATTCCTCCCAGCATTTTTATGATGCCACAACCATGAAACCCACCCTCACCTGATCATCTCGGTCCACCTGACAGCCTCCTGCAGCTCCATCAACCTCTCCTTGTATTGGTTGCGCTCCATCAAGACCCGGGCCATCTCCACGCGGGTGAATCGCCGGCGCTGAGCTATGGGGATGTTGTCCTGCAGGGGGGAGGAGGACGGCTTCAACCAATGGGAAACGGAAGGGGACTGAGGTTAGTAAAGCGCAAAGCCAGGAGACTAAAGCCACCGTGGTTAGCTTCTTCCAGGCCTTCTTTAATTCCATCACCACCGCCCGGCCACCCCGGATACCCCCAGATAATTCCAGCCAATATAATCTCAACTACAACCTCATATAGCAAGGAAAATATCATGTCTGGAGCAGAAGGTATGAGTGAAAGGCTAATTCATGTTCTGCAAGCCTCCAAGATATGCTAGTTAGCATCCAGGTGTAACTAGCCTGCCATTAGAAGTGAGATGTTAATATGGGTTAGTCAACCATGCATAGACAGGCTTACTATTGCAACAGGAGAGTCTAATTTGGAAACAGGGCGATATGGTGCAAGTGTGGAGGATTATTTAATGGAGAAATAAAAAAGTAACCATCTTAAAAGTGGCCAACACAGTTATGGACCCATAGCATGAAGTCAGGCTTATCTCTTTATGCTTCAGACAGATTGTCCATCTTTTGATTTAAAAAAAATATTTAGAAGTTTATACATATTTGTAAGCTTTTATGTTCACCCATCACATTATCAAAACTACATTCATAAACACTTTAAAAAGAGTTTCAAAATTGTTCTGGGGACCTGGGATGGGAAGAATTAGTGACTTCACAAACACTAGCCAATAGGCACCCACTGCGCCCCACTTTCCCCAATATACTGAAAATATGTTTTCCCTACCGTCTTGTAGAAAAGAAGACTGTGTAATCAAGGAGGCAAAACTCCATTCAAACAAACCCTGCCACTCTTAAAGTGCTAAGATCAGAATGAAAAGGTAATTCTATGTCCAAACTAAGAGTGCCTGCATGGGATTATCGACTGCATTAGCAAGTCAGCATTGAGACACACATTAGCAGCTCACAGGATTAACATTGCCCTGCCTATCACTAGAAAGAAGTCCAAAAACACACATGTGGCGGAAGAGCTGCTGTTCCATTGCAGAAGAAAGGCTGGGCCCCTCTTACCCAGCATGGCTGAGCTTACCTGCTCCCACTCATCATCTGGATGATTCCCTGGGGATGATCCCACTGACCACTGACAGCATAGAGAGGACGACAGGTTCGAAATGCAGCCCCTTCTGTCTTTCCAGACAGTAAGAGCTAAAGGCTAACGGGCTGCTGATCAGGAGGTCAAGAGGAGCATTCCTGGGCAGCTGAGCAAAGATACACACCCGACTTTGTCACAGGCTGCAAAGTTGAGGGAGGCATTTCAGCATTAGAATCACAGAATCATTAATTAATGCTACAAAGGTAAAGGTAAAGGTGTCCCCGCACTTGTAGTGCGAGTCATTTCCGACTCTTAGGGTGACGTCTTGCGACGTTTACTAGGCAGACCATATATATGGGGTGGGATTGCCAGTTCCTTCCCCGGCCTTTCTTTACCCCCCAGCGTATGCCGGGTACTCATTTTACCGACCACGGATGGATGGAAGGCTGAGTGGACCTCGACCCCTTTTACCGGAGATTCAACTTCCTCCTTTCGTTGGAATCGAACTCCGGCCGTGAGCAGAGCTTCGGCTGCGTTACCGCCACTTACCACTCTGCGCCACGGAGGATCTTTAATGCTAAGTTGACCCCTATTACAGTGCAATCCTAATCAGGTCTACTTAAAAGCTAGTCCTATTCAATTTAACAGGGCTTACTCCCAGGTTAGGACTGCACCCTCTGTAATGGCCTCCAGCAACATCCAGTCCTTAGGCGGCGGCCAACTCAGAGTAGACCCATTGAAATTAATGGATCTGAGTTGTCACGCCCATCGATTTCAATGGATCTACTCTGAGTAGGACTTAGTCGCTACAACCCAAGGTCTACTGGGTTCTTTCAGGCAGTAAGTGGCCTATAAACGGAACTATAATAATATTTCCATTTTGACGTGATTATATCCAGACAGCGGTAGCCATGAATATGATGATATTCAAATAGAGCAACCCATCTCTGGGCTACCTCATCCTCCAATAAAATATCAATTTTGGTGTCAGTGTCCAAGCAACTGAAGAAGAATAGCCCCCCCACACACACACACACAAAATCAACAACAACCCAACACCCCTCCTTCCCTAGGCATTTTAATAATGTAATATACCAATTCTGTACAGAGATAGCTGCTTACATCCTCCACCTCTTCCTTGGGTTCTCGGCGGGCAACGATCACTTCGGATTTCACTCTAAAAAAGAGGGCAAAGATCATCAAGCAAAGAAGAGATCTGACTAGCAGCCACTCTTGGCAGGACAGACACAATCCTGAATCTCCAGTCAGCAACTTGTCGTCCCCCCAAGATGGAGCCATTTTGAGAGGGAGTGCACATCAACCCTACCCCCCAAAAGTGGTTTGACAAGTTCTGTGTCCACAGATGCCACTTGATATTTTATTTTATGTATTTATTATTGCATTGATATCCCACCTTTCTGCCAAGGAGCTCAAGGTGATGTACATGATTCTCCCCTCCTCACTTTAACCTCACAACAACCCTGTGAAGTAGGTTACAGATGAGAGACTGGGATTGGCCCAAGGTCATCCAGTGAGCTTCATGGCTTAGTAGAGATTTGAACCCTGGTCTCCCGGGTCCTAGTCCAACACTCTAACTACTACATCATGCTGACTCTCTAGGTTAGTAATTGGGAGAGAGTGACTACGGCTGGATTTGATCTATGGGCCATCAGTTGCCGACTAGCAAACTAAGCCATTTTTGTGCACTTGGCATAGGAAGTGTACAGGAGGGAAAACATCTAGATATGTGAACAACAGCTCAAGGCAATAAACAAGGATAAAGAATACCTCCCCATCCAGATATGTAGAAAAAGGGTTTGATGGAAATTACAGTCCAACAACATCTAGAGGGCCACAGGCTCCCCATTTGTGGTTTAACCTTTCTTTCCTTCCCAAGCCCATTCTCCTCAATGTAAGCTTTACTCCCTTCTACCCCAGAAGCTGCTCTTTGGCCTGCAAGAGAAAATGTGCAGGTGTTTATTTGCTGTGGGACAATGAACGTGGTCAGTGAGGTAAGGGTGGAAAGGAGAAGACAGTTTGAGTTAGGGAACTGATACACGGTGGAGGATCAAACCTTACTATGGCCCCAATCTGAATCGCCTACCCACCACCCAGCTGATCTTAAATATTTTAAAAAAAGGTATCGCACAGGACACTCACCTTTTCAGCTCCTCCTCGAGTTCCTTGATCCTGGCTTCCATTTTGGCTTTTGCTTGTTTTGCTGCTTCAAGCTCTCCTTTCAACACCTCCTGCTCCCCGGTGAGCTGATCTACCTTTGCTATTAAATCATTCTTCACTATGTTTAAAGCGTTTCTTTAGGATGGTGAAAAGCAAAAGCAGTACAGAAACGTGTTTAGGTATCAAGCGATGTGACTAGCATACTGTATAAAAGTTTCGGGAAGTGTTGAGCAATCAAAGAAAGAGGAATGGGGTGGACATTGTCAGAGGGGGTCTAGCTATTCCGTACGCAACTTCTTAGACCAGGTGTGGGGAACCTTTAGCCCTCCCGATGTGACTGAACTACAACTCCCATCAGCCCCAACAAGCATGGCCAACGGCCAGGAATGATTGGAGTTGTAGTTCAGCAACATCTGGAGGACCAAAGGTCTCTCGCATGTGTCTTAGACTGTCAGTATTTACAGAAGCAATTCAAGCATATGCCAGAAATTTCAGTTTGCACAGTTAAAGTAGAATAAAGTGCTCTGGTTCTGGGGTTTTTTTGTAAACGTTTTTATTATTTTCGGTGTCTTAGACAATTATTACATATATATATACACAAACCATCTATGTAAGACAGCATCATTTCAAGTGAACAAAACCTTAAACCAACAAAAAACCCCACTAAAAACAAAATCCTCATGCCATATCTGGCACTATAACACGGAAGTGAGAAACTTTAACAAAACGTATCTTCTGGCTATGCAACGTGGAGAAGAAAGTGCAAAGAAGAGAACAGTAAGAAAGGGGCAAATATATCGTTTTTCTTTATGTCATGGCTCCTGCCGGATGAAAGCACTCTGTTGAACTGGTGCAGCAATTCCATTAAAAAAAAAAGACTTGAAAAATACTACTTCGTAAGTTTTTTCTTCTAGGAGAACAGGATGGACTGGCAGAGAAGGGGGTATTTCTCTATGTGCCCCCTCCAGAAGGATGGCAACAAGCGAATGGGCTTTTGTGGTGGTGGCCCCTGGTTTGTAGAATGCTCCTCCCAAGGAAGCTCACCTGGCACCAACTTTGAATCATTGTGGGGCAAGTTGAAGATGTTTTTAATCTCACATGAATCTCAGTGCTAATATTGTTTTGCTTCTTGCTGTTATTTTAGTTGAAATCTTGGCCATCCTTGTATTGTGTGGGGAAATAATATTTTTATTTCTTAATGATTATTGTGGCTGATCACTTTTCTTATTTTATTATTTATTCAATTTATATCCTGCCCTTCCTTCCAAAGGAGTTCAGGGTACCTGCGTTATGACTGATTTTAAATATTATGTTGGTTATGAACGGCATTTTATTATTGTAAGTCACTTTGAGACTATTTTTTTTTTACATAGGAAGAGACAAATACAAATCAATGAATAATATCTGAGCAGAATCAGGGCCGTCAGCCCACTCGGCGTAGGCTGGGATTTCTGCACCGATTCTGTTTGCAGAAATCAAGCAAGGATATTCACCTTCATGAGCTCCCCTATTCAATTTCTTGCAACACCCCTACAGACGTGATCCCTCTCAGAAACCACTCTTGGTCCTCTTAAGAACCACTGTATGTCTCCAGCCCATGTAACCTTGGTTGAAAGTTATTTTTTAAAATTCTCAAAAATGCAATGTGAAAAAGCCCTGTTTTTCAATTTGAAGGGTGACGCGAATGTCACTTTCTCCAGATTTTACAGAAGTGGAAGTCCCTTGAAAGAGCCTAAGAGAAGCCCAGCCAGATCAGGCCGAAGGCCCATCTAATCCAGCATCCTGTTCCCACAGTGGCCACAGAGATGCCTCTGGGAAGCCCAAAAGCAGTACTTGAGCACAACAGCACTGAATACCAGTGCTCTTCCCGGTGGCCACTGGAATCATACTGCCTCTGATAGTGAAGGAACAGCACAGCCATTGTGGCTAGCAGCAAGGGATAGCCTTAACCTCCATGAATTTCTCTAATCCTCTTGTAAAGCTGCCCAAGTTGGTGGCAGTCAGAATGTCCAGGAAAATGTTAACAGGCAAAGTGGCAACATGCAGATCTCCCGAGGCCCACTGTACTCATGCCACACATGCAAGCAAACCAGCGAAGTATTTATAGAACAGGTGCGGGGGTCTTACTTGGTTTCCAGTAGCTGTGTGTTCTCCATCAATAAGTTTCCCACTTCTTTGCCCATCCCTGGAGGGGTGGAAAAGGAAAATAATAAAAGAGGCGACAGATGACATTGAGCTGCGCCCTTCAGAAAGATTTAAGCCTCACACTTTTGCCAGCCAATTCTTACTGAGGAGGAGCAGCCTCGTCGTTTGAGAGCCTGCAACTTTTATGTTTTGCTGCCCAGAGCAAAGGGCATCCCACCCCGTCAA
The DNA here is from genome assembly GCF_030035675.1 of Rhineura floridana. Lineage (NCBI taxonomy): Eukaryota > Metazoa > Chordata > Lepidosauria > Squamata > Rhineuridae > Rhineura > Rhineura floridana. Next base: position 10,252,283 of record NC_084496.1, on the reverse strand, counting down.
AGTTGCAGAACAGAAGCAACATTTCTGAAAAACGCAGACTGATTCATTCACTCAAGTTCAGAGACTTCCTTTGGGAATTGGGGCAGAAGAGACGGGTGCACTACAAAGCTCATTCTTAGACTTAAAAGTGGGATCTCCACCCCAGACCGATGCCTTAGGGCTTTTATAACAGTCCAGCCAAAGACTGATTCATATAACTCCTGGGTTTGGGGCAACTCTGCTTGTTTTCAATCTGGCTTCAAGAGCACGAGACATGTGAGCTTTGTGTCATGAGCCCAGTTCAAGATTATACACAGCGAGTTTTGACCTTTAAAGCCCTAAATGGCCGTGGACGAATGTACCTGAGGGACTGCTTATGGCCGTATGTACCTGCCCGTGATTTAAGATCAGCTGGCTTTGGTCTCCGCGACGTGCCTGGAATGAAAGATGTTACACTGGCAGGCACGCGGGAGACAGCTTCTTCAACCAGGGCCCCAGGTTTTGGAATACCCTGCCCCAAGAAGCCTGCTCTGCTCCCTCCTTGATGATGTTTCAGAGACTTCTGCAAACCATCTTGTTCCGGAGACCCTTCAGAGGAACTGAACGTATGGCCTGAAAATGATTTTATTTTTTTCACCTTTTGAGTTCTACCTCTTTATCTCCTTTCAATATCACTCCCCTTGAATTGTTAACCGTACTTTATAAATTTTATCTATTTTTTTTAAAAAAAATTCATTGTGTGTGATCTCATTGTGAGCCACCCTGAGTGCCCTATTTATAGGGTAGAAGGGCGGGATAGAATTATTTCAAATAAATAAATTTAGAGTGGATCTTGGTCTATATCAAGGGGTCCAATTTGACCCACGAGGCCATTGTTTCCCAAAGCATGCCCACCTGTCAGATGGCTGACATCACTGAGTGATATCAGCTGATGGGCAGGGGGCAGGATTCAATCCTGGTGGATGCTGCGTTGTCAGCACATTCCCTGTGGGGACCATGCTAATGAAGGAGTCCCCTGCAGAAAGCAGGCTTGCACCATCCGCTCAACGCCTGATCCCAGAGCGCCAAGCTGAAAGGGGCACTGAACTGAACCCTATTCTCAACAGCACAACGAAACCAACTTAGGTGAGATTTGGAGAGGAGCCGGAGTAGTAGAGGAACTGGCTAGTGAGATCAGCCCCAGAATACCATATTCCAATTATGCCACAGGCCAATTATGGTTCTCTTTGCTGATATATTTGCAAAGTGTTCAACTATCATGGTGTCCCCTCCAAAGAATGCTGTGAAATGTAGTTTGTCAAGGATGCTAAGAATTCTCTTCGAAATCACAGAAGCACAGTTCCCCGTTTTGCTAGAGCCAACATGGGAAGTGACCTCAGTCATAACAACCACAGCAGGTGCCATACATGGGACTAGGCTGCAATTCTCTCCTCCCAACTTTCAGATTTATTGAGATGTTGCTGAGAAGAGGAAGATAGATGGGAGGAGGTGTGAAAGCCTATCCAGGGCCACGCACTTGGCCCACTTCTTAAAAGTGCACCGTGTAGAGCCGCTTTTGCCAGCCTGTGTGCCCTACGGATGTTTTGGCCTACAACTCCCTGCGGCCCCAGCCAGCACATGCAGATGGGAGTTGTAGTCCAAAACATCCAAAGGGCAAATAGGTTGGCAAAGACTGCTCTCGAGAAATCTGTTCACGCTGTAAAACTCATATGACATCCCTGTTCATGTGGAAAATGCCATTAATGAATCTGATGCACCATTATTTCTGTATTTCATCAGTGACACTACAGTACCTCCCACGTAATTTCGACTCAAGTGTAACTGTTTGCTTTTTCGATTTGTAAAATCAAAAGCAGTTCCAGAGGGGGAAAAAATACATCGTTTTAACATTGCACATTGCACAACTTTTGAGTTTTCCCTACATATGACACAATCCTAAACACACTTGGTAGGGCAGGGGTGGGGAACCTGTGGCCCTCCAGACACTGATGGACTCCAACTGCCATCATCCCTGACCATTAGCCATGCTGGTGTTTTTTCTGCACGCATGTTGCTAATGCAGAACAGAAAGCAGAAAAGAGCCAGTGGGAGTGGAGCAAACAAGAGAACTGAACCTGGACCAGAGTTCTAATCCCCACTCCATGGCACAGCTCACTAGCCAACTTTATAAGGGCTGCATATATGCATTTAAAGCACAAAGAATCCTGGAAACTGTAGCTTTACCCCTTACAAAGTCACAGTTGCCAGCACCCTCAACAAATGACAGTTCCCAGGATTCTTGGGGGGGGGCATGCTTTAAATGTGCTCCAAACGTATGGCATGTTTGCTGCCAAAGTTCAGGAGAGCCCCCATCCCAAATGTTGAGAATGCCTTGTAGGAGGACTAGAGCAGCGGCTCCCAAACCATTTGTTTCTCAGGCAAATACTTAAAAATTGCTGAGGGTCTTTGCGAACCATTTAGTAGTTTTTCTGCCTCTTGTAATGTGTTACATGCTGTGTGGTTTTTAACAGACATGCAGGTGACCACCTCAATGAAGCCAGTGGACCACAGTTTGGAAAGCCCTGGATGATGATGGTTATTATTGTTGTTGTTGTTGTTTATTGTTTATTATTATCATTATCATTATCATTATTATTGTGCCCTTCACCAGCAGGTCCCAGGGCGGGTTGCAACAGTTTAAAATTCAATATTAAAAACAATTTACAATCACAGGAATAGGGTGGGCACTAAAACATACATCTCGGATGTCAAAGGCCAGGGTAAAGAGGTACATCTTTAGCATTCACTGAAAACTGTACAGTGAAGGTGCCAGACTCACCGCTGAGTTTCTAGAGTTTCCTTCCAACAAAGAACAGAGCTGATATGTTTATTCTAATTTCAGGATATATATAAATATAGATATTAAAAGCCCTTCTCAGGAATCAATGGCTACTAGCTAGCATCCAGACATCCTTTCCACATTCAAACTCTCTTCACAGTGTGTAGAGAAACATGCTTTTTGCTGTCTGTTCCGCTTACTTGTGTTGGAAAACGACAAACACACACTCAGGACAAATGAAACGTTAAAAAGAGAATCATGGCAGCAGTACGAGACGTGAGAGCACGGCATGACACGCTCAGGCAACACACAGACCTTCCCACAATGAGATGGGATGGGATGGATAATGGCAAAGGCACGTCCCCCAGCAAGAAATGTCAAAGCAGCAGGTATGAGTTTGTTTTTTAAAGAAATATATACAGAGAGAGAGAAAACACTACAACAACCAATAGGGCAGAAAGAGATGAATCACTTCTGATGTTTCAAACAGCATGAGATCTTCATGCCATCTCTCCGGACTTAGCTCAAAAATCCAGGTTTAAATGCTGCAATGGAGATGAAAAACTCCGGTCTAATAGCAAACATATCCCAATTTGCACATGTCACAGATGTTCGCTCCATTTCATAGAGGCTCAACATCAGAGCCTGGAAAAGTTACTTTTTTTGAACTACAACTCCCATCAGCCCAATCTAGTGGCCTTGTTGGCTGGGGCTGATGGGAGTTGTAGTTCAAAAAAAGTAACTTTTCCAAGCTCTGCTCAACATGGAGCTACAGCCAATCCCAGCTGCCCAGTTAGTGTGCCTGCATGATACATGCAGGATTGCATTCTCACATTATGTTTCTCAATGTACACTTAAAATATGAGTATACCGTTAAAAAAAAAAGGAGAGGGGAAGCATGAAGTGGCCTTTTATATCCTCCTGGGTATGGCAGGGGAAGGGGGAAAGGGAAATAGCATCTTTTCCACACACACAGATTTGTCAAGAAGCATTTGATGGAGGTGGGTGGGGAGTATTTCCAAATGTTAAGACACCAGCATCAGATTTTAGGTACCACTTGCCTGGGCATTTTCCATACTGCAGCGTAGGGGAACTCAATATGGCGGGTAGGTCAGCTCCGTACCTCCTTCTCCACCCCACAGGCTATGTTTGATAGGTAGGCAGGGCCTCCAAATCCTGCTTTTGACCATGCCATGACTTTACCTGCCCCACACCTGAAGTCATGCATGGCATCAGATGCAGGGCATCTGTGCCAAGAGCAGGTGGTATGTGAATTGGCTAAACGAGCCTCGCAGGCAAACAACGAGGCCTAGCAGGCCAAATTTGGCCCACAGACTGGAGGCTCTCCAATGCTGCTCTACTGCATCCCATGAGCCACAGACTTATGTTTAAAAAGTAAAAAGGCACACGGTAAGGTCACCTTGGTACTGCTTCAGAATACAGGTGGGAAGAAGCTACAACGGAATGCTCCTTGCTTGTAGAAATCTAGCAGTTCAGGTTTAAAAAAAAGACCTAGCTTGGCCTTTTCCCTTGAATACAAAGTGGTTTCTAACCTAAGGGTTTTTAAAAGCACCACTTTAAATGGCGTGTCTGGAAAGTTGTAAGAAGCAATGGCTCCTATAGCAATCCAAGGAACTGCAGTAGAGTCAGTTGCATGTGTAGATTCCTTCCATCCAGGGTGCTGTGTGGGTGTGTCTGTCTGTTTGTTTTGAAAGCACAGCATTTCCCAGCCACCTCTCTTGATCTGCATTCTGCAAGCTGTTTGAAACATCAAAGTGCATAAGTCACCTACAACCCAAACAGAAAACAGTTCTCTCTCCCAAACAATGGGCAATGGAAGAATCATCTGCTTCTTCTCAACAAAGCAACACCATCACCATCACGGGAACAAAACAAAACAAAGTCCCGAGAAATCCCGGAAAAGTAAAGGAAAAAAAGAGAGAATTAGAAGGAAAACAAAGGATGAGGAGATGCTGAATGACCCGAGAGGGGGAGGAGAACACCCATATGTTTAAAAATGGCCTTGGCCTTACCAAAGAAATCATCCCGTACTATGAAAGTCATTCCATACAGAAAGGGAGAGGGACAAAGAAGAGAAAAAAAGGGGGGGAGAGAAAAAGCAGCCATTAAATACAAATCTGTAAACGGCAAAACAGTGAGGCTCCTTTAGTAAGGGAGTGGGTGTGTGGAAATTATTTATGCTGCAGTGAGAGAACCGCTCTCTGCCTCTCTGATGCAGTTTAGCAGGCAAGCAAGTCTCAGATTTTGAAATGAACGGATCAAGTTAGCAAGAGCCATATGACAATGGAACCCATGACCTAGAGAGGTAGTGGGCTCTCCGACACTGGAGGCCTTCAAGAGGCAGCTGGACAGCCATCGGTCGGGAATGCTTTGATTTGGATTCCTGCATTGAGCAGGAGGTTGGACTTGATGGCCTTATAGGCCCCTTCCAACTCTACTATTCTATGATTCTAAGTCCCAGTCCCATCCTTATTCTCCTCCTTGGATGAACAAGGGTCCTTTAGGCCTGCCATCCCCTACAGCAGGTAACAAAAGAGACAGCACAGATGAATCAGGTTAAGGGAGGGGCAGGGGAACAGCAGGAGAGGACTGTGAAATTGGGGGGAGGGGTTGTTGGGAGGCCCCAAATCTGATTTTTAACAGGACGGCTGCCTGGGCGGGAGGCAGCAATCTTAGGCTGACAACAAATAAAGAAATGCCAAAGGAAAGGAATCATGGGTTGCATTCAGTGACGTTCTACTCAGAGCAGACCCAGTGAAATTAATAAAACTAAGTTAGTTAGTCATATTGTATTGATTCAGGCAACCCCTGAAGCTAGATTTCTGGAATCCGTCGCCTCAGAGGCTGCACCTTCACAAGGAATTGACCCCCTCTATGCTAGTGACCCACAAGCCTATGTCAGTCAATTCCATCAATGAGGTTGGACAGAATGCCAGGTTCTGGGCCAGAGGCCTGCCCCTTTAAGGCCTTCCACTCCTAAAGGAAGGGGCGGAGCCTGAGAGGGGCACCCTGGCCTGCAAGGCATCAAAGGCTCCAGTCAACTCCTGGTCACCTGTTGTGGTAGGTTGCTCACTTGGGAGCTCTCCACCTCGCCCCCTTGTGCCCGATGAGCTTCTAGTCACGGCCAGGACAGGACACTTCCCCCATTATCTGCAATCCCCTAAAAGGATACTGCCTCTGAACACAGAGGTTCCACTTAGGTAGCATGGCTAGTAGCCACTGGCAAGTGAGAGCAGCAAGAAAATGATGCTGCGTGGAACGCTCCTGTTCAAGTTTCCAGCCAGTGTGCCCTCTTCCAGGATCCTCCAATTCCAGTTTGAATAGGGCAAACAGGGCACTGCCCCACAGTCCTGAGTCTGCCCTCAGCCAACCCCCACTTGCCTGCCTTCTTACTCACAAAGGGTGGCCCTGGCTATTGGCTTCCTCCTCCTCAGTCTAAGTGTTGCCTTGTGGAACTCAGCAGGCAGGACCAAACTAGAATGAGTTTGCTCTGCCTGTGATTAGCTCTAGCTCCATCTACTGTTGGCCTCCCTGCCTTCCGCCCTACCAGTCCCAATGGGCACCAACTACCACCCCTCCATTCCATTCCATACCCCCCACCCCCAATGCTAAGCTTTCCACCTTTGTTCTCCTTTCAGCAACCCAGTCCTCAATGGGATGTTTGTGGGAATTCCCCCATTTTTATGATTTTTTTGCCTCCCTAAAGTTTTTTTTTTCTACCTTGGAATTTCCTGCAAAGCCTGTCAGTAACTCCCCTCCTGCATGTGAATGGCAGTTTTGGCTACATGAAGATCCACACTCTGAGAAATTGAGTTTGAAACTACTACATGTGAAGATAAATTTAACCTCCGCCATGAATTTGTCTAATCCACAGGGACGAGGAATCTGTGGCCCTCTAAGTGTAGCTGGGCTGCACTTCCCATTATCCCTAGCCATTGGACCCTGCTGGCTGGGGCTGTTGGGAGTTAGTCCAGTAACATCTGGAAATATGCCCTTTGACCTCTAGCACTCCTCCTTCAGCTAAGACTCTTGTCTGGTGATCTCAGTCCTTTGCAAGCTCATCGACTGTGAGACATTGACCTCAGCTAGCAAGATGACTAATTGTTAATGGAATCAGCAAGCTGAATAAACCTTCGAGCTTCAGTTCACTGTCAGATGAGGAACCCAAACTTGGCTTCACTGCCACCCCTAATTTTAAAAAATAAAATAAAAATCCACCCTACAGCAAGGCATTTTTAAAATAATAGTTGTGTGTCCAAATGGACACCCAGTCCTAGCTTTTGGACACCCAGTGGACACAAATACAAGTTAATCAACAAACCAAGAACAAAAATTCAAGATTGGAAGCCACTGAAACACGGGCTAGAGGTATGAAATTTTAGTGAAACTGAATAGAAACAGCAGAACATAGGGGCACATTACACAATAATTCTGAGGGCTCTTAACAAACCACCAGTCTTTCTGAAAAGCTGCTTAACAAAACCTCTCTCTGTGATGTCTGGTTCTGTGCATATTTGTTCATTCCTTTTTTTGGTAAGAGTTCTGCTACAGTAGGGCACGGATCATAAGCAGCAGTTTTTAATTTTCATTTGATTTTTAATTCCTGCATTTACTTGTGGGTGGGTGGGCAGGCTAGTAAGAATCCTGTTAGGCTAGTAACTTGTGTAAATGCATTTGCAAGGCTGTTTTCACACACACCCTTTTTTTTTTTAGTTTGAACCACTTTCGCCTAAAACCAAATAGGCTTCCACGTGCAAGCCATATGAATGATAAAATGGTCACCTAGTAACAATTCCCTAAAATATATATATATATGCCCTGTTCTACAGGAGAAATAGAGTAAACAGCAGGGTTCCCCACCTGCTACCTCCCAGGTCCAAAAGAGGGAGGTCAGCTCAGAGAGATTTTGGAGTGAGGTCGCAGGAAGCGGGGGGGGCGGGAAGGAAACAATAAGCTTACTATGATATAGCAGGCACGTGTGCAAAAAAAAGCAGAGAATGTTTTATTGGGTTCCGAATCTTCGTCGTGCAAGCCAATCAAACAAGGGGGAAAGGCGGGACCAAGTCTGCAAAGCCAACCGTGATTGGACAACAGCAGGGGAGTATCACCTGTGTATACCCGCATCATTCAATTTAAACTTCGAAAAAGGGTGGGTGGAGGAAGAAGACGGTAAGAAGGAAAGAAAGAGGAGGAAACTAACCAGGAATCTGAACATAGGAGAGATACACACCTGAAAACTCCCCTTATGGGCCATGTCCAGCGAAGCACAGAGAGACAGGAAGGGGAGGGAAGGAATGGGGAGGGGAAGAAAAAGAGTCAATCAGTGACTGAAACCAACAAAATTAAATTAAAATAAACTGGGTTTTTTTTAACAAAACAAAAAAAAATTAACAATGATCTTGCAATTTCAATGTCAAAAGGCATGAAAGTACACAGAGGACCTGCTATGACTGCAAATGGCGTGAATCTATATACCGGAGATTTGGGAGTGCAAGGGTAGGGTGTGTGCAGCAAGAGGACACTTTTCCAGATAAAAATATAGGTGAGGAGCCTCAAGACTTTCTATGAACCCCAGTTGACCTTTGCCTTCTTGCCACGGGGTTCCGTCCAACATCAGTCCCACTCAGAGCAGGCTCATTGAACTTAATGGAGACAACCAACTGATTTCAATGGGTCTAACTTTGAGTGTAACTTCCTTGGACACAACCTGCGCCGTTTGACTCCCAGCAGCGCTTCCCATCAAAGCTGCAGGGCAGGAGGAGGTTTCCCTGCTCCCCTCTCAGTTTGCGCAGCAAATGGCATAGTAAAAAACATATTCAAATAACCAAAATTTGCACACCCAAATTTCACTGAAAGGCTTACAGCCATCACCAGCACTCCATCCTTTTTAGCCTTTCCAAAATCCAAACTTAATGCTGGCACAGCTTGAGACCCACTAAGTCGAACACAGCGCAAGAGGAACAGGTCGTGGCCAGCCAAGGGTTCGACATGTCCACCCCCATCCCAGCATTTTAACTTAGGATCATTGTAAATGGAATTATCAGACTTCCGGGAAGGGTGACTTAGCCTGTGCCTGCTTTTGAGACGGGCTCCTGCCTCAAAAGAAGCTTATTCAGATATATCAGTCAGTTTTTTCTTTTTTTTTTGACTGATTAAACTTCTCCCGGGTAGGGAGAAACGAAGAGATTAACCTCAAAGCCTATTTTTGTTGGGACGACCAGATCTCATTAATTTATGGGACGAGGTCCAGCCGACGAAGGTGGGACGGATTTTCAATAGCAAGCTCTATCTGTTAAAGCGAACGTTCATCTTATCTTCTAAGAGAGAACGCACTAACAGGCAAGCACCCTTCTTTCTATATTTTTCTTTTACTTGACTTAAATTGTTGCTGTTTAAAAGAGATTTGCCAGATTGATCAGTTTTTGACATCTCACTGGGGAGCCATAACTTCTCTCTGCTACGCACTAATTAATAGCTTATCTCTGTTTTTGTTGCAAAAAGCTGTCCTGGATTTGCATTCTAAAGATATACACAGAAGAGGGATTTCTATTCCAGATTTTTATTTTGAAAAATATTATACTGTTTTGAGACTACTCTCTTTTTGGTCTATTTTATTTTGACGAATCTGTTTCTTGACGATTGCCATTAATTGTTTCGATCCTGGGAACTGCATTTTGTTTACTTAACTATTGGAGAGATAAGGCTGTCTGCTCTGTTTATACTGTGATGTCACCAAGTTTGGAGTATTAACCCAATTGTTGCTGAAATAAGAAGTGGTTTTCCTATATTTTTCTTTTAAAATGGCAATTAAGAAAGTGGCTGAAAATCTGGAAATAACTATGTTTCAGAAAATAATGGATGAGATTGAGATAACGAAAATTGAATTGAGTAAAATGAAGCAGGAGATTAAAGATATAAGGGTCCCTGTGAGAGAGGTGACCCTGGAAGGGGTCCCTGTGAGAGAGGAGACCCCGGAGATTGGAACAGGGGTCCCTGTGAGAGAGGAGACCCTGGAGACTGGAATAGGGGTCCCTGTGAGAGAGGAGATCCCGGAGATTGGAACCAACGTGGAACAGGAACAAGATTTGGAGTCTATGGACTTTAGAAATAAAATCTATTGTTTGGAACTCAATGTTATCTCTGAAGAAATGAATGAAGATTCTAGAGATAAAGTTATCAATGGCATGGATAATCTTCTGGACTGGAATGATGTGATGGAGCCCAATATAGAGAAAATCTATGGAATTAACTGCAGCCATGTGACAATGGAAAAACTTTTAAGAGATGACCCAGTGTATTTTGAAAAAAAGAACAGAGATATGATTTTACAGCAGTATTTCAGCAACCTATTCAGAATGGATGGCAAGAAAATATTTGGGATAGAGGTAATTCCCATCAGACTCTTACTATATGACTATGGCCTTGACAGCAAGATTATTATGGAATACTGATAATGGAAGATTGGATATTGAAATTACTGGACTTAACAAGACTACTGAAGATGGAAGATGGAAAATGGAACTAATAGAGATAATAGAACAATGGCTACTGAAATTATTGAACCTAACAGATTCTGATGTGATGGATTAATTGAAATGTTTATTTTGACTATGGTTATGACAATAAGATTATCATAATTAGTAATGAGATGGATTAATCGATATGCTTATCTGGAAAAAAAAATTGATAGATATATTTCTTAAAGAATTGAAACCTCTCTTTGACTTTTTGTGGAAAGAATAAAGTAATGTTTATGAGATTTGATGATTAAGTAAGATAACTACTGGAGGAAAGTGATTTTATAATATGACTTAAGAGACAGGATTGTTATATATTATAGACTTATAACTGATTTGATCTTTGACAAATGGGAAGTCAATATTTTACTCTTTATTTTTTATTTTTGTTTTTTTTTTCTTTTTTTCTTTTTGTTTAACTATTTTTGATTTTGTTTTTTGTCTTTGAATGTTTTATGATTTTGTCTTGTATGTTTTATGAAAATCTGAATAAAAATTATTGAAAAAAAAAAAGTAAATGGAATTATCCAAGGTCAAACTGTTAGTTTAGCCAAGTATTGTCTCCTCTCTGTCTGGCAGCAGCTCTCAGAGGAACACAGGGAGCTGCCTTACACTAAGTCAGACCAGTAGTCCATCTAGCTCAGTACTGGCTACACTGGCTGGCAGCATGACTCTCCAGGGTTTCAGGCAGGGGACAGTCCCAGCCACACACGGAGGATCGAAACTGGGACCTTCTGCATGCAAGGCAGATGCTCTACCACTGAGCTACAGCCCTTCCCAGCTGGGGTCTCACGTCACCTTCCCCATCATTTCTACCTGGAGATGCCACTGAGCTACAGCCCCTGCCCTAATGTCTTTTTGGTTTGGCACTCCCAGAAAGTGCAGGAGGCTTCTTGAGCCACTGGTGGGCTATGTACAATGCTGACAGGGCAGCTTTGGCTCCGTGGGTCACAGCTTGAGCAGGCCTGCCTGAGCAAGACAGTATTAAACTCTGGACTGAATCTCTCCGCTTCTTTAAAAAAGACATAAAACTTACCATCTGCACATCCTTGGGGCTCCTCTTGTCACCAAACATTCCCTCTTAGTTGAGGGAAATAAAAGTTTTACACGCCAAAACAGACCACCTAGAAGTAAAAAATTTAAGGGGTTGCCCCACCCAGCCTCCCAGCATCCTCCCAGCAGCCACAACTGTTCTTTACTGGTTAATCACCTGCTCTAGATTCTGACTGGATAATGAAAGAAAAAGGCATTCATCTGCGTTAAATCTGGTCCAGATGTGACATGATAACAGGGCAGCCACGTTAGCCGCTTTGTGAGGATGCAAAGGGGGAGTGGGGAGGCCAGATCCACATGAGGGGACCCTCAAGGCCAGGAGATAAATGCGGCCCTCCAAGACTCTCTATCTAGCCCTCGGGATTCTCTCCAGGCCACACCCTCTCATCAGTCCTCCTCCATGCTCTCCTTGAGGGCTTGTGCCTAGCTGGAATGGGGCCTTAAACTGTGATAATGCCTCATTTGCCTGGATGGATAAACCTCTCTCTTTGCTGGGAGGAAGGGCGGGATATAAATCAAATAATAAATAAATAAATAGAGAGAGAGACAGAGGCAGAGAGACACCTTTGACTTATGTGTGGCTCCATCACTTTTGCCTCTGGACCCGTCCGCCATTGGCATTCGCCCCTCGGAAGGTTGCCCTTGAAGGAATGCGGCCCTTGGGCTGGGAAAAGTTCCTCACCTTTGGCCTATTCCCACATGAAGAGAAACTCATCACCCTTTCCTTTGACTTACTTTGCTGCCTCTGTTGCTTTCCGCCACGGATAGGAAACCCCTCCAGATATTGCTGGATCCCAGCTCTTATTAGGCCCCAACCAGCACAGGAAATTCACCACCCGGGCCAGTGGAATTTTCAGGGCAATGACTTGCCATGAGCAGAGGTGGGCAGAACTTCCTGTTTATCTCATTTGTTGCTGCCGTTGCAGGCTAAGATAGCAGCCATATCAGAATTCTTCTTTCAGTGACCAAACCACCATCCCCCCCAAATAATGCCCCCTCATTCTTGGGAATTGTGTTGGGGGTAGGGAAATGACACAAGAATGGCAGCCATCAGTGGGGGCACCAAAAAAAAAGAGCAGGGAGGAAGATACCCAACACCGCTGCTAATGGTGAATCATCCCCTGAATCTGACAGTGAATGTCATCCTCCCCCGCAAACAAAACCTCAGAGAAATTCACTGCCCAGACAGAGGCAATTTGGGTGCCTTATTTAGTTTCAGCTCTGCTTTATTATAACCATTGGGTTGCATCCACTGCTAGTCCTACTCAGAGTAGACTCACTAAAAATAATGCACATTGCTAGCTTGGGTCCATTAATTTCAGTGGGTTGTATTCAGCTAAGTCCTACTCAGAATAGGCCCACTGAAATGAATGAACTTAAGCTCGGTAAAGGTGTCCCCGCACTTACAGTGCGAGTCATTTCCGACTCTTACGGTGACGTCTTGCGACGTTTACTAGGCAGACCGTATATATGGGGTGGGATTGCCAGTTCCTTCCCCGGCCTTTCTTTACCCCCCAGCATATGCCGGGTACTCATTTTACCGACCACGGATGGATGGAAGGCTGAGTGGACCTCAACCCCTTTTACCGGAGATTCGACTTCCTCCTTCCGTTGGAATCGAACTCCGGCCGTGAGCACAGCTTTGGCTGCATTACCACCGCTTACCACTCTGCGCCACGGAGGATCCTTAAGCTAGTCATGTGTATTAACTTCAGTGGGTCTACTCTTAAGTAGGACTAACACTGGATACCACCCAAAGGGTTGACTCCAGCTAAGTTCTACTCAGAGTAGACCGATCGAAATTAACATGGTCATCATGACCATTGATCTCAATGGGTGCATGCTGAGTAGGGCTAGCACTGGACACAACCCATTATTTTTATTGGACTGGCACTGTCCCTTTTGCAACACCAATACGGTTTGCCAGCCTCGAGCAGGCCAACGGAAAAGTGGGATGTAAATGAAATGACTGTAATGGTGAAACGTGATCTAGCAGTGTTCAATGAGAATGCTACAGGGGAGAGGGAGGAGACTTTTGGTTGCGAGCATGAGTTTGAGCGCAGACATGCATCTGGTGCAAGAAGAAGTCAAGAAAAGGAGGGAAGAAAATTAAAGTATTGAAAGTGAAAGCTAAATAAGACTGATTTGCTTTGATAATTCTGCATTTTAATACTTTGACTATTAATGGGACCTTTGTTAACTGATCTACTTGTTGCTTGTTCATCTCCTTTTATTAACAGTTGAGTGATAGACCAAGTACACTTGTTCATTAATTTTATTTAATGTGTTTTCACTTGTCAGGACAATTGCTATGAAAAGCTACCTGTAAGGCTGTGATTTCTTGCAAGTGAAGAAAAGCCACGGAACATGATTTTGACCACAGAATTCAGCTTCCCAAGATCAGTTCTTTAAAAAAAAAATCTAGTCCTCATGATTTGGGGAGGAAAATGCCAGAAAGTATGTGCGCACTATGTGGTGAAATCTCCGAAGTCAAAACACAGGATGAGTAGAATTCCCAGAAATCAGAGCAGAGGAAGGCATCAGTGCCTTACACAGCTCCTCCTCCATCTCTATAACAGCAAATAAATTAGGCAAATTATTTACAGAAATGTGCTTTAATCTGCATAATCTATAAAGGTCATAGAATTCTGCAGAGAACATAAAGCCCTGCTTAGCAAATAAATGCCCTTTCATAATTTCCATATGTTCCAGCATTTGCTGATCATATCTGATCACAATAGTCTCCCCATCTTCTCTAGAGCAGGGGTAGCCAACATGGTGCCCTCCAGACATTGTTGGGATTCCCACACCCAGGCAGTCAGATCAATGTTCAGGGATAATGGGAGCTGTAGTGCAACATCATCTGGAAGGATCCAAGTTGGCTGCCTCTCCTCTAGACAGTAAAGAATTACATTCTCTCAACCTAGCCTACCTCAAAGGGCTGCTGGGAAGATGAAAAGCAGTAAGAATTTTAAAAGCAGTGCTCTTGAAGCAGCCTTTACCTAGTAGGTCCGCCCCTTCATCCACATCCCCGATGGCCTCCGAGCCCACTTCAGTAAGTTCGGTGTACAGAGAGTCGGTGTTGATGCCAAAGGCTTTGTTCACAATCCCCTGTGTAGGGCTGTTGCGTAAGAGAAAACCATAGAGAGGTCGCATCTGGCATTATTTTTACTTTCCTCTGTTAGGATTGCAAGCCGTCCATCTTTTCACCCAAAATACCAAACCCCCACCCTGGCAAAAAATCGGAGTCCTCTCTCTGTTCTGAATGATCATAAACTATGGGTTGTTGCCAATCCAAGTCCTACTCAGAGCAGAGCCAGAGAAGTTATTAGAAATGACTAACTTAGATTTGTTACTCTCCACGGACGTACTCTAACTAGCACTACCACGGAATGCAACCCTACAGTTTTTCCTGGACTGCAGTACTTCCCTCATGAAAATGGAATCTACCCATACGACGAAAAATAGGGGAAAGATGTCTCCTGAAACAGTTCTTACTTAGAGATACAATTTTGCAACTACAAAGAGAAAATCCATAAGACAACACTGAAGGAACGATAAAAAATAATCAAGAACACCTCTGCATTCCAATTCCACATCCTGAGCTTATAAATTCAACTGAAAATTTAAAACACAGATTTCCAAAATTATTACTCCTAGACATATATACTATGAATGTGTGCCAGGTTCCTGCAAACAAATCTTCTTTAAGTCTTTCACAGCCTAATTTTTTCAAAAAGGGCCACCCTCCATACCTGATCAAACTATTCAATGTCCTGATTTGCACATAACGCTAAGCCAAACCATAGCTGAGCATGAGCAAGCAAATGTGTGCCCCCACCATGGGGAAGAGATTGCAGCTGCTGTGTTTATGCCTAGTCCTGCTTGTGCATTGCACCGAACCAAGCATGGCTGACCACGTTGTCCAAACCTGTGCCTGCAGTTTAACTTTCTCCAGCCAAACAATGAGCTAAAAACAAGGTTTGGTCCATGGTTTACAGCCAATAACAATCTTTTGGGACTAGCTGGACCGAATAAGCTCCTTGCAGAAACTTCCCATGCTAAACTGCTCTTTAAAATATCAAATTAAGCCTTTAGCCTCCTTCTGTAGTGCTGAATGGATTATAATTGTTGGCAGTTGATGCTTTAATTGTATTGCATGATTTGGATTGGTATCATTTGTCCTGTAACAGAAAGCAACATGCAAAAGCTCTAAACCAATGGATGTTCCAATCTACTAATTCGAATCATTGATGCAAATTTTGAGTCACATTGGTGAAGAATGTTGAGTATCTCCTGGTATCCCATTGCAATGTGCGAGGCTACACACTAGCCTCTTAATCCTGTACTAGCTAAGTGTATATGTGTGTGTGTGTCTGTATGAATGAGGCATTCTTTGTCGCTGCTCCTTGAGGTCTCCAATGGACTGCATGGCCCAATGCCGTCCTTGACAAACAGAGGTGCAAATGCCCATCTCCGTTCCAAAAGGGTGGTTTGGCCTTCCTGACTACCATTTCTGTTTCATCCTGCAGGAATGGGAAGCGGATCACTTGAAAATTATTGATAATTTTAGGGGACCACTTAATGATTTTTCTGGCTGTTGTAGCAATTGTAATGCACAGTGCTAGATGCTGCAGGATTTTCCATATTATTTTTATTGCTTCTTGTATTTCTTTTATTATATATTATTGTATTACAATTTGCATCCCACAGAATTCAAACTGTAATAGACTATAAGAAATAAAATAAGCAATAAAAATACAAATGAATGTTAAATGCAGGCATGCAGTGGACCACCTGAATGAAGCCTACAGACCGCTGGTGGTTTGCAGATCACAGATAGGGAACCCCCTCTCTAAAGGAAGAAAAACTCTGGCTGCTGTATTCTGCATTAATTGAAGCTTGCCTAATGAAACAGAATGTCTGCAATCCCACCTGTTTCCTGTGCGCTCCAGCCTAGGATCCTGACACATGTCCAGCTCCGGAGTAGAGTCGATATCTTGAAAATCTGACCCCTCGTCACTGCTTCCCATTCCTGCAGGATGAAACAGAAAAGGGGAAATGGTAGTCAGGAAGGCCAAACCACCCTTTTGGATCGGAGAAGGGCATTTGCACCTCTCTTTGTCAAGGACGGCATTGGGCCATCCAATCCATTAGAGATCTTGAGGAGCAGCGACAAAGAATGCCTCATTCATACACACACATACACACTTAGCTAGTACAGGATTAAGAGGCTAGTGCGTAGCCTCACACATTGCAATGGGATACCAGCAGGCAATCAACATTCTTCACCAAGGTGACTCAAAATTTGCGTCAGTGATTCAAATTAGTAGATTGCTTATTTCTTGGTCTGCAATATTTCATGGTTGTAGCCCTAAAATATATTACGTTGGTATGCAATCTTTAACTAATATTAAAGAATATGCTACTGTTTATTGACAGATTAAATGCTTATTTCTTGGTCTGCAATCTTTAATTGTTGTACCCCTAAAAATAAGGAATATGCTCATTTACGCCATTAGTTTTTTTGGCAGATTAAGTGCTTTACGTGGTTTAATCAGCAGATTAATCAACTAGTTTATTAATATCACTGGAACCAATTTTAATTGATCTGGACAAATGTTAATATGGAAGTTTGGGAATATAGCTTTCTAATAAAACTGATAGTTTTTCCTTATTTATCTTATGTGTCCATCAATAGCTCAAAAAGGCACCTATGCTAAGGTTTTGGTGTGTGCAAATTAATTAATCTAGGTCTTAATTACACAATGGGGAAGGCGAGAGATGCTAACAGTCAAGCAATGGAAAAATAGTAGCATATAAATATTATAAAAGATGAGACATTAAGTATAATGAGGTTTTGCAAGGGGAAAAAGATGCGTATTGAAAAAGAAACAGCAGAAGTGGAACTTGTGGATGTGTGGATATGACTTTCCAACAAATTAATATGAAGAGTAAATGCACAGAGCCTTTGGAGGCAATCCATTGGGTGCTGCAAACCAGTGGTTTGTGGGTCTGAAGCCAGTGATGGTTGAGACTACAGCCCAAAGTGGGTGGGACTTCTCCTTTCCCTCTCTCCTCAGCTGGCAGGCTGAGCTTGCAAGCTTGCTGCATGGGATAATTAGCAGTAGGGGACCTTTGGCCCTCCAGATGCTACTGAACTACAATTGCCATCATCCCTAGCAAGCATGACCAATGGCCAGGAAAGATGGGAGTTGCTGTCCTGCAACATCTGGAGGGCCAAGGTTCCCCACAGTATTAGGAACAAAGAACATAAGAAGCTGCCTTATACTGAGTCAAACCATTGGTCCCTCTAGCTCAGTATTGTCTACACTGACTGGCAGTGACTCTCCAGAGTTTCAGGCAGAAGTCTTTCCCAGCCCTACCTGGAGATGCTGGGGACTGAAGCTGGGACCTTCTGCATGCAAAACAGATGTTCTACCACTGAGCTCCAGCCCTTCCCCAATTCCCAAGATTCCTGCTAGCTTGGCATGTTACGATTTTACAGGAAGCAGGTTAAACAGAAAAGGGAAGCAGCCCACCATACCTATGCTCACGTTCCTTGTCTCCTGGGCGACCTGGACTTCCATATTCCGACTATTCCTTTTCTCCCGTGAACGTTTGTTGTTCTTCGACATCATGTAGTCATTCATGGGCTGAAGGCTCTCATTTAGGGGGGTGACGGCAGCTGAGGGCACGGATGAGGTTGGCGTGTTGGATTTTGTTCCAGTGGTACTTGGCGTAGCTGCTGCAGAGGATTGTCCAGACTCGGACATTTCATCAGGCGGGCACTAGAGCACAGCATTGTTTTGAGGGGATGGGAAGAGGAAAAATGCAACCAGATGTATCAGTTAATTTTTTTTCTCATTTACCAGCCAAGTGGCTGCCTGGTAACGTTGAGATACATGAGCACTAGGCACTAAAAAGCCCGCAATGGTAACTACAAAAAAATGGAACGACTGAAGGCCAGCGTGGTGCAGTGTTTAGAATGTTATATCTGGACCAGAGGTGGCTGGTGCCCATTGGGGCTGGTGGGGCAGAAGGCAGGGAGCCCAACAGTAGGTGGAGCCAGAGCCAATGATAGGTGGAGTCAGAGCCAATGATTCTCATTTTGAGACTTAAGAAGGAGGATGCAAACAGTGCCGCCCCCTAGGCTGGTTGGAAGTAAAGCAGGCAAGGGGGGACTATGAGGGAAAGACTGAGGTTGGTGGGGGCAAAGCACCATTTGCCCTTATGGACCAGCCTTCACCGGTCTGGACTTTTGTGAACAGCCAAGTTCAAATTCTAATTTATTTATTTATTTATTAAAAAATTATATACCGCTTGATTGCAATAAAACCTCTAAGTGGTTCACAAATATAATAAAATTATTATTAATTATATTACAAGGCTGTTGTGAAGGATAACTTAAATTAGACTGCTAAATTAAGCCAGTGGCTAATCTAGTCCTGCATCTTGTTCGCACAGTGGCCAACCAGGTGCCCATGGGAAGCCCACAAGCAGGGCCTGAGCGCAAGAGCACTCCCCCCTCCTGTGGTTTCCAGCAACTGCCTCTGACTATGGAGGCAGAGTACAGCCATCATTGCTGGTAGCCATTGATAGTCTTATCCTCTATGAAGCCACTTTTAAGATCCATGGTGCCGCTTGAGTGTTTTGCTGGATTTACTGGGAGACGGACTCCAGCCACAGCTGGAGGCACCACATTGGCTACCTCTGAACTAGGTTGCCCTCTCTCTGTGTTTAAATCAACACGTTGATAGCCTTTATTTCACTGTTCATCAATGAGATTTTCTCAGAAACGTCTGACAAGTTAATCCAAGTTTCTGAGAGGGTAGGCAATTGTACATTTGTTTAACGGCCTTTAACGCATCCATGAAACAAAAACATCATTTTGGGGACTTGAGCCCTGACAGACTTCACATTCCTCTACGTTCCTCTGAAAAGAGAAAAGAGGCGTTTCTCAGGACAGAGTGAGAACTGCTACAGTGGGTAACACCTGAGGAGGCCTAAAAAAAAGTGACCTATTCAGGTGTGGGATTCAGAATGAGCCTGGCCTACCTAGTTTATTATTATCTTAGGGCAGGTGTGGGGAAACATTGCCCTCCAGATGTTGCTGAATTAAAACTCCCATCATCCCTGCCCGTTGGCCATTCTTGCTGGGGCTGATGGGAGTTGTAGTTCGGCAACATCTGGAGGTTTCCCACGCCAGGTTTAGAGTCTTGGTATTTAACATGTTAAGTTAATCAAAAGCAAATAGAAATATTTAAAGCATTAACTTTAAGGATTTTTGTATACAGATAGATATACATACGTTTGGGCTCCTACTGGGAGGAAGGGCGGGATATAAATCAAATAATAAATAAATAAATAAAACAAATAAATAAATATATAGGGTTGAGTCCAACTAAGTTCTGCTTAGAGTACAGCAACTGAAATTAATGGACCTCAATCAGTCATGTCCATTAATTCGACTGGGTGTACTCTGACCAGAACTTGGTTTAGCTGGATACAATTCTTCTGAACCCCTCATATTTTGTTGTCATAGGTTTCACTCGCATCTTGGCCTGGGTGCTTAATGGTGAATAATGGCCAGCAAGGAGTCACAATATGACAACATATTGGGGCCCTCATATCCTCTGTGGGGGTATCCTCTTGAGTTATAATTCCATCTCTTCCTACTATACAAGGACCACCGAACCACACAGTCAGGAGGGACCAAACCTCTCTATTCACCGGACCACACTGGCTCATGTTGCCTCTAGGGCCTCATCTGCACCATACATTTAAAGCAGTATCATACCACTTTCAACAGCCATGGCTTTTCCAAAAGAACCCTGGGAAGTGTAATTTGTAAATGGTGCTGAGAGTTGTTAGGAAACCCCAATTCCCCTCACAGAGCTACAATTTCCAGAGTTCCCTAAGAGGAGGGGCTGACTGTTAAACCATTCTGGCCACTGGAGTTCTGTGACAGGAATGGGGGTCTCCTAACAGCTGTCAGCACCCTTTACAAACTACACTTCCCAGGATTCTTGGGGAAGGCTATGATTGTTGAAAGTGGCACAGCACTGCTTTAAATGTATCGTAAAATCGAGGTCTAAGTGACAAGGTTCATATTTATGCTCATAGTTATGACTAAACAGTGGAATCGTTACTTAAGGGCAAACAACAGAGGTGAATGAGCCGAAGGATCCAGACAAGGGACCATCACTTGCTACAGGACTTTAAAAAAAGAAACACATACAAAAAGTAACACAATTTAACAAGAGACACACATCTGCCCCAAACCAATCGCCAACATGCTGCAACCAACTGCATCCATTCCTAGAGACACCATGGTCAACACTGCACGCTGCTTGGGAGTCCAGAAAACAGGATTTCACAGTTGGAAAATCCATGAGCCTTAAGCACAAAAGGCAGTTGAAGGCAGTTGCCTGAGGCAACCCAACTCTCACTCTGTACAAGGGCCTGAAGTAAAAAGCACTAGCCTTTGCCCCAGCCACTGGTACGGAACAGCAGGAAAGGGGCCATGATCAGGAAAAACACTAAGAAAACACAGTCCCTGGCGTCTGTCAAGAGTTAGGAAGGACAGCAAAATTGATCTCTCTCATCCTCATTCCCTAAAACAGTCGGAGCTGAGCTTAATTTTCTAGGGTCAGATCCTCATTAGTGTTAAAATATACAATGTACTTCTACGGCAAGTGTAGGGAACCTTTAGCCCTCCAGATGTTGCTGAACTACAACTCCCGTCAGCCCCAGAAAGCACGGTCAATGGCCCGAGATGATGGGAGTTGTAGTTCAGCAACATTTAGAGGGCCAAAGGTTTCCAACATCTATTCTAGGTAAGGATGGGGCAATCTGTGACCCTCCAGATGTTGTTGGACTCTGATGCCCTCTGTCCCTGATGACTGGCCGTGGGGCTGATGGGAGTTGGGAGTTAAACTTTTCTAAGGCCACGCCACATGGTTCCTCTTTAGTAGGCTGGATGAGGATTTCAGCATATTCGAGCACTGCAGCACCCACGTGGAGGGTGCTTCAACCTGGACAGTCATGCTCAAGCTGTCTTCATGGCAGACAGAGACCACTGTGGGTGCAAGCGCCTACTATGAGAATGGGGCTAGCCCTGAAGGAAAGTGTACCCTCTTTCGTAAAGGTACTTCTGACATCTACACCCAGTTCCAGCCACAACTCTCAGCTTCTGCTCATTAAAGAATGGTTGTTGCTTCAAGGCCAGGGATGATTGTGTTGAGATTAGTCTAGTAAGGTTCAGTTACTGCAAGCCCAGCTATACTTTCACACATCTCTCACTCACTCAGCATAGCAGAATGACAATGAAGACTGTGAACAGATGGCCACTTAACCCTTTGCAGTCGTACATTTCTTAAAGGCAAGGATGCCTTGCTTTAATGAGCAACTAAATTTGAAGTTACATGTATGTATATATATTTATATATTTAAACTTCAGTGCAGACTGAACTCCTTGCAGCTAATGGAGGTGAAGGGACGTTATGGGGCTCAGTACAGTGTGGGTAGATATTGCCTCACTAGTTGCCTTTAGAGGACATGACACATTTCTTAACAGACTGTCCTCTGCACTCCAGTTCGGGGACTCAGTATCTTGAGCCCTTACTAGCTGAGATGAGCAACAACTTCCCTCTAAAAGTAAAGGTGTCCGCGCACTTGTACTGCGAGTCGTTTCCAACTCTTACGGTGACGTCTTGCGACGTTTACTAGGCAGACCGTATATATAGGGTGGGATTGCCAGTTCCTTCCCCGGCCTTTCTTTACCCCCCAGCATATGCTGGGTACTCATTTTACCGACCACGGATGGATGGAAGGCTGAGTGAACCTCAACCCCTTTTACCGGAGATTCGACTTCCTCCTTTCGTTGGAATCGAACTCTGGCCGTGAGCAGAGCTTCGGCTGCATTACCGCCGCTTACCGCTCTGCGCCACGGAGGGCAACTATATTTTTATTGGCTGGTACAGGTTGCTATACATCACACAGAACTGTTAAATTTGTTAAACTGGCCCTAGGAAAGTGGAAGTCATTGATTGGATCTGAAGATTATATATACTGATATACATTGCCCAGACTCTGTGAGAGAATGTTTGCGATAGGTTTTCACTACGGTAATACAATGGATGTTTTCATTCTGATGCTTTATAACTGTTTCATGTTGTTGATATTATTGCTATGTTGGTGTATGGCCTGCTCAGTCAACCAGGAATACAATTTGATTTGATATGTATATACTGAACTGGTGAGATCCATGTATTTTATGTAGTCCTTGGACACCAGCTGTTTTCTGGTGTGTAACAAGAACAGGCTAGCAGCAGAGACTCTAGGACAAAGGGACCACCTACAACTAAACAAGCCCAGAATAATGGAATTTGACAGTGGTGCATTCTCTATGAACAATATGCTTGTCTCCCTAATGGTCTTATCCCTGCTTTGGTGATTGGCTACCCCATAGAGATCTATTGGTACTAAGCTTTATTTACACACCACTGCATAAAGGAGATTATTTTGTTTGCACTCTGCCAGCTGGAAGAGAGCAAATGCCACATCCCATAAGAAGACCCTGATGTACAAGACCACTCTCCCCTGCTACGGTTTCTAACAACTGATATTCAGAAGCATACTGCCTCTAGCTGTGGAGGCAGAGCATAGCCATCATGGCTAGTAGCCACTGATAGCCTAATCCTCCATGAATTTGTCTAGTCCTCTTTTAAAGCCATCCAAGTTGGTGGCCATCACTGCCTCTTGTGGGAGCAAATTCCATAGTTTAACTATGCGCTGTGTGAAGAATGACTTTGCCTGTCCTGAATCTTCCAACATTCAGCTTCCTTGGATGTCCACGAATACTAGTGTTATGAGAGAGGGAGAAAAACTTTTCTCCATCCACTTTCTCCGTGCCATGCATAATTTTATATACTTCTATGATGTCACCTCTTACTTGCCTTTTCTCTAAACTAAACAGGCCAAATTCTGCAGCCTTTCCCATAGGGGAAGCACCATTTAAAGCACATGGGAACTACTGTTCATTAAGGGTGCTGGGAATTGTAGCTCTGCTCCCAGGATTGTTTGGGGAAAGCCATTGATTTAAATGTACAGAGTGGATGTAACCAAGTATGCACAAGCAAGTTATCTATGTTTCCAATTTCAGGGAACCTAATTCTGTTGCGGGGAACAGGAGAAGGTGTGGGTCAGATGGTTCAAAGATGTATGACCTGCCATACATCTTTCTTCAAAAAGGAAGCTGCGGGGGGGAGCAATATGGATCACGACGACAATAAAAGTTGAAAAATCATTAAGTGGTTCCCCAAGACCTTCAGCAATTTTCAAGTAGTCCATGGGGCGGAAAAAGTTTGGGAACCCCTTTAGGAAAAGGAACACTCCTCACATACAGAGTGAAGCTGAGCAAAGCGTCTGCACAGAAATGGCTCTCGGCTGCAAAGGGTTACAGACACACAGCGGTGTGTCTCTCTCTGTCCTGATGGAGGTGCCACTGCAACAAATAGGCGGAGAAGGCCTCATTTTCATGATGGTGTTAAATAAACCTTGTAGCCGGAGTTGGACTGCAGCTGGCCGAGGTCACTCAGATGCCAGTGGTCCACTGCAGGGGCGATCTTGGCCCCCACCTGCCCACGTACCATGTCATCTGTGAGGGGGATATTCAGAGAATTGGGACGCCTCTTCATGCTAGAGCAGAAAAGTGAAAGTCAGAGAGAGAGGGGCATGGGAAAGAGTTAGAGAAACCAGAAGATCCCTGTAATGGAGAAAGCAGCAAAAGAATCCATCATAGAGAATAGCGTGCAAACTATTCTGGGGACTCATTAACATTCCCACATAAAAGGCGCTCCAAATTCATGATCCTGGTGCTGGAAGGAACTCTGGCTCATTCGAACTGGAGTAGAACAGGAGACTTTGCGAGATGCATTTCAAATAATACACCCAGGGCGCTCAAGGAGGGCTGCGCATGGATGCTGCGCTTCCTTGGAAATGCAGGACGCAGCATCAGGCGCAGGATTCAAGTCCCTGAGTAGTGGATGTTCCATTTAAAAACCAATCTCCACGTTTCCAGACCTTCTGGGTGTGAAGATATGCTCAAAACGGTATCGGCTGAAACATCAGAAGCCAGAGGAATGGTAGTATCCATTTTGCAGTGACTGAGAATGTCAGCACCCTGCATAGTTCCTAGAGATCCCTCTCCCCCAACCCATGAACAACATAGGAAACTGCCTTATTCCAAGACAGACCACTAGTCTACTTCGGCCAGTACTGTCTGCACTGATTGGCAGCACCTCTCCAGGATCTCAAGACAAATGTCTTTCCTAGCTCTACCTGGAGACTTGGATCTTCTGCATGCAAAGTCTGCACTCTGCATCACTGACCTGCAGTCCTTGCCTAGCAAAACCAGACTTCATTATGCAAAACAGCAAGTAAATAAATGTGTGGAATAATCTACAAAAAATAGTGATGCAATTGCGTGTGGTTTATACTAGTCACAGAATTGTCTTTTCTGGCACAGACTTGTAAACTTTTTACCACAGGGTCTACACAGCATCAGCCCCACGAATTGGGTTGAGTATCACCCGTTATGGGCTTGTGCTCCGTCTGAAGGAGCAGGTGTTTATTGGGAGTGTTTCTAGATCCCTTGTGGTGACTAGAGGCCCAGGTGGCCTCAGTGGCTCGGAACACCCATTAGCAACTTCAGCTGGTCCACCAGCTATAGCTGTTCCTGGAGCAGCATAGCTTTGCCATGGTGGTCCTTGCACTGGGAACCTTATGATTAGATGACAGCAATGCACTGCATGTGAGGCAACCTTATGTCTGGTTCAGAAGCTGCAGCTGGTGCAAAATGCTAGGGTGCTCAGTGGGACACCCAGCTTTACATTCTTGACTCCCAACTGTCCATGGAAGCGCAGGTTTTGGCTGTGAGCCGGGCAGCGCTGTATCAACTCCATCTGATACGGAGGCTACACCCCTACCTTCCCAATCATCTGCTCCCATCAGTGGTACATGCCCTGGTCTCCTCTCGCCTAGACTACTGTAATGCGCTCTACATGGAGCTATCCTTGAAAACGGTCTGGATGTTGCAACTGGTACAGAACGTGGCAGCGCGCCTGATTAAAGGCAGCCGCCGGCGAGATCATATCACTCCAAGTGCTAAAAGAGTTGCACTGGTTACAAGTTGCTTACCAGGCCCAATTCAAGGTGTTGGTTTTGACCTTTAAATCCCTATACAGTACGGCCCCGCTTATACGGCGGGTTCCGTTCCGTAAAGCGGAAAACACCATAAAGCGGATATGGGCCACATCGCACGAAAATGACGCGAAAATTGTGCAAAACGTCGCAAAAGGGGGAAAAAACCCTTTAAAATTGAAAATGAAAGGCGCCGCATCAGCGGAATGCCTTAAAGCAGAACGCCGTAATGCGGGGCCCTACTGTGTGGTTTCGGCCCAGTCTATCTAAAGGAGAGCCTCCAGCATCATCAGCTATGCCGCCCAACAAGATCAGCCTCAAAAGACCTTCTCTCCATCCCATCAGTCAAAACAGCCAAACTGGTGAGGACTAGAGAGAGGGCTTTTTCAGTTGTGGCCCCCACCCTGTGGAACTCCCTCCCAAATAATCTCCGCCATGCCCCTTCCGTGATGAGTTTCCACCAGGCCTTGAAGACCTGGCTCTTCAGGCAGGCTTTTGGAGTTGGCTAAATTTTATCTTCATTGTTTTTAGATTTTTAATGTCTAAGTATTGTATGCCTATTTTGTATGTCGCCCAGAGTGGCTGGACAGCCAGCCAGATGGGCGACTAATAAATTCAATAAATAAAATAAAATTAATAAATACATGTATTTTACCAGTGCAGAAAAATCCCCACTGGTTGCCTATTTACTACTGAGCCAGGTTCAAGTTCTTGCTGCTGACATTTAAAGTCCTAAACAACTTGGAACCAGGGTGTCTAGCAGACTGCCTCCCCTGGGTACAGACTAAGCCGAGCTTTAAGAAGTTCCAAGGAGTCGTGGCTGGTTGTTCCATAACCAGCAGATTATCGCTTGGGGACAACATGGAAGCCTTCTCAGTGGTAGCCCCCATTCTGTAGAATGTCCTCCCCCAGATGCTTTGAGAGGAAGAGGAAGTAACCAGCTTTAAATGCTTCTTAAAGACATAGATGCTTCCCCAAGCTTTTGTGGACTCTGATTCCTTGTTAAGTTCTTTTTTTCGTGCACTGCTCAGTTTTCCTTATGATATATGGTTTTGTTTTGACACAGTTGCTAGAAAGTCTTGTTTGAATGTCATTGTATTTTTCCATGAAGCGATACTGATTTCCCCTCCCCCTGATTATATTGTATGTAAATATATATATGCCTAGAGCATTTGACAATGATTGGAGGGTGGTGGGACCAAGACCTGGTCTGAAATCCCTGCTCAGCCTTCAAACTCCCTTAGGGGGTGTTGGGCTCACCCACTAATCTTTCAGACTATCCTACCTTACAGAGTTGTTGTGAGAACATGAGGAGGAGAGAGCGGTGGCCAAGGGGACCACTCTGGGCTCCTTGGAGGAAAGGCAAGATAAGAATGTGCTCAAGGAAGTGAGCATACTCTATGATGCATCTGGTGAACAGCTTCCCAACTCCCAATTTTGCACCCCGAGCTGGACAGCACCGTCCTGCCCCACAATTTGATTCTGTCCTGCTTTCCTTTCTTCCTTCATGCAAGGGGGCCTGGTTTTCTTCCATTTCCTCCCAGTTCTCCCAGCCTACAGCTATGAATGGTTTTGAATCTTCTGACATTTTCCCCTAGAAGCTGTGGCCTTCCAGTTGCTGTTGGGACTCCAATACCCAACATCCTGGGCCATGCTGACTGGAGCTGATGGGATGTGAGGTCAAACAACAGCTGCAGGGCCACAGGTTCCCCATCCTTGGCCTTGAACTGGTGTGGGGAACTTGTGGCGCTCCAGGGGTAGCTGAACTACAACTCCCATCAGCCCCAGCAAGTATGGCCAATGGCCAGGGATGATGGGAGTTGTAGTTCAGCAACACCCAGAGGGCCAAAAGTTCCCCACACTTGGTCTAGAATCCCTATGTTAGCAGGAGGAGGAGGCCAGATTTCCAGTTGCACAACATCCATCCTTCTTCCTGCATGAATTGAGTGCACATGCGGGGGAGGTGGAGTTCTGTGCAACACTCCAAATTGGCAGCCTAGCTGCATTTGAGCATTTCTCTGAATTTACGCCAGAAGCAGCACTGCAGTGAAGCCTGAAGCCTTCCACCACCACCCACACTGCTGTTCCTGTACGGATCGTTGCCTCTGCTGAACACAGAAAAAACATTTCCCCGGGGATCCATCTGAGAGGCAGTTGCAAGCTGTCTGCTTGTGACCATGTGTGAAACTGCCGTAATGGAACTCCAAGCCCGAGAAGTCAAGCCAGAAGGGAGGTCGAGATGAACCAATTCCATTTTCTCATGGGGTAGGAAACAAAACAAAAAGAAACCCAAAAGGCAGGGACTTATAACAGCAGCTTTCCCTGCTTCAGAACATGAACTGTCTTGATGCATCCAATGCTCCAGTAAGGGGAGGAGGGCACATCCGCCCTCGGGAGGCAAAAGGGGTTGCCCATCTCTCTGGCCTAAAGGCATCGAGCTCTTCCTAGATGCGTTGCAGTCTACCCATTGCGGTGACTTTGGCGGGATTCAAACTGGGGGTAGCAGCAGGTGTGAGGGGCCTCATGAGGAAGTGCCCTCTATGGCCCCACCAGCCCCAGTGCCCACTCAAACCCCACCAAGCCAGTGTATAGGCAGTGAAGACAGCAGCAGCAGCAGCAGCAGAATAGGTGGCTGGCAGCTGCAAAGCATCCTCCATTGCAATTACCCACAACACCCTGACAGAGCATTGCTCTGGGGGACTGTGGGCAATTCTAAATGGCAGCTTCCCAACTGCTACTACTGTATAAACACAGACCTCAGATGGCACTGACTTGGGTGGTCCTTACTCATGGCCCTGAAATCCTGTGTCACATCCGCACCATACATTATACCACTTTAAAGATCATGACTTCCCCCAAAGCATCCTGGGAACTGTAGTTTGTTAAGGGTCGTGAGAGTTGCTAGGAGACCCCCTATTCACCTCTCACAGAGCTACAATTCCCAGAGTTCCCTGGGAAGAGGAACACTCTGGGAACTGTAGCTCTGTGAGGGGAATAGGGGGGTTTCCAAACAACCCTCACCACCCTTCGCAAACTACAATTCCCAGGATGCTTTGGGGGAAGCCATGGCTGTTTAAAGTGGCATGATACCATTTTAAATGTATATTGAGGATGTGGCCCCATTTGCTGTGATATCAGGTGCTGTTGCAATGCCTGATTCAAATTCTGGACACCATGCTTTGTTAAATATGTCGCCACCCAATGTGACTTTAGAACAGTTCCTCTGCTTCTTTAGAACCCAGAAAAATAGATTACGCCTCTTGACTCACCAGCTTGGCCCACGTCAATACAGAACCGCATTGGGGAAGAGCCGTAGCTCACGGGCAGAGCATCTGCCCTGCAGAAGGTCCCAAGTTCAATTCCCGGCATCTCTAGTTAGGGCAATAGCTGGTATAGTGCAGTGGGGAGGAGAGCCTGGCTGGGAGTCCAGAGTCTGTGAGTTCAAATCCCCGCTCGGGTCTCCTGGGCATCAAGGGACAGCTGAAGATCACCCCCACAGTGAGTGGCTCAAGGGTTACGTGCCCTGCCACCTGTGCAGCCGTGGGCAAGCTGCATAGTCCCAAGGAGCCCAGTTGCCTCCCAGCTGGCAGTTGCGGACAAGGAAGGAGCTGGCTTGTGCAGCTGTGGCAAGCTGAGCAGGCCCTCGCCAGATGGGGAGGACTAGCCTCGGAGGGAGGCGATGGGAAACCCCCTCTGAATACCTCTTACCATGAAAGCCCTATTCATAGGGTCGCCATAAGTCGGGATCGACTTGAAGGCAGTCCATTTCCATTTCCAATTAGGGCTGGAAATGTCCCCTGCGTGAAATCCTGGAGAGCTGCTGCCAGTCAGTGTCGACAATACTGAGCTAAATGGACCAATGGTCTGACTCAGTATAAGGCAACTTGCTATGTTCCTAACAGCAAAAACACTGTCGGTGATCCCATAGCTACTCAAGAGCCCCTGCCCCAACATATACAGATTCCCCCAAATTACCTTTTCCTCCATGACTGGCGGTGACTGAAGTGACAAACAGAGAGCAGCCCACACAAGAAAGGCAATGGCACGAAAAGCAAGACAAGAGAATAACCATTAGAGTGCAAAGGTCATGCAAGCACATACACAAACACATGGATGTTGTTATGTGTTCGCGCAAACATTCACCTGTGGAGAGATGGAGAAGTTGACAGACACACGCACACCCACAGCCTCAGAAACATGCAGTGGATCCAGAAAACACAGTGATACCTATAGTCCAGGTGCCCCAAGTGAGGGAGGTTCAGAGGGTGGCAAGATGTGGCTCCACATCTGTGGAATGCTCTCCCCAACAAGGCCCACCTGGCACCATCATGAACATCCTTTCGGCACCAGGTTAAAACTTACCTCCAGTTGTAAAAAGTACCAGAGAGCAGTTTTTAGTCCTTAAGCGAGTAAAGATAAGCATGAAAATATGCGGACATGGCCTCACAAAATCTCAGAAGCCAGAAAGGGGATGGTGCTCAGGGCCTGATTGCCTCACATAGTTCTTGCCTATCTCTTGACAGAATAAATTCTGCAAAGCAAGCAAATGCATGCAGGCATGCTGAAATCTATTCAATCTAAGAATCTATTCAGTTGCAGAGCTAGCTTGGTGAGGAACTTTTCATTATTCATTCATTTGGTTAATTGATTCACAGAGAGAAGATTTTGTTAAAGCACAGGGCGGTTTAACAGCTAGTCCCTCTTCCCAGGAAAGTCTGAGAGGGGGCCAGGAATCTCCAAACAACACTCAGCACACTTCACAAACTACACTTCCAAGCCAAGACAGTTTAAAGTGGAAAAAATAGGCATATGGTGCAGATGTGGCCTAACACAGACAAGAATGCACATTGCCGCTTTTCCTGCAATTGTAGCAACCGGGGGGGGGGGGGGAAGCCAGCAGCTACAATCACATAGACTGCGGCTCTCTGTCTCCATATATAACCTTCTTTCTGATATACTGTATATACAGGGGGTGTCGGATTTTTTTACACACCCCATCAATAAAGTTCCCAGAGTGGATAACAAAGAATCAAAATTACAATAAAAAGCACTTTAAAGCAAAAACATCAAAAGTGTAATGCCATTTATAACAGGGATGGGGAACCTGTGGCCCTTTGGACATTGCTGGACTCCCAACATCCATCAGTTCCAGCCAGCATGGGATAATGGGTGCTCTGGTCCTGCAAGATCTGGAGGGCCACAGGTCAGCCACTCCCTGATTTAAAAGGACAGCAGGAAAGCACATCAACAGAGATAAAGCTAACAGAAGCGGCATAAAAAGAGTTCTGACGCTCTTAGAATGGTATTCAATGCTAGTCCTATGAGTAGACCCACTGAAGATAACAAACATGATTTACTTAGGTTCATTCATTTCAATGGGTCTATTCCGGGAAGAACAACCCATAGTATATTCAGATGGGCATATGTGGAGAGGTGGATCTCCAGGGATTTGAACCCCAAGCCGTGAAGGGCTTTAGACAGGCTTCAACAAATTCTGGCTTGCCCTGCTGACAACCAAAACCTCTGTGATCGCCGGAACCTTCCTCCTGCAAAGGAAAAAGTCTTGTTCCTGACCTCGTCCTGCGTCTGAGGTCACGAGGGGGTGGAGGAATCTCCTGCTTCTCCCTCCAGCTCTGAGTTTAAAGCTGGGGGCACGGTGGGAGGCAGAAAATGAACAGTTCAAACACACACGAAAGTGCAACGATGTACGAAAACAATCTAGAGTGGCAAGGCACGTTTGCATTGCAAACACACACACACACACAAACATTTGTCACTAAGTGTACAACATGTTCTCGCTCCTCTAAAACGCTAAGCAGACAGAGAGACATGCAAGCCATATGGAGAGGAAGTCAGGGAGGGGAGGTGCATGGTGAAGCAAGTACGCAGCTCTTGAGCCAGATGCGCACAAGGCACAGCCTGGGATGAAGGAAAAAGCCTCCCTTTCCCGACTCTGTTTAGCCGGCTGCAGGAGACTCGCAGGAAGACACTCTCCCACACGCCGTTTTTCTCTTTCCAGGAAGCAAGCCACCCAGAGGGACTTAAAGAAGATGGACAACTTGTCAAATACAGAGCAAGAAACTCGGGTTGCCATTGTCTCCCTTTTTGTTTTGTTTTTTATTGTATCAGTAAACAAAAAAGACCAAAAAAATTGTGACAGGCCCTCCCATCTCATATCCCTCCCTTACTTGCCTGTTGCAGCGCCCATCGGCTTTGGGGCCCCATCACCCCTGGGGCCCCATCACCCCTGACCATTGGCCAAGCTGGCTGGGAATGGTGGGAGTTGTTGTCCAATAACATCTGGGGACCCAAGGTTGAGCCCCACTGGCCTACTGCATCAGACAGGGATGGGGAAGCTATGGTCCTCCGTGTGTTATCTTGGGAGGGGAGCGGGAAGGGAAGGATATGAAGGTTAGAGGGGGAGAAGCAGTGACTGGGGGAGGGGTTAAGTGCGCCCGAACCACCACTGCTCTGCTTCAAATCACACCCTCCCCTTACTATTTTGCAACTTTTTGACAAAGGCCTGGGACTTCAGAGCCAGGTTGCTGCCTAATATCTAGGACCACCTTCTCACCCCACATTCCACTAGTTTTCCACTTTAAACACTCATGGCTTCCCCCAAAAAATCCTGGGAAGTGTAGTTTGTGAAGGACGCTGAGAGTTGTTAGGAGACTACTCTTCCTCTCATAGAGCTGCAATTCCCGAAGTTCTCTGGGAAGAGGGGCTGCCTGTTAAACTACACAGGGAATTATAGCTCTGTGGAGAAATTAGGAGTCTCCTAACCACGCTCAGCCCCCTTCATGAACTACACCTACCCTTTGGAATTCCCTCCCCTTAAATATACAGGCGCCATCTCTGTTATCTTTTCGGCACCTACTGAAGACTTGCCTCTTTCAACAAGCCCTTTAAGTAGAGACTTTATCCCAGTCTGCGTCTGTGCTGGAATCACTTTTTAAGATGTTTTTAAACATTTTTTAAAGATGTTTTTCATATGTTTTATTTTTGAGACATTTGGTTTTGAGATGTTTTAAGATATTTTTAGTGTGTTTTGGGAGGAAGGGTGGGATAGAAATTTAATAATGATGATGATGATGATAATACACTTCCCAGGATTCTTTGGAGGAAGCCATGACTGGTAAAGTGGAATAATAGTGGAATAAATGAATGGTGTGAATGCGGCTTAGTTCGTCACCTTAAGTCTACCAGCTGCCAATTAGCATGCTCCTAGCTGGTTAGGGCTCAAAGCAACAGACTGGTTCATTGGCTCTTAATGGGGGACATTTGGTTTGCCACCAAATTCAGGACACCAGCAGTAAAAGAGATTGGTTACTACTACTTTTGGTCACTGAGCACAAGTAAGGACCAACAGGAGACTGGTCAATGTCTTCCCTCTGGAACACCCATTCACAGTTCAGAAGATTTTTTTCCAAGTGCAGAGTCAAGGTGCAAACCTACCTCCTTCCAGGTAGTCCACTCTCGTTTTGACTATTTCCGGCAACCTGCTGCATCTTGGATCGCTCAATGTGTTCCACATAGGTCTGGATCATCTGTGAAAGGAGGGGGAAATGCAGTGGATCAACCCAGATCCAAAATGAAGAGTTAACATCCCTCCATTTTCTTTTCTGGACAACCCTTTCTTTCAAAGCAAGCAATTTCCTTTGACATCAGAACTGCCGGCAATGATGTGGGAAACGTTTTCTCTACGAAAGGCCGGTGATACACAAGAAGAGTTCATTGGGGGCCAGAGCCAATGGGCTGCAGAGTTTACAGCATGAAAAAAATAAAAGAAAATAAAGATAACAAATGAACTTCATGCAAAAACTGTCTGTAATAATAACAACTATACCACAGCAATATATAGAACAAAGATATAGTTGCCAAAACACTGCTAATGACGATGGGCATCTATAGCAACGTTGTATTGCTGTGGTGTAGTTAATATTTGAACGATACATTCAGTCAGCGTCATCAGATATTTTAGCACTCATTGTTGTGCAATTACTGTAATACCTCAACTAACAAATCCTCCAGGAAACAAGCTCGTCAGAATGTGGCTCCTTGTCTACTGGATTGCAGCTGCTGCAGACAGATCTCTCACGCACAGCTGGAATGCCACTTCCTGTCAGATGGCACATCCACCTCTGCAGTAAACAGTGCTTTGGGTGCCCTGGAAGCACTGTTTACTGCAGATGTGTCTGCTCAAGTCTAGGGGAGGATGGCAGAAAGAAAGAGAGAGACCAAGCACAGGCTGGTGGCAGCAGCTGCCTCTTGCCTACCTGCTCGAGTGTACGGAGAGGAGAACTGAATTCAAAGCTTTAGATTACTATAACAAGATGCTACATGATAAAAGAAAAAAGGTAAGGATGCATTTTGGAAGAAGTTGTCTGTATGCAAGGCTTACCTGACCTGGTTGTTTCATTTCAGATGTGCGTTATTGTTAGTTTTGAATAAAAAGTTTGCTGAAATATGTTGAACTGCTCTTCTTTTTTGTGGTGTAGAAACCTATCCCTATTCTTTCCACGTTATTCCTACCCCTGGTACCAAAGTTTCTGATAACGAAGTAATGTCCAGGAATGCTTCTACTTCATTAACTGAGTTATTATTGTACACAGCTTTTGGTGCCTATTGTTGTGGAGATACACAAAATTGTTTGCTAAGAATTATAAACTTTATTGGCCTCATGGCCACAGATTGGTTTTGTATAATGTTTTACATTTTAATACATGATGCAGCAATGTACAATGTTTATTTAGTACCTTGGCTTTATTTATTTTTTTGCACATGCTTGCTGGTCAGGGATCATACACATGTCCCTGTGCATACCTTGCATGGTGAGAGAAAAAGAAAGAAAAGGCAGTGAATCTGTTCCGGGTTTTAGTCTGAACTTGAAAATTCGGACTAAAATCCAGACCGGATTCCACTGCCCCACTGACATCGGACCCACCAGCTTTCACTGAGCACAGACACCCACTTGTTAAAATAGACTGCAGGGGGATTCTGTTCCCCTGACCCAAAACATTGCAATTAAACTATTGCATCATAGTAGCTTCTTGACAACTTCCGAAGGCTTTCTTTTGACAAAAGCATCTCCTTGCTCCGGCTACTGATGTCGTAGCCAACTAAGCTCTACTCAGAGTAAACCCACTGAAATTAATTAACCTAAGCTAATAATGTCTATCATGCACCAGCATTGGCTATAACCCCTCATCATGGAGTGCAATCCTATGCATGCCATTTCAGGAGCAAACCCCTCTGTGTTCAATAGGACTTACTCCCAAGTAACTGTGTATAGGGCTGTAACCTTAGTAAATATGTTTCTGGATGAGCAACGCTAATGGAAAGTGAAGAGGAAAAGAGACATTTTTCATATCCGTACATATTTGGAGATCTCTCTTTTCCAACCTTTATGACCATCTTCTGCTCTGAACATGAGTTTCAGCTCTCTGTGTGACACTACACCCCGGCAGCCACTGCTATTCCTAGGGTCTAGATCACACCAATTGTTAAGTGAGGTTGTTAAAAAGTGTTCTTGGACTATGGCACTCCATATTGCAGATGGGGGAACTGCATAGTTGAAAAAGGAAAACATTCCCAACACCCACAAATCTAGCATAACAGAGAAAAGAGTACCCTGTATCTTTTCTCCCAAGCATTTAATTTCCTATGGAAAATGGAAGAACATTCAAACATACAACCCTCCCACCTGTTACCTGAAACAGTTATGTCCAGGAACAGTTTGATCACCTAAGAACAGAACCAGCACTTCACCCCACCCCCACCCCTGAACTTTCAAATGATACCTCTGTGTGACGCTGGTGAAGCGCATTGTACTCTTTCTTCATTTCTGATTCACGTTCTTCCAACCTGGAAACTGTTCATTGGGGGGGGAGGAGAGAAAGAAATGGCAGTAGGAGGGGGAACAGAGAAAGAAAATGTGATCTGTCATTTCCAAGAGGGGTATGCATGGAAGCACCAAAAGGAACGAGGGTGCAATGTGAAGATTGCCGTCTTTTACACCAAACTGACCAGTCCACGTTAATTCCCACACCCTGACTCCAAAATCGCACACACTTAAGTGGGACTTCCCCATTCCACTTGTAGCCCAATGATAGGGCTCTAGGTAGGGTGAGAAAAGACCCAACTAGGAAGCTGCTTAGAAGCAGTAAACAAACAAACAAATCAATAAACAAATTTCTATCCCGCCCTTCCTCACAGAAGGAGCCCAGGGTAGCAGACAAGAGACAGAACTCTAAAACCATCTTAAAAACAAACCATCTCAAAAACATCCTAATAATAAAACATCTTAAAAACATCTTTTTTTAAAAAACAATAACTTCAAGTCATCTTAAAAAGCAATTCCAACACAGACTCAGGGATAAGGTCTCTATTAAAACGGCTTGTTAATCACATACAATAACATAATGTCGGACCATTTGTTCATGTAGGTCTCAGTATGACTGACACTGACTGGCAGCAGCCGTCCAGAGCTTGAAACAGGAGTCTTCCCCAGCCCTGCATGGAGATGCCAGGGATTGAACCTGGGACCTTTTGCATGCAATGTGTGTGCCCTACCACTGAACTAAACAGCTTCTCTTCAGTCTGAAAGCCTGGACAACATAGACCAGTAGTCACCAACCTTTTTGGGACCACAAGCACATTTGGAATATTTATGAAGTGCCATAGGCATCCCCCACCCGGCTGCTTCTCCCCCAGTTTACTCTTCCCCCATTGCCCTCCCCTTTTTTTCTTTTCCATAGGGTCTGAGTAAAAGTTGGATACAACAGAATTAAAGCTAATCCCCTTGAATTTGCATTACTATTATTACAATTATTTGTCGCTTGTTACATGAAGGTCTCCAGGCAACTTACAAAAAGGTTAAAGAAAAACACCAAATATATCATGCTATAAAAACAAAACAATAAAAGAGCAACACCCCATGCAGGCACAGGACGCTTTGGCAGCACACTAACAACAGACAACATTATCTCAGTCTATCAAATGCCTGGGGGAAAAGTCTCTATCAGGCACCAAAAAGATGTCAATGAAGGCACCAGGTGGACCTCACTGGGGAGCACATTCCACAGATGGGGAGTGACAACTGAAAAGGCCTCTCCCTTGTCCCTGCATTTTATTCACACACACACACACACACACACACACATCACCATTAAATTAAAGCAGTTGTGGGAAATCTGTGGCCCTTCAGATGTTGCTGAACTACAACTCCCATCAGCCCCAGCAAGCATAACCAATGGCCAGGGATAACGAGTGTTGTAGTTCAGCAACATCTAAATGGCCAAAAGTTCCCCATGCCTGAATTAATTACAATTACATTGGTAGACTGAGTGGTAAAAATCACAGATTAGGTGTTTGCCAGCACCACAAAACACAATTATCCAAGGCATGGCTCTTTACGAGGATGACAACAAGACCAACAAATTATCGTACACATCTGGAGACACCCAATGAGGGTATGGAACCAGCGGCCCTGCAGGTGTTGCTGGACTACAACTCCCCTCATCCCTGACAATGGACCAATACTCACCGGGGCGGATGGAAACTGGACTCCAGCAATTCTCTGGAGGGCCACAGGTTCCCCATCCCTGCATTTGGTCAATCAGCACAGATAACCCCCTGCTGAATTCAACGCAGCTTGTGCATGATTCACAGAACGTCAGCCAAATTGTGCACGTGGTTTTCACTTACTCTGGTCTGCGTAGTTTTTGGCCTTTAGCTCCAACTGCCGTGTTTGAAATTCAAGGTGCTCAACCTGTATCTGCAGTTCCTTCTTCTCCTGTTCCAGTGCATCTTCAAATTCAATGAACTTCTACATGGGACAAAAATAAAATAAGAATAAAGCAGAGAAATGGGATACGTGTGAATGGAAAATTACGGCCTTTTATCAGATGCTGTGACAGACCTGCAGACCAAAGGCCATCTTTCTTACATGTCAAGCTTATCACTCAGAAAACCATTTTCACATAGGGACACTCCCAACTAAGCCTCTGACCATGTGCAAAGTGAAGTGCTACTGGTTGCAAGAGGACTGTGCCACCTGAGCAAGTGAATGTTTGAACTGGTCCTCAGAAGTGTTAAAGCAAGGAGAGGCTTAGGAGAAGTATGATATTATTATTACTATTACTACTATATTCATCCTCAAAAATCTGTACATTATAATTACAGTTTCAAATAAGTAAAAATATACTGTTCTTATCTTAGAAATTATCATTCCAATGTATAATAAAGACAAGCTATCAAGGCCAACCCTACCATTAGGCAAAGTTAGGGATAAGAATGGACAAATATGTCAATTTCAGTTTCTCGTTTTCCAATCTTCAGTTCATCACATTTCCGTATCAATTTGACATTTCTTCTTTGTCTTAAAAATCATCAGCTCTAGTAAGCATTTCTCCTAATATGCAAATTTTGCCTAATATACACATTTTTATAAGCAGTTTCTCCAAATACATTTCATTTTCACGTTATATGCATTTTTACACACACTTTTGCCTAACATACATATCTTTGTACCCTTTTGGATTGAGAACTCATTGCAAAATACAGAGAAACGTGAATTTTAAAGGACAGATTGCTTCAGTTCGTGTAGTTTCAGGAAGTGCACATTAGGTAGGTTCTCATTAAAATGCGAAACTGAAACTAATTTCTCCTGAGTTCCTGGTTCGATGGCTTCAGGCAGCTGATTTGGGCTGAATGGAAGGGCAGCAAATTGTTAGCTATTTATGTTTTCATTATTATATTTTGACTGCCAGGGAGGAAAATGGAAATGGACTGCCTTCAAGTCGATCCCGACTTATGGCTACCCTATGAATAGGGTTTTCATGGTAAGCGGTATTCAGAGGGGGTTTACCATTGCCTCCTTGTGAGGCTAGTCCTCCCCAGCCGGCTACGGCCTGCTCAGCTTGCCACAGTTGCACAAGCCAGCCCCTTCCTTGTCCCCAACTGCCAGCTGGGGGGCAACTGGGCTCCTTGGCGCTTATGTGATTCTCTGCCTTGGGTGCCAAAATAACATGGCTGTCCTCGAACCTAGAAGCAGGGGGGGGCTCACTTGCGCTTTGCCTCGGAGAAATCTCTTGAGCCAGCCCTGACTTCAGGTTCCCCACAGACACTTGAGTTTCAAAAGGTGACTACTAGATCTAGACCAGATATGGGGAATCTGTGGCCCTCCAGATCTCCCTGGACTAGAAAACCCATAATCCCTAACCAGTGGCCACGCTGCCTGGGGCTGATGGAAGCTGGAGTCCAACAACATCTGGAGAGCCACAAGACCCCCATCCCTAACTGAGACCCTTCTCAGCAGATCTGAGGCCTTGCCCAGCTCCCTTCCATCCTTCAGAAAGACTCTCGAGCTCAGACACTCTTGCTTTGCTGCTCCCTTCCTCCAACAGGGAAGCAAGCCACAGAGTGTCCAGGCATTATGCCTGTACCAGTGCTCGTAGTTTGTTTCTAAACAAAACAACAAGCCTTGGTTTCAGATCAATGGCTTGTCTGGAGCAAAACAAACCATGAAGGGCAGGTTCAGCCATAATGCAAAGCCAGTCACTCTGTGGTTTGTTTCCCTGCTGGAAGAAAAGCAAGAAAGCTTGAGCATCACGTACCAGCACATAGCACAAGTACAAACTAATTTGCTTAACGATGGTTATTAGGGCAGAGGCCAAAGGCAGCCATCCATGCCTCTCTATGGCCCTCAGGCCTCTCTCCAGGCCCTCAATGGTCCTGCTTCCCACCCTCTTTTGAGTGTTTTTGCCTGCCTGGAAGGCGTCCTTGTGCTCCGATAATGCTTTTTGGTCACCTAAATGGAGGATCTAGAGGGGTGGGTGAGTATGTGAAGAAACTAGCCTGCTGTACAATTTACATATGTTGCTCCACCAACTTTACTTCTCCCCACCCAGCACTGGCGGCCCTTGATCTGAAAAAGATTCCCCAGCTCTTGGTTTATGGCTAAGCGTCGCACCCAAACCTAGCCACAGATAGTTACATACATTGTTGTGCAGGTTTGTGACATGTGATCTGCTCCCACGTCAATGGAAAAAGTCAAAATAAACTTTTGTAGAAGAGTGGAACATAGGAACCTGCCTTTTACTGAGTCAGGCTGAGTCCAGCTCTGTATTGTCCACACTGACTGGCAGCGGCTCTCCGGGATTTCAGAGAGTAGTCTCCTCCATCCCTACCTGGAGATGCCATTGGGGATTGAACCTGGGACCTTCAGCACGCAAGGCAGATGTTCTGCCTAGATGAGCTATGGCCTGTCCCCGAATCAGTTCATAAATGCTCCGCTAGAGATTGTGAAAGAGGAGAGACTTGGGTGAGGCTCCCTGGTTTTTAGTTTATTTTAAAATGTATATCCAGTTCCTGCACACTGCTAACATTGGGCTATTAAAATGGCCCATTAACTTGTGAAAAGATCTGCCCTTCATGCTTGTTTTTAAGAGAGAATATCAGTGTAGGTTTGCAGACTGCTCTCAACACACACACAGCAGAACCTTTTTTCCCCAACTGATATATTTATTTATTACATTCACACCCCACCTCTCCTCCATGAAGGAATTCGAGGTGGTATGAATCTCCCCATCCAGGCACCAACCTGACCCAGGCCTACTTGGCTTCAGCCAGGGCAGCACTTGGCTGTGTTGGTGCCTATGTGAGCCATTATGGTGCAAGACAGAATCGTCAACTTGGGCCACATCTGCACCATACATTGAAAACACTCGGCTACCACTTTAACAGACATGGCTTCCCCCAAAGAATCTTGGGAACTGTAGTTTGTTAAAGGTGCTGGGAACTGTAGTTCTGTGAGGGCTCTCCTCTGAGCACTCTTCACAAGCTACAGTTCCCAGGATTCTTTAGAAAAGAATTACTTTAGGGGGGGAAATAGTTACCCAGAAGAGATAAATGCATCTATTCTATATGGTTTCCCGAACCAAGGTAATACTTATCAATTTTGCATCCCTCAGTTCCCTTTGGGTCCCTTCTCCAGCCTCCTTTCCATGCTAACAGTTCCCAGTGTTCTAGCTCTCTTAAAAGTGTTTCAGCCTTTTTTCTTTCTTGCAGCTCTTCCCCACTTCAAGCTGCTAACTCCATTTTCTAGCTTTGACTTTTGGGCAGTATTTTTACTTTCCTTCCAAACCCTTTAACCATTTGGACCACCAGACGCTCGGTTAAGTTTCTATTTCCCCTCAATTGCCAGGTTCCTTGGCTGAGCTTCTGACTGCATGCACACCTTCCTGAGCAAAACATCTCCTTGTACTCTGAAATTTCAGGTGAAATTTTGACCCTCACATGCAGGAGAGCCTTCAAAGCAAAAAGCAACCATTTTCCAACCTAGGTTTTACAACCAGAACCCCAACAAAAATGACTGAAAGTCCTATTCCTGCACAAACACGCAAAGCAAAACTCAGGAAGCGAAACCGACAAATATCATCTTGGCAAGCTGAGTGAAACGCAAATAAATAATTGAAAAGCAAAAAGGAATTGCTATGCTTGTTGAGATATTTATGGGCAGCAGAGAGCATCCTCTTCATAGGGGTCTCTCGTGCATCACGTTCAAGAACCGACAGCACAGGGAGAAGCATTCTCAGACGTGATCAAACTGGAAACTTTGTGCACAGGGGAAACAGCTAGGTTATCATTCAGACAACGGAGGCCGGTTCATTAGGGCAAATGGGGCCCTGCCTCGCCAACCTCAGTCTGTCCTCAGCCAGCCGCCACCTGCCTGCCTTCTTACTTGCATCCAGTCCAGAGGGTGGCGGCACTGGCTGTCAGCTTCCTCCTCCTGTGTCTCAGTGTTGCCCTTGTAGAACTCAGCAGGGAGGTAGATGGGAACAAAACTAGAGATACAGTCATTAGCTCTTCCTGACACTGGCAGCTACTGATGGTCCCTCTCACCTCTGCCCTACCAGTCCTAATAGGCACCAGCCACCATTTCAAAAGGTCCCAGGTCCAGTCCCTGGCACCTTCAGCCAAAAAGGTTCAGGAAGGTGATGGAAAAGACCTCTGCTATCTGTCACAGTAGACCAGGGCTTCCCAAACTGTGGTTGATGGACCACCAGTGGTCCACGAACTTCATTCCAGTAGCCTGCTGCATGTCCACATTAAATATTCATATTGATTTTTAACTGTATTTTATTGCTTCTTTTCTTTTCTTTTATTACAATTTGAATTCTATGGAATAATGGAAGAAAAAGTGCAGTCAAAAATCATATAGCACCTAGTTCAGAGCATTACAGTCATTAACGAAAATGGAGACAATAGTCAAGAAATCAGAAGAAGGCTAGGAATGCGTAGGGCAGCTGTGAGAGAACTAGAAATGTTCCTCAAATGCAAAGATGTATCACTGAACACCAAAAAATAAAGATTCATTCATTCTTTCAAAGTCAGGATCATTCAGACCATGGTATTCCCAATCTCTATGTGTGGATGTAAAAGTTGGACAGTGAAAAAAGCGGATAAGAGAAAAATCAACTCATTTGAAATGTGGTATTGGAGGAGAGCTTTGCACATACCATGGACTGCAAAAAAGACAAATAATTGGGTGTTAGAACAAATTAAACCAGAACTATCACTAGAAGATAAAATGATGACACTGAGGTTATCATACTTTGGACACATCATGAGAAGACAGGATTCACTAGAAAAGACAATAATGCTGGGGAAAACAGCAGGGAGTAGAAAAAGAGGAAGGCCAAACAAGAGATGGGTTGATTCCATAAAGGAAGCCACAGACCTGAACTTACAAGATCTGAACAGGGTGGTTCATGACAGATGCTCTTGGAGGTCGCTGATTCATAGGGTCGCCATAAGTCGTAGTCGACTTGAAGGCACATAACAATAACAACAACACGGCGCATTACAATTCCTACAACAGGCAGAAAAATCCTGAACTGGTCCACCAAGTCCATCAGCAATTTTCAGGTGATCCATTGGGGGAGGGGGGGAGTTTAGGAACTACTGGAATAGACAACACTCATCTACGTGGACAGGTATTCTGACCTGGTGTAAGTCAGCTTTCAAGGTTCCTATACAACCCTTCTCTCCAACACTGCAGTTTTCCACAGGACAAAGCTCTTTTTGGGGGGGGGCAATCCGCCCCCAGCTTTCTGAAATTTCCCAGGAGGATTTGGTCCTTGGACTGCCACCGCCAGCAGTGGGAGCGCACTGGGAATTCTGGAATGTGGCCTGGAACATGTAGATCATTTGCATCTTTGAAGGGCAAGCT
Organism: Rhineura floridana; assembly: GCF_030035675.1. Classification (NCBI taxonomy): domain Eukaryota; kingdom Metazoa; phylum Chordata; class Lepidosauria; order Squamata; family Rhineuridae; genus Rhineura; species Rhineura floridana. Next base: position 10,209,457 of record NC_084496.1, on the reverse strand, counting down.
CATAAGAACATAAGAACATAAAAAGAGCCTGCTGGATCAGGCCAGTGGCCCATCTAGTCCAGCATCCTGTTCTCACAGTGGCCAACCAGGTGCCTGGGGGAAGCCCACAAGCAGGACCCAAGTGCAAGAACACTCTCCCCTCCTGAGGCTTCCGGCAACTGGTTTTCAGAAGCATGCTGCCTCCAACTAGGGTGGCACAGCACAGCCATCATGGCTAGTAGCCATTGATAGCCCTGTCCTCCATGAATTTGTCTAATCTTCTTTTAAAGCCATCCAAGCTGGTGGCTATTACTGCATCTTGTGGGAGCAAATGCCATAGTTTAACTATGCGCTGAGTAAAGAAGTACTTCCTTTTGTCTGTCCTGAATCTTCCAACATTCAGCTTCTTTGAATGTCCACGAGTTCTAGTATTATGAGAGAGGGAGAAGAACTTTTCTCTATCCACTTTCTCAATGTCATGCATAATTTTATACACTTCTATCAGGTCTCCTCTGACCCGCCTTTTCTCTAAACTAAAAAGCCCCAAATGCTGCAACCTTTCCTCGTAAGGGAGTCGCTCCATCCCCTTGATCATTCTGGTTGCCCTCTTTAGAACCTTTTCCAACTCTATAATATCCTCTTTGAGATGAGGCAACCAGAACTGTACACAGTATTCCAAATGCGGCCGCACCATAGATTTATACAACGGCATTATGATATCGGCTGTTTTATTTTCAATACCTTTCCTAATTATCGCTAGCATGGAATTTGCCTTTTTCACAGCTGCCGCACACTGGGTCGACATTTTCATCGTGCTGTCCACTACAACCCCGAAGTCTCTCTCCTGGTCGGTCACTGCCAGTTCAGACCCCATGAGCGTATATGTGAAATTAATCATATTATTATTATTTATTATTCATTATCTATTTATTTATTAAATTTATATCCTGCCCTTCCTCCTAGTAGGAGCCCAGGGCAGCAAACAAAAACACTAAAAACACAAAACCACTTTTAAACATCATAAAAACAGACTTTAAAATATATTGAAACAAAAACACCTTAAAACACATTAAAAGAAAATATCTTTAAAAACATTTTTTTAAAAGGTTTAAAAACATCTTTAAAAGCAATTCCAACACACACAGACTGGGATAAGGTCTCTGCTTAAAAGGCTTGTTGAAAGAGGAAGGTCTTCAGCAGGTGCCGAAAAGATAACGGAGATGGTACCTGTCTAATATTTAAGGGGGGGATTCCAAAGGATAGGTGCCACTACACTATAGTTCCACTTCCAATGTTGTGCAGAATGGACCTCCTGATAAGAGGGTATCCGCAGGAGGCCCTCACCTACAGAGCGCAGTGATCGACTGGGTATATAAGGGATAAGACGATCTTTCAGGTATCCTGGTCCCGAGCTGTATAGGGCTTTGTACACCAAAACCAGAACCTTGAACTTAGCCCAGTAGCTACTAGGTAGGCAGTGCAATTATTTCAGCAGCGGGGTAACATGTTGGCGATACCATGCCCCAGTGAGCAGTCTCGCCACCACATTTTGCACCAGCTGCAGCTTCTGGACCAACCGCAAGGGTAGCCCCACATAGAGTGCATTACAGTAATCCAGCCTGGAGATTACCAGTGCATGGACAACAGTGGTCAGGCTACCTCAGTCCAGAAATAGTTGCAGCTGTCTTACCAGCCAAAGCTGGTAAAAGGCACTCCTAGCCACTGAGATCACCTGGGCCTTTAGCAACAAAGATGAATCCAGGAGCACCCCCAGACTATGGACCTGCTCTTTCAGAGGGAGTACAACCCCATCCAAAGCAGGCAACTGACCAATTATATGAACTCAGGAACCACCAACCCACAGCATCTGTCTTGCTAGTATTCAGACTCCGTTTATTGGCCCTCATCCAGCCCACCACCGAGTCCAGGCAGCAGTCCAGGGCTTGCACGGCCTCTTCCGATTCAGATGTTAGAGAGAAATAGAGCTGGGTATCATCTGTGTACTCCTGACACCTCACCCCAAATCTCCTGATGACCACTCCCAAGGGCTTCATATAGATGTTAAACAGCATGGGGGACAAGATGGTACCCCGCGGCACCCCAGGGGTCTGAAAGACAATTGCTTTAGTTGTTTTGATATTGTTTAGCGCACTTGTATTTTATATTATACTTTTGTATGTTGTACACCACCCAGGGAGCCATTGGTTATGGGCGGTTTATAAATGAAACTAAATAAATAAATAAATAATCACCCAATTGTGTTCTCTGAAACTGACTCTGGAGATAGGATTGGAACCACAGTAAAACAGTGCCTCCAATACGCATCTCACCAAGTTGGCCCAGAAGAATACCATGGTCAATGGTATCAAAAGCCACTGAGAGATCAAATAAGAGTAAGGGTCGCACTCCTCCTGTCCTTCTCCCGATGAAGGTCATCCATCAGGGCGACCAAAGCCAATTCAGTCCCATAACCAGGCCTGAACCCAGACTGGAACAGGTAAAGTCTGTTTCATCCAAGTGTACTTGCAATTGCTGCCATACAACCCTCTCAATCACCTTCCCTAAGAAGGGGTTTTTTTGCAACCAGGCGGTAGTTGTTGCAAACCAGTGGGTCCAGGGTGGGCTTTTTCAGGACTACTAGGCAACAAACTGATAAGATTCAGTCATTCCAACCACAAAAGCACCATTTGGGCATGCTGCCAATTGATCCCCATTAGAAGAATGGGAATTTAGAATGCTGCCTTCCACCAGGTCTGACAGTTTGCCTGCCCAGCCCAGAGCTGTCTACTCTGACCGGCAGAGATGCTCCAGGGTCACAGGCAGAGAAGTCTTCCCCATCACTTTTAATGGCAAGTGTCAGGGATCAAACCCTGGGACATTCTGCTTCCATCAAAAATACCACTTAGAAATGCTACAATTAAGCAGTATATAAATGCCTTAACTAAACAAACCTTTTTATTTATTTCATATATTTATATCTCGCTTAAGACAGTTTCTAAGCAGTTTGCAAAATAACATATACAATATGCAGCTTGTACCCAAGGGCTCACTAAGTAACCGTCCCATCAGCATAAGGATTTACGGCTACACAGTGGGACTTGCCCCCCACTCTCCCTCCTCCAGAACAGATTTAGGGGACATGTGGGGAGAGGGAGGAGAGGGGGATAGTCTCCTTGTGCAAGCGTAAATCCTTACCCAGATAGGATGGTGACTTAGTGTGCCTTTGGATACAAGCCTGTTTGTTACACATATGGTGAAACTGAGAAGCTGTCATATAACAAATGCAAGGCAATATTAAAACGAAGTACAATCCAGCGCAACAAAATGGTAAAAAACCCTCCTTCAAAAAAATCTCCCCAAAAAAACCTCCCAGCACAATCTCCAAAAAAACTCCATCCTCCAAACACACACACACACAGCAACACATTTTGAAGCACCTTTAGAGTCAGGGATCATTTTCCTCCTCAGCCTCCGTCTACACATGCTACACATCATACCCAAACATCTATCCAGAGGTGGCTTGCTTACATCTATCCAGAGGTGGCTGGTGGCTCCATGTCAGTGGGGCAGCAGAATCTGCTCAGGGTTTTAGTCCAAACTTTCAAGGAGCTGTCCAAGGTGCTGAAGCGTTGGTTTTTTTTGTAACCCTCAAAACAAAAGAAAAATCCGAACGTCCCAAGGATGCAAAATATGTTCACTCAGACACGCTGCGCATTTATGGACTCTCACTTACAATGCTCTTATTTAGCTTTCTCTCCTTTGTGTCTAAATCAGCAAGCGTAACAACTCCATAAAGCTTCATCAGTTGCTTGATCTTGTATCGATTATCACATGGGTCTTGTTAACATATGCAGTAAAATCTTGGACTCTAAAGATCTTATTTTCTCGCCAGGAAGAACGCTTTTTTAAAAATCCCACACAGGAACACCCACAGTAGGTCAGCCTAGCAACACATCTTTCCCCAAATGCCCTCTTCAGTGATGAACCATTCAATTATGGCTTGGGTAACATAAGTTCTGCCAATCAGGGCCCACAAGTTCTGCCCCCCCAATAAACCACACACACCCCAATTCCTAGCTTTCATTTTTTTAAAAAAAGAAGCATTAGTAGAACATGAGATAGGAGACAAATTGTAATTAATAAGAAACAAGTCTCCTCACCTCTTTCAGTGTTTTACTTTGTCCCTGTCCCCACCCCCAGAAAAATTCTTGCAGATGTCCATGATATTCTCTACCACAGAGGTTCCCAAATGGTGGTCCATGGACCACCAGCAGCCCATGAACTTCATTCAGGTGGTTCACTGCATGTCCACATTAAATATTCATATTAATTTTTAACTGTATCTTTATTGCTCCTTTTCTTTCTCATATTCAGGGTGTAGTCGTCTAGAGTCTTGGGGAGTCTTAGACCCTTTACTTTTTTGGGAAGCCAGGTCCCTCTGCTGTCTCCAGCACCCTATGAGCCAATCGACATGAAAAAGGAGTGTGTTAGCCACTGTGAAGAGTCTTCTAAAGCAAGACGCCTGGCCAGATTATGCTGTGATCCTAGAGGTTGCATAATTTTAGAAGGGGGCACGACTGTGAGAGGCCATGGCTGTGACGATTATGAAGGGACGCTGCACTTCTGAATTTGCCGCTACGCTGCTGATTGTGTTTTACTGTATAACAATTTGAATTCTATAAAAAAGTAGCAATGAGGAACCTCAGGCCTGTGGAATGAATGGGGCCCTCCAGACCTCACTAGCTGGCCCTCCCTAGGCTACATACCCTACCATCCCTGCTTTGCACCCTCTTTGGGTGTGTTTTTGCCTGGCTGGAGTGTGCCCTTGAACTCAGATCATGCCTCTCACTTGACTCGATGGAGGACAGAGGTGTGTGTGTGTAGAAACCAGCCTACTGTACAAAAGCAAAATTTACATCCATAGCTCCACCCACTTTTGCCTCTGACCTCCACCCACCACAGGCGTGCGGCCCCTGGAAGGTTGCCAAGAAGGAAATGTGGCCCTCAGGCTCAAAAAGGTTCCCCATGGTTAAAAGCAACTGATGATTTTCTGACATGGACCATCATCCAGAAATGTGCTATCTCGTGTGTGTGTGTGCGCGTGCAAAATGCTGCAAAGATCAAGACAGGTAAAAAGTATTTGACAAAAATTGAACTTGAGTACTGTACCTCCATTCATTTTATACACTTCTCAGAAGCAGCTTTAATCCTCAGCCACTGCTCCAGCCAATTTCCGCATCTTTTAAGTCCCACTGATTTCAACAGGAGCTAGGCTGTGTACACACCATGCATTTAAAGCACATGGCTTCTTCCCCCAAAGAATCCTGGGGACTGTATTTTGTTAAGGGTGGTGGGAATTGTAGCTCCCTGGGGGGTAAACTACAGTTCCCAGGGGGGTTTGGGGGGGGAGGAGCCATCTGCTTTAAATGTATGGTGTGCATGCAGCCCTAGACTGCAATCCTAACACACCTGGATTTGCGCAAGCCCTATTGAATACAGTGGGACTTACTTTTGAGTAAACAGGCATAAGATTTCGCTGTTAAGCACCCCACTCAACTTTCTTAAAAATAAGTTCAACTACTGCAAAGTAGTTCAACTTTAGCAGGATTGTGACTCTCATTTTTTAAAAAATCTCTCTTCCTGTAGAGAGCAAGATCACAACCATCAACAATATGAAAAAACCATGGTTCTCAGAGACCTTCCAAAATGACACCTACTTATTGCACAAAGACAAACATGAATTAACATGTAACACTCCTGACATAAATGCAAACTGAGTTATGTTTCACTTGCATGTACCAAAAAAAAAAATATTTAAAAAGTAATTTTTCTCCGAGGAGCAGGAGTGGTTTAGGGGGAATCTGATGGGTTGGTTCTAATTTAGGACAGATTAAAGGAATTGTATTAATATGCCTGGGATTGAAGAGCTGGCAAAGCGCATTAACAGTAAAAGTGCTTTTATCTAAATATGCAACAGAATTATTTTGGGTTCTTCTCATTCTGTTTCAAGCTTCCTGTATGTTTAGTTCACAGCTGCCTCATCTTGTTACTAGCCACACTGCCACATAGAGCCATGACATGGTATCAGGCATCAGCCCAAGGGACCAGGAAGAATGGTCTGACAATTGATTTAAGGGAAAGATGAAGATGTGAAAAGAATTATCCGCTCCAGCATGATTGCATCCTCTGCATAGACAACTCCTGACCTCCCCAGCTCTAGTGGGCCTCACCAGATAAAAACAACATCAATAAAAGCACATGCTAACATAAGGGGGACCTACAACAAAATGTTGCATCATGGAATATTCCTGTTCAGGGTTCCAGGCACTCTATTCCATCTGTCCCTCCTCCACAATCAATCAGCATTCTGTGGCCACTGAGCATGCTCAGTCCCCATTGGACTGTTGTGGAGTTCCTCCCTCAGGGTATTTTTTTCTTTTTTTCTTCTTGTAGTTCTAGAAAATTTAGGGACAGGTGTGAGGAATCTTTGCCCCTCCAGATGTTGCTGAACTACAACTCCTATCATCTCTGGCCATTGACCAGGCCTGCGGGGGCTGATGGGAGTTGTAGTTCAGCAACATGAAGATTCCCCACACCTGCCTTAGAGTTTTCCTCATCTTGCTGCTACAGAGGCATTCTTGGTTTGGCATGGATAGTGGCCATTTTGGCCATATAAGCAATGCATGCACAGCCTGACCCTTGCACATAGTGTGAATTATAGAGGACCTAAACTTCACTAAACTTCCACAGGCAAGGAAAACCAAATTGGGAAAGTTAAAAATAGATGGAAAGGCCTCGAGTTCTGTAGAACACTTCTCTGAGAATAAGCAAACTGCCCCAACCATAAACCAGAAGCGAGCAAACTTCAGGTTTGTAGGACCTTTGTTGTTTTTCCTAGATCCCCAGGCACAAAATACTCAGGGAAGTGGATATACCCTTGGCATTAAGAACCAGGATAAATGTGAGCATATGCCCAGCCCAAGAACTGGCCTTCAGGACCAGAACTGAGCTCACAATCCTTTTCACACAAAAACCCACACATTGTCCCCCATCCCCTGCAAAAACAACAACAAAACCCTCTCTGGGCATCAGTATCTTCCTCGAGAAGGAAGGGAAAGGGTTTTTTTTAATGCAACGTTTTTATTATTTTTACTTAATGCGTTTGTATCCCACTTTTCCTCCAAGGAGCTTAAGGTGGAGTACACCAAGGATGGAGAGCCTCAGGCCTGGGGCCAAATGTGGCCCTCTAGACCTATCCAGCCCTCCAAACTCTCCTTAGGCCACACCCCCTACTCTGCACCCCAAGCGTTTTTGCCTGGTGAGAACATGTCCTTCAACTCTGATCTCGTCTCGTTTGCCTGGATGGAGGACAGAGAGGGGGATAGGAGTGTGGGTAGAAACTAGCCTGCTGGAGAAAAGGTGAAATCGCTGTTCTGCCCAATTTTCCCCTGGCACGTGGCCCTTGCAAGGCATTTTTTAAGTAACAGTTGCGTGTCCAAACGGACACCCAGTCCTAACTTCTGAACACCCAGTGGACATATGAAATTTAATCAACAAACAAAGAACATAAATTCAAGACCGGAAGCCAACAAAACACTGACTAGAAGTATGAAATTTTAGTGAAATTGAACAGGAAGAAAAGAACAAAAGGGCACAGTACACAATCATTCTTAGGGTTCTTACAAACCACCAGTCTTTCTGGAAAAACTTCTTAACAAAATCTCTCTCCCCTGTGCACTGTGATGTCTGGTTCTCTGCATACATGTTTGTTCTTTTTTTTTGTAAGAATTCCGCCACAGCAGGGCATGGATCATAAGCAGCAGCTTTTTAATTTTAATTTGCTTTTATAATTCATGTATTTACCGGTGGGTGGGCGGGCGAGCTACGAAGAATTTAGCTAGGTCAGTAACTTGTGTAAATGCACTGCAAGGCTGTATTCACTCCCTGCTTTGTTGGGTTTTGTTTTCAGTTTGAACCACTTTTGCCTCAATCCAAATGTCAGGACCTGGACATGGTAGAGAGGCTTCCAAGCCATTTGAATGATAAAATGTACACCTAGTGATAATTCCTTCAAAAATGCCCTGGGCCCTTGGAAGGATCCTCAGGAAAGAACGCAGCCCTCAAGCTGGAAAAAGGCTCTCTGCTGCTGGCACGCAAGGATCTTCCTCTCCCCATTTTCCCCTCAGAAGAACCGTGCGAGGTAGGTTAGGCTGAGAGACAGTGACTGGCCCAAGGTCATCCATCGAGCTTCAGAGCAGATTGGAGATTTGAATCCTGGTTGTCCACGTTTTAGTCCAACACTCTAACCACTAGACCATGCTGATTCATCCGCTACACCACACTGGCTACTATTGTTGCTGATATTTTAAAAAATTGGGAGTCAGGACAACTCCTTGCAGATCTACCACAAGCCACTGAAAGATCTACCAAGAGGAGTCCCAATCTCTTCACACCTGCCATCGACAAACAGAGCAGCTTTGGCACTTGGTAATGCATCCAATGTTTATAAGCACCCCCTGTGTACCACACAACAATGGGGACTGAATATGGAAGAGGCTAGCACTTGCCTGGCACATTTTTTGTGGGGGGGGGCAGCACTGTACAACACAAACCTGCCTTTCTCTCCTTTGGCCATGCTGAGAAACCAATAGTTATGGGGGGGGGAGTGTCCAGAGGGCAAGCTGAACTTCTAGGAATGACGATCTGGAGAAAACAAGGGAAACACACTGAGCAGCTTTCTGGTGCTCTTTCTACAGAGAGACATCCCAGCGTTTTGCAGTCTTTGGGGTCCCCAGATGTTGCTGGATTACAATTCTCATTATTCCTGAATATTGGCCACACTGGATGGAGCTGATGGGACCCCAACAACATCTGAGGACCCAAAGGCTGGGAAAGGTTGAATCCCATCTTGGCACAGAAATTGGCATACGAGCGGCAAAGGCATCTGACTGGTTGCCAAAGGGTGATGGAATTGGGCGTCCGGTGAATGTAGCAATCCAGGGTCAGCCTCTCCCAACCTGGTGACCTCCAGATGTTTTGGACTACAACTCCCATCAGCCTCAGCTATGACAGGGTGGATGTGAGTTGTAGTCCAAAAGCTCTATTGGGGCTCCAGGTTAGGGAAGGCTGTTCCAGATGGAGCCAGGAGGCAAAAAGGAGATGGTGTGAGATGCTGGCAGGGCAAGGCCTCAGCTGATCAGGGCAGATTGTAGGATGGGGAGAGGAGGAGGAGGAGATAATCTCCTTGGTAGGGGCGGGTGGCAGGTTGCAAGGGGAAAGCATTTTGCATGCAGTACTCTACAGAGACTACTGACCACATTGGATTGCTGCTTCACCCTTACCCCTCAGGGTGGATTCTGATTTGATATGTAGAGGCCTCCTATAATCTAGCAAAAGAGAAACTGGGCGTTGATGCAAACTCCCCTCCACCCCCTTTCCCGTTTCAAGAAACTGCATCCACAACCCTTTCGCCCTTGAATGCATTTGCCAAATTCCAAAAGGGCCGCTCCCTCCCTTTCACTTGCTCTTTATCCAGGACAGGACAAGCCCTCAATTAGACTACCCAGGCACCCTACAATTCAAGCAGCTTCAAAGCACATTTCCCACCCCTCCTCAAAGAATCCTGGGAATTGTAGTTCACCCCCTCTCATGGCTACCATGTCCAGCTCCCCCAACAAACTACAGTTCCCAAGATTCTTAGGAGGAGGGGAAAAACGTTCTTTAAATGTATGGTGTATAACATGCAGCCCTAGCATATATGTGTACCCTTGTTTTAGGGGCCCAGCAAAACCATGTAGCTCTTTTCATCGTACTTGAGCATGTGCTGAACTCTGGATCAGTCCTTTGGATGGCAGAATCACTGGGTGCTCCACAGAGTTGTATAATAATAATAGTAGTAGTAGTAATCAACTCCTGATGATTTAACACAGGCAACAATCCGCATTAGCTGGGCCGGGGGCCCTGAGCCCCAGAAGACCCCCTCGTGCCTATGGGCCTCCTTTGGAGTCAGAAGGCTCCCGCCGCCGTCGTGGGCTCCCCTCGCCCCCAGCTCTGGCCCGCCCCAAAGCGCTGCACCCGCGTTGCGCGCCAAGGCCTCTCCTCTCCGCGCGGCCCCCCGTAGGGATCTCCCTCCCGGCCTGCCCCTCACCTCTTCGGCCTGCTTGCGCAGCGCCTTCTCCCGCTCGTACTGGGTGAGGAGCTGCTCGTTGTCCTCGCGCAGGAGCTCCAGCTCCACCTCGTGCTCCTGGTTGTCGGTCAGGACGGAGTCGAGGTTCTCCAGCACCGTCACCACCAGCGGCATCAGCTCCTTGACCACCTCCTCGTCGTAGCAGCGGATGAGGCGCTCGAACTCGCGGTAGATGCTGCTGGCCAGGCCCGAGACCCGCTCCGACATCACCGAGCCGGAGCAGTAGTCGTCGCCCAGGTAGCCCCCGACCCCGCCGTCGTCCAGCTGGATCTCCAGCATCTTGGCGCGCCCGCCGATCGCCGCTCACGCGCTCCCACGGCAGCGGCACCTGCTCCGCCGGCTGGCAGAAGATGGAGGGATGGCGGCGGCGATGCTGATGCGGCTCCTGCGGCTTCGGTCTCCACCTCCCCACCGCTCGGCTCGCTTGCCCTGCGCCACTGGCCACTCCCGTCGCCGCTCTCCCTGCCTTGCGCGCACAGGCGCACCAGCGCCAGAGACGCTGAGGCCGGCCTCCTCGGGTTGACGGGAGGGAGGGAACGGGGGTTACAATCGGATCTCCCGTGCGCATCCTTCCCTCCCACCAAAGCGGAAAACGCCTCCGTCGTTACTAGGCCGACCTGAGCTGTGACGCCCAGGAGGTCCAGCTCCAAATGGGGCATTATTTGTTGTTGTTGTCATGTGCCTTCATGGCCACCCTATGAATCAGTGGCCTCTTTGTAAATGGGGAGCGTAGGTCTAGAGCAAACATAGGGAAGTAGCCTTAATCTGAGGCGGGTGCACCTAGCTCAGGATTGTCGACACTGACTGGCAGCAGCTCTCGGGTGTTTCAAGCAGGAGTCTCTCCCAGCCCTACCTGGAGATGGGGGGGATTGAACCTGGGACCTTCTGCGTGCAAGGCAGATGTTCTAGGGTTGAGCTACAGCCCTTGCCCAACATGGGAAGCTGCTTTATACTGAATAAGACCGTTGGCCCACCTAGCTCAGTACTGACTGGCAGTGGCTGTCCATGGTTCCAGGCAGGAGTCTTTTCCCAGCCCTATCCAGAGATGCCATTGGGGATTGAACATGGGACCTTCTGCATGCAAGGCAGGTGCTCTAACACGGAGCTACAGCCCTTCAGCACTGCACAGCTCTCTTTGCTACATGAGGCAAAAATGAGGACTAGCCTCCTTTTCAATCGGTGTGCCTGTGTAAGATTTAATTTTTAGCAGAGGTGGGCTGGTGCCCATTTGGGAATGGTGGGGTGGACGGCAGGCAGCCCAAACAGTGGGCGGAGCCAGAGCCAATGAGGGGCAGGGCCAAGTAATGCCAGTTTTGTCCCCATCCTCAAGGGGCAACACTGAGGAGGAGGAGGAGGAAGCTGTAAGCAGGCAGGCAGGTGGGGGCTGACCGAGGATCACTGCAGTTGGTGAGGCAGTTGCCCTAATGGACTTACTTGCCCCACTTGCCCTAATGGACTTACTTAATACTACTTTTATTACACAGCACAATACCTTCCACCACCACCCAGTTCCCACTTACTGACCTGCAGATAAGACACATATTTCAATTTGGGAAGGACCACCATCTAAGGCTGTCATCCCATATGCCCACTTACCTGTAAGTGAGCTTCATTCAACTCAGTGGGACTTGCTTCCGAGTGAACATGAATAGGATTGCTCCTCTACACATCATTTTGTGGTTTAAACGGTGTCCCTGCAAGGATCAAGTTTTGTTTTGTTTAGTTTTATTTTAAAAGTGCCAAAGAATCCCATTCAGTACATCTGAAACAAAACTCACTGTTGGTTAGTGCATTGGTTCTTCAACCAAACGCTATTTCCCATCACAATATAACTTTGCCTCAATCTCTTCTAACAACAACAAAAAAAATCTACCTACTACAAAATACCTCTAATAGAAGACTTCCATCTGACTTATGTCAGGATGAAATCCATTCACATCCAGCTATCATTTTCCATTCAACAAGGTGGCAGATGGCAAGATCTTTTCCATGTGGTTATGCTGGACAGCTCCCCACTAATAAAAGGAGAATTATAACGCCACAGGAAAAGCAGTCCTGGGCTCACATGGTTGATCAAGTGAAAATTAGCGAGCATGAATACAAATGGCCAAACTCAAGATCGTTTATATGCTCTGAAAGGGAGAATAAAAGGCCAAGGGGTTATCATTAATTTTGCTCGGTATGTGTAGGTTTTTTCTGCATTAAAATATAGAATTGTCTCTATGTACTCCATCTCAAAATATAGATGAGGCTGTTGCACACCCAAAGGAAGTTATAGCCTTTTGTATTTAATTTTTTTTAAAATGAAAAAGTAGTCAAAGCAATTGTATTAGATGGAACATATGACCATCTCTGCCATAGTATATGGCATTTACAAAGGTCTCTTAAAACACCTTAAGAGTCCAGGCAACTGCCTGAATTTATGTATAAAAATATTGTTTGGCATGTTTGCCGCCCTTGGCTCCTGCTGGGAGGAAGGGTGGGATATAAATCAAATAATAAATAAATAAAATGTATAAATCTGTAAACATTTTTCACACAAAATCTTCACAGTTCATAGTTCATTAAAGGAAATAATCATCCTATGATTTATGTTTTATTTTGCACTCCATCGCTTACTGGCATTCACCAGTGACAGGGCCGGCTCTGCTACTGGGATTTCTCATTCTATGTCCTGCTCTTCAAGGTCAGACAAAGAACCTTCTATTCCACTTTATAATCACAGAAGGTACACATCTCTTATTTGCATGGCTGTTGTATTTGTGTATACTTCACATTGCTGCCCTGGACTCCTACCGGGAGGAAGGGCAGGATATATAGCTAATAAACAAACAAACAAACAAACAAACAGCAATTGAAACTGTGGAGCAACAAGAATAACTAGAGCATCAGCCAGGAGATTCTCAAAACCATTTCTGGAAAGAACCAAGTTGAAATCATCTGTATATCAACGGCCCCACAATAATTTCCATCCCCCCCCCAACCTCCCTAATGGCTGATCAATAAGGCATTAGGAAGATTTGGGTAGAGCTGTAATATGAGCTTCAGTGTTCTGTTCTGAGGAGGGCGGGAGGAATGAGCAGAGAGCCAAAGCTTGTGAGAAACCTCAGGAGATATCTTTTAGTTGCTTCTAATGGAGCTCCAAATGATTCTTTGTTCATGACCGTGGATGAATCTGTCTGGATCTCTGCAGAACAGATGTCTGAGCCCTGCTTTTTTAAATGCCAGGATGCCTGACGAGTGTCTCTGCATTAGATTTATTGTAAAGAGCAAGAGAAGATTTGTTTCTTGCTGTTCCAAAGTGGACAAGGTAAAGAAAAATAGGAAATTTGAAATTAAATTACGTATCTGTTTTAAAAACTATACCGCTTAATAATGTAATAAAAAGCTCTTAAACAGTTTACATAAAAACAATAAAATACAACATTCAATCAAATTTCCTATATATATCTATCTATATCTATATCTATCTATATCTATATAGATATAGATATATAGATATAGATATATTATATATCTATCTATCTATCTATCTATCTATCTATCTATCTATCTATCTATCTATCTATCTATCTATCTATCTATCTAGATAGATAGATAGATAGATAGATAGATAGATAGATAGATAGATAGATAGATAGATAGATAGATAGATAGATAGATAGATAGATAGATACGAGATAACAACAAAATGCAAGTCGCCATAAGTCACAATCGACTTGAAGGCACATAACAACAAATCACAAATAAAACTGAGCAGTGTTCAGAAGAAAAACATTAAAAATCAAGAATCAGAGTCCAGGAAAGTATGGGTAAACAGTACAGGCTAGCCCGTTAGGGCAAGTAGGACACTGCCCCACCAACCTCATTCTGCCCTCAGCCAGCCTCCACATGCCTGCCTTCTTTCTTACAACTAGTCCAGGTGGTGGCACTGCCTGCCAGCTTCCTCTGCCTTTCTCTGTGTTGCCCTTGTAGAACTTAGCAGGGAGGAGGATGGGGACAAAAACATAATTTGTTGGCTTTGCCTGTAATTGGCTCTGGCTCCACCTACTGTTGGGCTCTCTGCCTTCCGCCCCACCAGTCTCAATGTGTGCCAGCCACCAAAGGTGTTTTCTGCCTCTGCCTCATGAATTACTCAAGGAAGGGCATTCTAAAGGGTGGGTGCTGTCACTGAGAAGGCCCATTTCTGTGTTGTCATCAAGTGACAAGCTGCTGGTTGTTGAACGACCTGCCAGATCTTCTTGGAAGATCTTAAATATTGGCTTGATTGACACCAAGAGAAGTAGTCTGCTAGGTATCCTCATCCCAAGTTGTTTATTTTATTTATTTATTTATTATTTTATTTATATCCTGCCCTTCCTCCCAAGCAGGAGCCCAGGGCGGCAAACAAAAGCACTAAAAACTTTAAAACATCATAAAAAACAATCTTTAAAACATGTTAAAACAAAACATGTTTAAAAACGTTTCTTAAAAAAAGCTTTCAAAACATTTTCTAAGATTAAAAACATTTTAAAAAGAAGGTTTAAGGGCGTATTAAAAAGCAATCCCAACACAGACGCAGACTGGGATAGGTCTAAACTTAAAAGGCTTGTTGAAAGAGGAAGGTCTTCAATAGGCACCGAAAAGATAAGAGATGGGCTTTAGACATCAACAACCAAAACTTGAACTCAGCTCGGTAGCGAATAGGTAGCCACCAGAGATCTTGCAACACAGGCGTAGCAGGTGCAAAGTTAGTGTCCCATTAAGCACCCTAGCAGTTGTGTTTTGCACTAGCTGCAGCTTCCAAACACACCACATATAGCCCCACATATAGCATATTATAATAGTCTAATTGTGAGGTTACTGACGTATGAATCACCATGAAAAAGCTATCCATGTTCAGGAACAGGTGACCTTGGTGCACCAACCAAAGTTGGCAATAGGTGCTCTGAGGTTACCTGAGCCTCTAGTGATGGTGATGCATCTAGGAGCATCCTAAAACTACACACCTGCTCCTTCAGAGGGAGTGCAACCCCATCCGGAACAGGTATATAATCCAGTTTCTGGACCTGGCATCAACCCAACCAAAGGGCTTCCATCTTGTCAATATTCAGCCACAGTTTATTAGCCCTCATCCAATCCATAACTGCACTAAACCTGGGTACTGCCTTGACTCTGCCTACCAAGCTAGCCATTGGCTCTCCTCAATGAGAAGAGCGATATGTCAGAGGCAAGGAACCTCAGGCATGGGGGCCAAAGGTATCCTTCCAGGTCTCTCTGACTGGCCCTTGGTATCTCCCCAGGCCACACCCCAGCCCAGCCCTGCTTCACACTCTCCTTGAATATCTTTGCATGGGGGGGGGAATGTATCCTTCAACTCTAATCATGCTCTTGCTTGCTTGCCTGGACAGAGGCTAGAGAGGCATGTATGAGGGTATGTAGTCTACTGTACAGTAGTAAGTTTTACAATAATTGCTACACCCACCTTTGCCTCTGGCCTCTGCCCAACATTGCCACGTGGACCTTGGGAGGTTGCTTAGAAAGGAATGTGGCCCTCTGACTGAAAAAGGTTTCCCACCCCACCCCTGCAACTCTTATTTGTGCTGAGACTTTGCATGGGCTGTTGTTATCCATCCTGGCTCTGACTTTCCCTCCCTGGCTTGACTCTTAGATCCTGCTCAACGGCAGCTTTCAGCTGAGCCCTGACCCAGGATCAAGCTGACAATGAGTTCTCTATCATTTGTTACAATTCTTCAAGCTGCTTGTGGCTGCTATTATAAAGACCTTCCCTTGACCTTTCTTTTATAGTGCATCACACAGCATGTTCCTTGTGGTCTTCTCGGACTAGGAAACCCTCACAGGAGCTCTTCAATAACATCAAGTGTGTGACTATAACCATCATAGGAGGTTTTCCTACGCCAGTATTGAATTGCACTAATTACAAGTGCAATGATTGCAGCAATGGTGCTACAAAGCTCTCGGGCAATTTTCTGCTTGCTTATTTATTCCACCTTGTGCTTTTGTTTCTTTGTTGGTTTGTTTTTACTGGAAGAGTTTCTGCATTCACTAATTTGCTCCCAGAGAACTAATTGTGCTAAATAAAAAAGGAAATGATCCATCCAATGTTACCAATGTGACGTAGGCCTGACAGTGGGCCATTTAGATCTGCTTCATCTCCCAAAGACTGGCCAATTGAGAATGTTATCCCACTCTTCAGCAGGAAAAAGCTCCCGGAGTAGCTCACATAAGACCAATAACAAACAAAATGGTCCCTGTCTGTGGGCTTACAATCTAAAGGACATGACACAAAAGGAAAAAGGGAAGATGGGGGAAGAGGAAAACAAGCAAACTCAGGCACCAGTTCTTAAAGTTACTACAATTACCAGCTTGAACAGAATGTGTTCAGGGAGAGGATGAGCCAAATGGAGCTGGATTCTCATCTGAACTGATGGAGTGGGTCCTGATTCCTATTTTTCCATCTCCTGTAGCCTGATAGCTTTGATGGTAATGGAAAGGAGGGGCCTGATGGAACTGGTGTTTTAGCAGAGCTGATGCAGTGACCCTGCAGTTCCACCCTAGGGTGTTGGGGTCATAAGGAGTTGGGATACCCCAGCAGATAGGATACTTGCTCTAGAAAACATCTCAATTTCAGATCCTGCTGAATCCTGGGAAACAGATATGCACCCCATACCCAAATACAGGACCCCTCAGATCACATCCTGGGCACCAGGAACAATGATGCCAATGAGTGGAAAGGCACATTTGACTGGCCCATGTGACAGCATAGAGCAGGGGTAGGAAACCTTTGGCTGTCCAGAGGTTGCTGAACTACAACTCCCATCATCCCTGGCCACTGGCCATGCTTGCTGGGACTGATGGGAGTTGTAGTTCAGTAACATGGTGAGTTCCCTACCCCTGATGTAAAGCCTTCATGCTCCTAGCATTTCTTCCAGGCCTTCAACTTAATGTGTGACCAGGATCAGCCCTAGAAGGTATGTGCAAGTAGGAATTGGGGAGAAATTAGATTTTGTTCACATTTAAAGCTGAATCTATCAAATCTGCACTTTCCAAAATAACATGAGAACCAAAACACAGCCATTCTTTGAAATTTGCACTTATCCAGATTTTGCAATGAAGTTTGCCAACCAAATAACATTTGGGGGGAAAGCATAATATTATGGGAAAGCGTGCATAAAATGTATATATTAGTGAAAATAACATACAAAAATGCATTATATTAGGCTCAACTGCTTGCCAAAATGTGAAATTCGCAATACAATGCTGATAAATTTTCATGAGGATTTAAAAAAAAAAAAATTCGCAAACTGCTGCAGAAATGTGGAGAACTGAATTTAACATTGGAAAAATGAGAAAGAGAGAGAATTGACATTGACAGATGCTTCCATCCCTACCTGCAAGGGATGGACCTACTAGACTAGGTGCAAGATGGTTCAGTGGCTGCCTGGATCTCGCTAGCACACAGGCCTTTTCTGATCATCTCCTGCTATACTCTCTGTCTGCAAACTCAGCATGGCTGGACAGCTCCTTCGCTGCCTCTGCAACCTTGCCTTGGGTTGTTGCTCTGTTGGACAGCTCCCCTGCCTCACGAGCAGATGGAGAATCTGAACCTCACACAGCATCAGTATTATTAATAGGAATGGGATGCTCGCCTGCAACAGCAGACTCCTCTCCAATTTTTTTTAATGTAGAAAACCATACAATTGGGAACCCTGAGCCTCTTTTCTAATGTGCAGTGTGATGCGTCCTTTCCTGGCTCTCCCTGTCAGGTTCCTACCTGCTCGTGGTTACTGCCTGTCTCTAGGCACCACCACTAGGCACTCCACCAGTCCGGACTGCTCTCTCTTATGATTTCTCTCCCCGCTCTAGCACAGATCTCAACAGATCCCCCTGCTAGGCAACCACCAGTAACGTCCCAATACTAGTATTCCCAGAGACTCTGAATACTGGTATTGTTATTCTCTTCACCGCTGCCACCATTTGTTACAGTTCCCCTTCAGCCTTGGTCATTACCTTACCCTCCCTTCTGGTCTGTGAAACCCCAGCCAAGGATCAGGCCTTTGGTAAACCAAATTAAGTATTTATTACAGATAACAAAGCTAACAAGATTAACAAGATTTCTTCTTAAGGCACATAAGCATATGGTTTTACTCAATACTAATCCGAACTCCACCTCCCTCCTGGTAAACAACTCTCTAAACCCCACCAAGCAATCCACTCTTTCTCTTCTCCCCCCCAGATTCCACAATTTACCACCTCACATTCACCCAGATTTACCTGTCATCCTTTCATTTATACTGTCAGCCATTTTAAACATTCAGCCAATCATCAAGCATTCTATTGCCCATTCACTCCCCCTCCTCTTTCACTACTTACCATGTATACTCTAAACAACCAGCACTTACCATATATACACTAATATATAGGAACATCACATTTCCCCCCCCTTAAACAACGGCAGAGTATTATTCCTGATCCAGGATTTATACGTCGCGTTAACAAATAAAAGTCTCTATGGGGAAAATGTCTTTCTTTGTTCCTCTGTCTGGTCACGTCACTGCAGTCCCAGCCACTTGCCTGGAAAGTCCATCGGCCAGTACATTGTCCTTGCCTTTGATGAACTGGAAGTCCACTTGATAGTCCTGTAGGGCCCAGGACCACCTCTGCAGCATAGTGTTATGGTTTTTCATAGTCTGCAACCATAACAAGGCCCGATGATCCGTAGTCACTGTGAATCTTCGTCCCCACACGTATGGGCGCAACTTGTTCAGTCCCCACACGACCGCTAGGCACTCCCTCTGGACCGACGAATAGTTTTTCTCCCTTGGCGTCAGCTTGCGACTCAGATACGCCACTGGATGTCTGGTGCCTTCTCTCTCCTGCAGCAAGACGACTCCCAGCGCGAGGTCTGACGCATCTGTAGCCACGATGAATGGTTGCTCATAGTCTGGTGCTATTAATATGGGTCCTTGGCACAAGGCTTGCTTCAGCAGATCAAAAGCCTTCTGACATTCATCCGTCCATACCACATGCTCAGAACACTTCTTCTTTGTTAATTCATGCAAGGGGGTTGCTATTTCCCCAAAATTTCTCACAAACTTCCTATAAAAACCAGCCACACCCAGAAATGCCCTTACTTGTTTTTTGGTTAAGGGGATCGGCCACGCTTGTATTGCCTCCACCTTGCTCCATAAGGGGGTGATTTTCCCACTCCCCACCTTATGTCCTAAATAGATTACTTCCTTTAGTCCAAACTGGCATTTCTTAGCTTTTATTGTGAGGCCTGCTTTTCTTAAGGCCTCCAATACTGTTGTCAGGTGTTGGACATGCTCAGGCACCGACTTGCTAAAAATGGCCACGTCATCGATATAGGCCACTGCAAAATCTGACATGCCTCGCAACACAGTATTGATTAGCCTCTGAAATGAACTTGGTGAGTTCCTTAGTCCCATGGGTAAGGTCACAAACTCATATAACCCATCTGGTGTACTGAAGGCAGTTTTGGCTCTGGATTGCTCGTTTAGTTCCATTTGCCAAAATCCTTTACAGAGATCTAGTGTAGAGATAATGGTTGCTGCCCCCAATAACTCTAACATTGCGTCTACCCTAGGCATAGGATACGCATCTGGGACAGTAATTTTATTGATTAGCCGATAATCAATGCAAAACCTTGTCGTTCCATCTTTTTTCGGAACCAGGACAATACTTGAGGCCCAGGGACTGATGGATTCCCTGATCACTCCTAATTCCAGCATATCTTCCACCTCCCTTTTGATCTCATTCAAAACTTTCCCATTCACACGGTACAGAACAGATCTGATTGGGGCATGATCTCCAGTATCAATGGAATGTATAACTATACTGGTTCGGCCAGGTTTGTTGCTAAAGAGATTCCTATAGGTTTTCAAAACTCTCAGAATCTCTTCTTTTACTTCCTCCTTCACCTCCTCTGACCATTCCACTTGATCTACCCCTCCTTTGTCTTTGCTTTCCTGTACCAAATCTGGAAGTTCAGGCCCACTTCCCTCAGGGAATAAGGTAACTTGCAACACCTGTGCATCCCTGGTATGGTAAGGCTTCAACATATTTACATGAACCACTTTGCTTTTGTTTAATTGGTCTGTGGTGATTACATATGTCACTGTGTCAAGCCTTTCTCTGATGGTATATGGTCCTTCCCAGTTAGCCTGTAATTTGTCATGTTTCCTGGGTATGAACGCCATAACCATATCTCCCACATCATACACACGTTCTCTGGCTGTTCTGTCATACCAGTAACTTTGCTTCTGCTGAGCTTGACTGAGATTCTCTTTCACCACTTCCATCATTTGTTTCACTGGTTCACATTCATCCTTTCTCTCAGCAGGCATCCACAGTCTATATAAAATCCCATTCTCACACACAACTTGATTCCTCAGTTTGTCAGTGAAAGGAATCTGTTGGGTCAGCGCTTGTTCCTTTATCTGCTTCAGACTTATATCTTTATGCAGCTCTTCCCTGAATTGATCTGCTTCTTCCCCAGAGACCACTTGATACAGTTTGTCTTCTTCAGCAGGCCTGCTAGTGGTTGCTATGGTGACCTGAGGCTGGTTAACAGATTCCACCCTGTTTGTTTCAGCCCCCCTTAATATGGCTTCTTTTTCTCTGCCAATTTGCTGTCTGGTCACTACATAGATCTTTCCTTGGGCGCCCATTAATCCCTTCCCAGTATTACTGGTTCTTGTTGCTGGGCATTAATGCCTACTTTATATCGGCCCTCTCGGCCTCTCCAAGTCATTTCCACCAGGGCCACAGGCAAACTTTCTGGTTGACCCCTCACTCCTTGGATAGTCACAGTTTCCTGAGGTAATATTACCTCAGATTTTATTAAATCTGGCCTCAGTAATGTCTGAGCGGCACCAGTATCAAGCAATGCCCAATAATTTGCCCCTTGTACACTCACTTCCTCTCTCAGACTTGAATCAAGGTCTGTTACTTCTGTCCAGTTTATCTGGCAAAACTGAACCTTTTTCGCTGTTTCTAAAGCCTTGGGCTCTGTTTTCACTGCCCTTGTCTGAGCAGGATTACTACTGGGGTTGGCAACCTCACATTGAAAACGTAGGTGCCCTGGTCTACCACATTTGTAGCATAATTTCTCCTCACTTTTAGGGTACACAGATCCACTCTGGGGTGTCCTGTGCCCTTCAGATTTTAATGGAGGACTCACTCGCTGTGGTACCACATCCCTTCTGCCAGCACTATATGGTCTGGGTTTAAACTCTCTTGATGTTTTCCCCACCCAGCCAGTTCTATTGGAGGTGAAGTGATCCGCCATCTCTGCGGCCTCCTGCACAGATGTAGGGGAATGGTCTTTGACCAGGAGCCTTATTTCTGGTGGTAACTGATGGTATAATTGATCCAGTATCATGAGGCTTTTCACCTCTTCCACTGACTGAGCTTTGGCACTACTCATCCACTTTCCAAATATATCCATCAACTTTGCTCCCAGTTCCACAAAAGACCTCCCTGTCTGTATCTGGCAGTTTCTGAAAAGCTTTCTAAAATGATCAGGCCCCAGTCTGAATCTTTTAAACACTGCTTCTTTGAATTCAGCATAGGTGACGGGCTTGTCTGAGGGGAAATATTGGTATACCTCAGCCAATTCCCCTTTAATCAGGTTTGATAAATACTGCATGTATTTATCTTCAGGTAGCCCCCACAACTGAGCTGCTTTTTCAAAGGTGCTGAGGTAAATTTGAGGATCTTGACCAGGCTCATAGACAGCAAAGTCCTTTGGAGTAATTTTTATTTTTGCTCCATCTCTGTCTTTCCTTGTCTCCTCAGAGTGAAATTTCTCTCTATCAAATTTTAACTTTTCTACTTGTAATTCAGCATCCAATGCTCGTTGCTTCTCCCTCTCCTCAAACCCCAATCTCATTCTCTCAATTTCCAACTCCCTCTGTTTTTCCTTCTCTGCACCTTCCATCTTCAATCTCTCAGCTTCCAACTCCCTCTGCTTGTCTTTTTCCTCAGCCTCCCATCTTAACTTCTCTCTCAAGTACTCCATATAAGCGGGATTGCTTAAATATCCTTCTGGGGTCTCTTCCCTGACAGGTTGTTTTTGCTGGGCAGTAGCAAATCCTATAAGTGCTACCCTCAATTCATCTACCCCTTTACCCTCGTGAGGTAAATTGAATGTTATGCACTTCTCCACCAGCTCCTCTCTTTTCATTTTTATGTATTCAGCCATGGTGTTTGAGTTCACTCACTCTTTGCCACACACTCTTTGCCAGTCACTCTCACAAGAAATCTTGTTTTGTTATTTCTGTTTGCCACCCCACTGTTCTGGATTCTCTAGTATTCGTATCTCACTGCTACAGCCAACACCTGTGACGTAGTCTCCTTTGTCACCACGTGTCTTTGGGACTCTCTTTGGTTTGTATCTGGATTCTCTGTTGTTCGTATCCCACCGCTAACACCACATGTGATGCGTCCTTCCCTGGCTCTCCCTGTCAGGTTCCTACCTGCTCGTGGTTACTGCCTGTCTCTAGGCACCACCACTAGGCACTCCACCAGTCCGGACTGCTCTCTCTTATGATTTCTCTCCCCGCTCTAGCACAGATCTCAACAGATCCCCCTGCTAGGCAACCACCAGTAACGTCCCAATACTAGTATTCCCAGAGACTCTGAATACTGGTATTGTTATTCTCTTCACCGCTGCCACCATTTGTTACAGTTCCCCTTCAGCCTTGGTCATTACCTTACCCTCCCTTCTGGTCTGTGAAACCCCAGCCAAGGATCAGGCCTTTGGTAAACCAAATTAAGTATTTATTACAGATAACAAAGCTAACAAGATTAACAAGATTTCTTCTTAAGGCACATAAGCATATGGTTTTACTCAATACTAATCCGAACTCCACCTCCCTCCTGGTAAACAACTCTCTAAACCCCACCAAGCAATCCACTCTTTCTCTTCTCCCCCCCAGATTCCACAATTTACCACCTCACATTCACCCAGATTTACCTGTCATCCTTTCATTTATACTATCAGCCATTTTAAACATTCAGCCAATCATCAAGCATTCTATTGCCCATTCACTCCCCCTCCTCTTTCACTACTTACCATGTATACTCTAAACAACCAGCACTTACCATATATACACTAATATATAGGAACATCACATGCAGCTCTGTCCTAAATGTAGGCGTGTGTGGGTACAAGTCACAACACAGACACGGAAGGATGAGAGATGACATCATCCCATTCTAGAGCTCTCGCTGCCTATGACCTGCAATGCTTGAAATGACAGGGAGAAGTGATTGCTCAGTTGCGGGTTGTGCAGTATTTCAGTAGGCCTGGGACTGATAGAGGAAAGCTGCCCTCACAGCTGATCTTCCTCCTCCTGCTCTGGCATGCCTTGCTTAGGCCACTGGGGCCCAGCGATGTGAGATGTGAGTCATCAGACCAGGATGAAACAGCAAATCACTGAAGCAGCATCCCAAGGCATAGCAGAGCACAGAGAATTCTCCCGAGATTTAAAAAAAAGAGGTGGAATAAGTTTGTGGGAAAGCGATTTAGCTAAGCAGTATGTTGGTATTCCTGCTTTCCCTGCTTACAGGTTAAAAACAAAATAACACAAAAGTTTACTACAGAATAGGGCTGTCTGTTTCTTTAATGCAAGTTTAGGGATACACAAAGGTATTGTTATCAAGGATAAAATGTGTGTGTGTGTTTTGCTGAGAGTTGTGAAACTGCACTTGCTCTTATTTGTTGCTAATTTTTGTATATTTGTATCTTGCTTTTCCTCTCCGGAGCTCAAGGCTGTGTAAATTGTCTTCCTTTATCTCTTCAGTACAGCCCTGTGAGGTAGGCAAGGCTGAGAGCTGGTAGTTTGGACACCATAGTTGTGAAACTGTACACAGACTGAGATTTTTCTTCTTCTTTGCTTTTTTTGGTTATTTATCAGGGTTGGCGAGCTTTTAAAAAAAATATAGATTTTTTTTATTCCCACTACTCAGTGATTTAATTTAAAGAATTAGGTAGGGAGCCAGACTTTGACGAATAATAACACCAGCAAATCACACTGATGACGTTTGAAGGAGGTGTCCCTAATTGCAAAATCAGAGACAAAATAGGGATAGTGGTTTACCAGGGACAGAGACTAGAAAACAAGGACAGTCAGAGCACATGGTGGATATTAGTGAATCAAGCAGCCAAGGAAATAGTATATAAAAACCAAAGGACGGAGGAGAGGTTTAAAAGCATGGTGAAAAGCTGTGGAAATATATGCAGCATAAAAGGAAGGCTTTGTCTGCAATCTTATGTATGCTTACCTGAGGGTAAGTCCCACTAAACACAGTGGGACTTACTTCTGAGTAAAGTGAGGAATGCCTGTAGCTCAGTGGTAAAGAAAGCTAGTGTGGTGTAGTGGCTAGAGTGTTGGACTAAGACCTGGAAGACCAGGGTTCAAATACCCACACAGCCACAAAGGTGACCTTTGGCCAGTCACAACCTGTCAGCCTAGCCTACCTCACAGGGTTGTCGTGGGGATTAAGTGAGGAGGGGTAGAACCATGTACGCAACCTTGAGCTCCTAGGAGCAAAGGCGAGATATCAATGCAGTACATAAATAAATAAAGCACATGTTTTGCATGCAGAACATGCTAGGTTCAAACCCTAGCATCTCCAGGGAGGCTGTGGGGTAAGACTGTTGTCTGAACCTCTGTTAGTGCTTCTTATTTATTTAGAATTATCTGATGGGATTCCCACTGGCCTCTTTCTGTCTCCCCTTCTCTGAGTAATTTCTCCCTCCCTCCCTGTCAGGCTGATCTCTTCATTGTGATATGACTGGTGGTTTAATGTGTAAGAGGCTTATTTAAAAAGTCAAAGCTTTTATTTGGGAGGAACTTTGACCTAGCATTTGAAATGGGAAAAAACTGTCTTAATGGGAAGAGACTTGTGGAAATAAATGGAGATGAAAAATACATATGAGAAAAGATGTTGAAAGATAACTGCATTGGTTGAGTATGTGTTAACATTAACGAAGTATATTTATGTAGTTTAGCAACATTTGTAGATCATTTGTGAAGAAATTCTGTTTAGCTGAAACTGTATTTTAATGGGTTTGTATCATAGTGTGGTGTAGTGGCTAAGGTGTTGGACTATGACCTGGGAGACCAGGGTTTGAATCCTCACATAGCCATGAAGCTCACTGGGTGACCCTGGGCCAGTCACTGCCTCTCAGCCTCAGAGGAATGCAATGGTAAACCCTCTCTGAATACTGCTTACCATGAAAATCCTATTCATAGGGTCTCCATAAGTTGGGATCGACTTGAAGGCAGTCCATTTCCATTCCATTTCATCGTGGCATGTTTGATGAGGAAATCTTCTGTCTAGTCAGGTGAACGTTGTTTTAACTGTCAGTGGGAGACCTTAAACTGACAGCTGATGTGGGGATGGAGATTGAACTCTCAGTGTGCAAAAGAATAGAAATTATACATGTTCTGATTGGCGGTTGCAGGTTTAGAATGGTTAGCAAAGACAGTGTGATTGGCTGAGGCTGGGAGGGAGGCAGAAGAAGTGTATATATAGGCTGGGTGCTAGTCAGTCTGGGTTGCCAATTCGAAGAGCGCAATGCCCCATTAGGACTCTAAACAGACTGACTTGTCTCCGCCACCCTTTCAGATGGAGCACTCTAAAGTCCTCCAAAAGTGGACAAAAGGAAAAGATTAGCTTCTGATTGTTGCAAGTGCTGTGGGGTGCTAGAAACAGTGGATCACGCTATTTAGGATTGTGTGAGATATGCGGAAGACAGAAAGCCTCTCCACCGTAGGTTTAGCAACTTGGAGATTACCATTTTGCTGGATGTGGGATAGGCCCTTTGAGAAAAGAATCCTTGGTGTTCCATGCTGGTGTTGGGCTGTGACCCATGGGCATTACTGTCTCTAGTTGTTTTCCATAAAGCCTGCAATTTTGGAGAAGTAACTGTTATCTCTTGGCCTGAGAGTGAGCAGACATTCAAGGCCAGCGGTTGTCATGGTAACGTGAGATAGCAACTGGGAAAGTTCTCACAGAGTCTGTAAGTTGTGTCTTCTGAATATTGCCTCTGAACTGAGAGGTTGTCTTTTGTGCTTACCCACGGGGGGGGGATGACTGAAGAAACTCTACATGTATTTACTATTAAGCCTTAAGCCATAATGTCTTAATAAAAGACTCTTAACATGCTCTAATGTTCTGAAGAAGTTTCTTGCTCAACTTAACTCCAACGTAATGTATGCTGTTTCACGCAACAACGCACACACGTCAACAGGGGTTATGGGCCCAGATCCACAGCGCATTACACGGGAGTAAGTTGCTGGTCTGAATGGCAGACGGAGTTCCAGAGAGGGCAGCTTGATTGATTGTACCAGACGGAGGTGAGCAACATGGCTGTAAACCTGTCTGGGGGAGGCTTGCCGATGGAACGGCTTAATGAAAAGAATTATGGCAGCTGGAAGCCAAGAATGCGGGCTTTGCTAGTAAAAGAAGATTTATGGGAAGCTATTGAAGGTACACCCCCTGCACCCCTTTCAGCGGCTTGGACTAGGAACGATGAGCGAGCTCAAGCTTTTATACTTCTGGCTCTATCAGACTCTCAACTGCTACACGTGAGGGATGTTACAAACGCCAAACAGATGTGGGACCGGTTGGAAGGCATTCATGTGCAACAGACTGCGGGATCTAGATTGTGTTTGGCACGGAAGCTTTATCAAATGCGCTTCACGGGTGAGTGCAACATGAGTGAGCATCTCACGGAATTCAGACGCCTGTTTGCTGAGCTCACAGACCAAGGCGTCGAACACTCTGAACTTCAGAAGACCTATCTGATCCTGGCTTCACTCGATGGGACTTGGAATAATATGGTTATTCGAAGCCATGCCTGACGGAGGTTTGAACGTTGCGTTTATTGAGGAAAAGCTGACCCAAGAATGGCAGCGGAGACAGGAGGCGAAAAGAGCCGGGTCGATGGAAGCTGTCAGGAGGCAAGAGGTGAAAAATGCCGTGCCGAAGGATAATAAACAGGAGCAGCAACAGAGGCTGAAGGCTTGTTTTATTTGTGGAGATCGACGGCATCTACAGCGGGAATGTCCAGTCAAGCGCAACACCAGGGACGGAGGCTTGAAGCAAGGCAGTGTGAACTTTGTTTGGAAACAGAAGTCTCAAGATTTAGCACCTGTTAACTGGATTGTCGACAGCGGGTCAAGCCATATATTAATTAAAGACAGAAGTTTGTTTTATGCTTCAGAAAAAGTGCAGGATTTTGTGCAACTTGCTGATGGATCACATAAACGGGTGGACGCCCGTGGACTGGTGAGATTTGATAAACTTGGGATAATGTCAGAATGTTTGTTTGTTCCAGAATTGGCTCATAATATTTTATCAGTTCAAAAACTGGTGTATTCTGGGTATTGTTTAACATTTGATAGAGAAAAATGTTTTATACAGAGAAGAGGCAAAGTTGTCTGTCAGGGTTTTATGACACAAGGGATGTTTAGAATGACCGTGGGTGTGAAGTGTGCTGATGCCTTGAGTTTAATGGGGCAGAAAGAGAATGACAGTCAGGGCTGTAAACAGACTGCTGTTGTGACACCGTCGGCATTAACCATTCAAATGAAGCCCGTGGAATGTGCGGAACCAACCTCATTTAATGAAATTAGGCTGATGCCTGAGGCAGAGAAAAATAAGTGGCAACAGGCCATGCAGGAAGAATTGAAAGCCATGGAACAGAATGGCACGTGGACATTAGTAAATTTACCTATAGGAAAAAAGGCCATAGGTTGCAGATGGGTGTTTAAGAAGAAGAAAGCAAGTTCCGGGGAAGTACAGAGGTACAGGGCACGTTTGGTTGCCAAGGGATTCACCCAGCAGCATGGGACAGATTATGATGCTGTTTTTGCCCCGGTTGTGAAACATGAGTCCATTCGTGTGCTGCTGAAGCTGGCAGCGATGCAGAACATGAGTGTAAATCACTACGATATAGGGACGGCATTCCTACATGGTGATTTAAGAGAGGAGATATATATGGAACTGCCTCCGGGTTCTGTGTCAAAGGAAGGGTTCGTGTGTAAACTGCATAAATCAATATATGGACTGCGGCAAAGTGCACGCTGCTGGCATGAGAAATTGGACAGAGTGTTGCATGGAATGGGATTCCAAAGATGCAAGGCAGATCCATGTGTGTATATAAAGAGACAGGGGATGAAAACCACGTTCTGTGCAGTTTACGTTGATGACATCATGTATTTTTATCATGAGCAGCAAGAGGAACGAGAATTTAATGAGCAACTGGGCAGGCAGGTGGACACAAAGAATTTGGGGCCTGTCACACACTATTTAGGCACAGATATTGTGCGTGCAGAAGACGGAAGCATAACATTGAGTCAGGAAAGTAAAATAAATCAGATCATAGAAGAATGCAACATGACAGAATGCAATGTTGTGAAGACTTCAATGGTTGTGGCTTTCCAACAGAATGTGCAGGAGACGCCTTGTACAGAACCTAAGAAGTACAGGCGCATAATAGGGAAATTGCAATATTTGGTGAAGGTGTCTCGCCCAGACATATGTAATGCAGTCAGCATTTTAAGCCAGAAGGTAGAGCATCCTTCAGAGGCTGACTGGCAAGGGATTAAAAGGATAGTGCGTTATCTGAAAGGCACGAAGACAAAGAGTCTGGTTTTGTCAGGAGCAAAGACAGGAGGTCTTGAATGTTTTGTGGATGCAGATCATGCAGGGGAACTGAGCAGTCGTAAGTCAACCTCTGGCATAGTTGTGATGTGGCACGGGTCATGCATTGACTGGAGTAGCAAGAAACAAAATGTGGTGGCAACCTCAAGTGCAGAAGCAGAGTATGTGGCTCTATCACAGGCCTGTAATGAGCTACAATGGTTCGCAATGCTCATGCAGGAGATAGGCATTGATATGCAATTTCCGATTACTGTATATGAAGACAATCAGACCTGCATCAAGATAGCCACATCAGAAGCTCATACCAAAAGAACAAAACATTAGTGTCAGATACTTTCACGTAAGGGATTGTGTGCAGCAGGGGTTTGTTAACCTAACATTTTGTGACACTAAAAACATGGTGGCTGACATAATGACCAAGCCTTTGTGTGAGGAGAAATTTAGCAAACTGGTGACAAGGCTTGGAATGAGTCAAAGTTTGATTGAATAAAGTTCTAGCTAAATGTACAGAGATGTTCTGAAATGTACTGCAATGTACTGAGATGTAATATGGATCTGTATGATGCAATGTATTGAAATGTATTACCTTTGTATTGCTGAAATGGAAAAGTTATAGATGCAATGGAAAGTATTTGCAGTCTTAATGAAAAAAAAGGGGGGGTATGTTGGGCTGTGACCCATGGGCATTACTGTCTCTAGTTGTTTTCCATAAAGCCTGCAATTTTGGAGAAGTAACTGTTATCTCTTGGCCTGAGAGTGAGCAGACATTCAAGGCCAGCGGTTGTCATGGTAATGTGAGATAGCAACTGGGAAAGTTCTCACAGAGTCTGTAAGTTGTGTCTTCTGAATATTGCCTCTGAACTGAGAGGTTGTCTTTTGTGTTTACCCACAGGGGGGGGGATGACTGAAGAAACTCTACATGTATTTACTATTAAGCTTTAAGCCATAATGTCTTAATAAAAGACTCTTAACATGCTCTAATGTTCTGAAGAAGTTTCTTGCTCAACTTAACTCCAACGTAATGTATGCTGTTTCACGCAACAACGCACACACGTCAACAGCTGGAGATTCTTTGGCAGTTTGTTAAGGCTACAAGGCTTTATGAAAGTCTGTGATATGTGAAAAAATTCTGCCAGTAGGAGGCATCTGAGAAGGGTTGCCAAAACAACAAAAAAGTACATAGCACAAGGAAGGCACCTGCTAGAGTTTCTTTTTTTTTAAAGTGATAACTCAGTGATAATTCGGGGGGAGGGTAAGGAGAGGTGTTTGGTGGTTCTTGGGTTACAGTTATGTACAGGTTATTTTTAACTGTTTTAATTATGTGTTTTAAAATTGTTGTAACCTGCCCTGGGACCTCTGGGTGAAGGGTGGGCAATAAATAACAACAGCAATAATAATATGTACACCTTTTTGGCTGGGGGGGCAGGGGTGTATTTGTCCAGGGTCTTGGGGGTGGAGTCTTAGAGCCTTCACTTTTATGGGAGTAGGGTCCCAGCAGGATCCCTATATCTTCAGCATCCTACGAGCCAATCAGCACGAAAGGGGAGTAGTCACTGAGAAGAGTCTTCTCACATGCTTCATTGTCCTTTCCTACTGATTGGAGCCAATCAGAGTGAAAGGAGGTGAGTCAGCCAGTGAGTAGACTTTTAAGTAGCTAACACTCCCTCTTTCATGCTGATTGGCTCCTAGGGACATCTGTTGTTGTGGGAGAAGGCATTAACAAGGATCTCATTCTCAACCCAGCGGCAAGGGGGGGGGGGGCATGACTTTGATTATCATGAAGGGCCCTTGTACTTCTGTATTTGCCGCTAGAGTGAAATCAGGGGGAAATGAAATACAGAAAAAAACAGACACCCCAAAATGGTCTGCAATATGCCTCAAATCACATTTCAAATCAACTCATTTGAAATGTGCTGTTGGAGGAGAGCTTTGCGGATACCATGGACTGCGAAAATGACAAATAATTGGGTGTTAGAACAAATTAAACCAGAACTATCACTAGACGCTAAAATGATGGAACTGAGGTTATCATACTTTGGACAGATAATGAGAAGACATGATTCATTAGAAAAGATAATAATGCTTGGAAAAACAGAAGGGAGTAGAAAAAGAGAAAGGCCAAACAAGAGATGGATTGATTCCGTAAAGGAAGCCACAGAGCTGAACTTACAAGAGCTGAACAGGGTGGT